>NC_022010.1:34817858-34829578 GCF_000317375.1 Microtus ochrogaster | reverse complement strand
TACATTACCTTTTTGTCTCTTTTCCTAAAAATCATTAACCAAAACAAACAAATAAAAAGTCATTAACCCATTAATTAAGATTGTGTGTGCCTGTCAGGAAAAGTGACTGAATTGCTTTTGTCTGTCTACAATAAGCACCAACAGGGTGACAGGTCGACATTAATTATGCCAGAGCCTTGCTCGTGTCTATTGATGTCAGCTCCCATCGGCAGCTTTCTGCCATCGACATTCAATAGTGTTCATTCCGTGCTCTGTTTATGAGCAGCGGCGGTGGCAGCGTGAAACCCGGCACCTCAATCTGCAATCCATTTCCAGGCGCCTGTGTTTAGCCATGGAAGTCACATCTCACCCACTGTTTTGTTGGTGGTGGTTTGTTTTGTTGACCCCCTTTGAACCAATTTAAATTTCCCAAAGAGGGGATATTGTTTCCTTAGCTCTCTTATTATGGGGAGTACAAATCATCATATTCATAACTGTAGAATGAACAAATAAAGCTCAGTGCGCATTATACCTCCTCCCAAACTGTGCACTGCACCTAAAATAAATCCTCCCATCCAGCGTACCAACTCCAGGAGAAGACGTTTACTCAGTTCCACCTCCAGTAAGAAATAGACCATGACTAGAAACAGGGAGAAAGTTAAGTCTGTTCCCTGGCTCCTCTGTTTCCAGACACTTGGCGCATTCATTTAGTTTAGCATAATCTTCTGTGGGAAAAAGGTGTTTATGCATTTCTAGCCTTGCCTGCTGGACTGGGGATTCCTTGAGGGTGGGCACAGTGTTGTACCCTGGCAATTATAGGCATAATAGGTTGCTACCATTCATTGAGCGTTCTGCTGCTTCCAGACACTAATGATCATGCTACCATTTGCTGGCCTGGTCATGCTTTAGGTAATGCTCCACACCATACCCCAGTATGTTGCTTTGACAGAAATATTAGCACACCATATTTATGGGTAAAGTAAACCATGAATGAGGCTTTCAGGGGAAGGTGGCTATAATCACAATAGCTAAAAGTTGCTAGAAGGAATGAAAAGTTGGATCTCGCTTCCTTAGCTGTTTCAATTGGGAAGATCTCAACAGCAACCATAATCTTCTTTTCCTCTGGCCACCCTGGAAAGAGTGAAGCCATGTTTCTGTGGACTGAACCAGCTGTCCTTCTGTAGTTCTTTCCACCTCTGTAGTTTGAGCAGGGGGAATATTGAAGCCTGGTTCCGATGCTATGACTTCCTGACAATGAACCTCTTTGATAAAGCTGTGGGTCAGATTTTATTATTAAACCCCTCAGCTGTAGCTCTATCTACCTTACGAGAATGTGAAGCTCCCAAAGTACCACAGAATTGGCACACACCAGGTTTTTAGTTATAAATAGTTAATAAAATGATGAATAAACAACAACTAAATGGCCCTTTCTTCAGTGCCCAGGATCCAGAAAAAAAAGGTGTTCCTTCACTTTAAGACAGGAGAGAGGATGCAAGCTCACTGTTGACAATGCTAGCACTTTAAGCTTTCCAACACACATCCATCTGGCCCTGATTTTCCATTTTCCCAATTTGGAACAACTTTTCCCATCCATTGGAATCACTTTCTCTTTCATGTTTACAAAACACACGATTTGGGGATTTTACATAATTCATCCAAACACAGACTCACTCAAACTGAGTCCAAATACCATCCACGGAAAGCATGGATTATTGCCGTGATTATATAGAATTGTGAGTCGCTAAGTTGAAAGCCTCATGAAGAAGAACTTCAACTTGACAATATTTTCAATCACAATAATAACAACTCTAATGGCTTCTTCTTGCATGCACTATGCGTGTGTTTATATTCATACACAGATTTTATAGTGTTTTGGTTCATTACAGTCTAGTTGTTCAAGTGAATGTACAAAAATGAGATTTTTAGTATAGTTTCAGCTTTCTATTTAAATACCTTATTTAGTTCAGATGTAAATGTGTTGAACAGCTGCACACCCTAGTCAAAAAGATTTTATTGATTACCTATAGGTATTTTTGAATAGGTATTTTGGAGGGCTATTCTGGTTTCTCTTGGCAGGGTCAAAAAGTGTCAAAGCAGGACAGACTGTGTGAAAAACCAATTGCTAACAAAAGGGTGAGTGTCTGAGATACATAGTGGAAACCGCAGGATTCATTGGTAAAAAACTTTTATTTTAAAGTTAGTTGAGACAAAAAGAGCATGCAAATTTCAAGTTTTCCCTTTTTGATTCTCCACCCTCACTATATAAGCAAACATCTCCACATCACTGCGTGCCAGTGATTTCCTAAATACCTTAGGTATTTGGGCTCATTTAATACTCAGTCATAACACTTTCACCAGCCCATATTGCTCTAGAAGAATCAAAAGCCCAGAGAAATGGTCATTTTCCTCAAGTTATTTGGGGATACAAGTGGCACAAGTCATGTTTAAACTCACACCACCTGGACCTGAAGTCAACACAGTTCTGAAGCAAAGCAATTGCCTTTGGAGGAAGCCATCTTTGATGACTCAGTGGCCTCTTCACTGGCCTCCCTGCCTCCTGTCCTGATGCCTCCTCCTCCAAAACATCCTTCAGAAGGATGAGCTTCTGTAGGGCATATTTTGCCCATGTCATTCTCTAGACCAAAAATTTTCAGCGTCTCTTAACTGCTCTCAAGTCAGGTGAGCCTCATGCTGTTTCTTTAGCCATGAGCTTTGCCCTCATCTCTCTTCTCAACTTGCTTTTCTAATCTCTCTGTGAATCTTATGCTCTGGCTAAGCTTAAACACAACTCGCCATTCCAAAAACTTGCTTTTGAGTCTCTTGTCCCCATGGGTTTGTCTACATACTCTGAAAACATGTCCTGATACCAGAGCCTGGCATCTACCTCTCCTGCCTCCTAATGGCAGCAAGTGATCCTTAATAAGAATTTAACCATATATTTCCAAAATTCATGTGTCAGAACTCAGTGTCTGTGTGTCTATACTGAGTTGAATCTTTAAGGAAGTTTAAAGTTGAATGGGGTCAGAAAGGGGGTCCATCAGTTTGATAGGGCTAGTGTAGAGGACCCACCCCTTGAAGAAAAGAGGAAAGCCCATGTTGGGGAAGGGCTGTTCATTCATTCCCGGCTACTCAGGCCATGAAATAATCACTCAGAAACTATTTTACTTGCAAAATATTGTTTAGCCAATAGCTTAAGCATATTGCTAGCTAGCTCTTATATCTTTGGATAACCCATTTCTATCCATCTGTGTATGGTCACTTGGCTGTGGCTTACCAGGTAAAGTTCCATTGGTCCCCAGCGTTTGTCTCCCACATCTGTCTCAGGCCGGGCTACATGCCGTCTCCTTGACTCTGCCTACTTTCTCTTTCTCTCTCTATCCATATCTCTTCCAGCCTGGAAATATTCTGTTAAGCCACTGGTCAAAAGTAGCTTCTTTATTAACCAATAGAAATAAAATATATTCACAGCATACAGAGGGAAATCCCAGATCACCTCTCCTTTTCTGTCTAAATAAAAAGGAAAGTATTAAGTTTAACATAGTAAAATTTCCTATAACAAAACAAGTATCAAGCAAGAATTAAATTTACAATATTTATATCTACTTTATTTTTTTATCATAACTAAGAAAAACTATTATAACTATCCATTCTTCAACTCCATCAAAGACTCCAGAAGGATATAATATTAAGTAAACAGGACATGAAATTCTCAAAGAATAAAGAGAAAAATTTCTATATATGAGAAAGAAAAAGAAAGAAAGCTTATTGAATGATTGTAGTGTAGTTGGTTTCAGTGAATGTTTTCCTGAATTCTCAGGTTTTCTCTTATAACCCAGTATCATGTTTAGAATTGGAGTGGAAGGCAAGAAGAAAACCTGTAGGTAGTGGAACCCTATCTATGCAGTCTCCCAGATTCACCCTTCAATTATAGTAATAGGCCTGCCTTCCCCTGCAAGCACCAGTCTTCTCTGAATGCCTTCCCCTGCAAGCATCACTCTCGTTCTCTGTCTTCCTCTAGCACCTGATGCCCCCAAAGCATCATTTAAATCCGTATGTCAATGTCCTTTTCCTCTAAGGAGTGAAATAAATTGAACATATTAATCGGAGCTAATAAGTTAATAGGGTTATGTACTCTAACTTTACAACAATATACTTCGATTATAACCAAGTTGTCAGAAAACCTGAAAAGTTTTGAACTCTTCATCCCTGGTGACTAGCCAATGGGACATAAAAGATGACTGTGGCCAGACTAGCCTTCCAACTTCTATCAAAAATACTGCCACTGGACAATGAGGACTACTGAGAACTCAAGAACAATGGCAATGGGTTTTTGATCCTACTGCACGTACTGGCTTTGTGGGAGCCTAGGCAGTTTGGATGCTCACCTTACTAGACCTGGATGGAGGTGGGTGGTCCTTGGACTTCCCACAGGGCAGGGAACCCTAATTGCTCTTTGGGCTGACAAGGAAGGGGGACTTGATCGGGGGAGGAGGAGGGAAATGGGAGGCGGTGGCGGGGAAGAGACAGAAATCTTTAATTAATAAATAAATAAATTATTGTCACTGATTCAGTGGCCTTACACTGAGTGCTGGAGTAAATAAAATTACTCTGGGGCTGTCAAATGGAAATCCATAGCTCAAAATCAAATGACAGAGGCCTCATTTATTCCTATACTCCCCTCTTAACCACCTTTCTGGCTCCTTCTTTCTCTATCCAGGAAAAGAGATGTTTATCTTACAGATAAGGTTAGGTAGCAAGAGGTCCAAGCCTGTCCTTGCAGAGGGATCCCGGGATAACCATGCCTGAGGGCTCTATTCAAAAAGACCTGGCATTTTGATTTGTTTCATTTCGTTCTACTTTGTACATATTCAATCCCAGCCAGACTTGTCCTGTGCCTATTCTCTTTTCCATATCATTTACATATCGAGTTCACAAACACTAAACTTCACTGTGGATAGAGTCTCCCACGGCGGTCTCCTATGCAAACAGCAAACCCAAATTGGAATGAAATGAGTTTAGAGCCTTCCAGGCATTTCTCATAACCCAGAACACACATGAAGGGAACAGACCACACTGATGACGTCTCATTGAAACATTCCAGTGTTTAGTTCAATAATGCCAGAACTTGAGTTTGGAATCATGTTTCAAACACCCAAGTTAGGGTTCTTCCCATCACTTATTTGAAATCACTTGTAGCATTTAGCAGTTACTAATGTTTGGTTGAACCCATAAATTTTCCTGTAATGAGTTGGGGATTGCCTGGACATCAAGAGTTCGTGAAATGTTTCCAAATAGTTTCAAGATACAGCCACATAGGCAAACTACTGACCATGTCACACTGTCTTTTCTTTCCTAGCGACTACTGGTAACAAACTAGACTCCACCAAGAATGGGGAAGGGAGAAGATGGTACCCACACTGGTAACCCAGCCTCTTCTCCCTTACCAACACACATGGAAATATATACTCAACACAATTTATATGTGGCTGATGGGTGCAACCAGTTGAGAATGACTGCACTTGGGTGTTAACAATCTGAAAGTGATAGAATAGCATTATTGTTTTTAATATTAAAAATAAATACTAAATGTATTTCTGCTAACAAAGACGTCTGCATTAAAAATGAGTGAAACTCAAGATAGAGGTAAAAGGTGAGAAAAAGCTTCACAAAGCTGTCCTCTGACCTTCACAGTGCCCTGTAGCATGCAATTGCACAGCACATACACACATACACACACCCATGCATGCACACACACACATGCACACACACAATAATAAATTTATTTTAAATGAGTAAAAAGAAAAAACTCATCAAGGAAGACAGGACCATTGAGGGGTTGGTCCACTCAATGGGATAGTGTGCCTGATCTAATGGGAGCTCATCAACTCCAGCTGGACTGGGACTGAACGAACATGGGATCAAACTGGACCCTCTGAATGTGGCTGACAATTGGGACAGACTGAGAAACCAATGATAATGGCACTGGGATTTGTCTCTACTGCATGTACTGGCTTTTTGGGAGCCAAGTCTATCTGGATGCATACCTTCCTAAGGCTGGATGGAGGGGGGAAGGCCTTGGACTTCCCACAGGGCCTTCTTACCCTGCCCTCTCTTAGGACTGGAGGGGTACAGGGGAGGATGAGTGGGGGAGCGAGAAATGGGAGGAGGTGAGGAAGTGGAAATTTTGAATGGTATTATTTATAAAGCAATAAAAAATAAAAATTAAAAAAAGAGAGGACTCAGTAGACTCGGCAGTAAAAGGAAAGACTACAGTGGTTTTAGTTTAGTTGTTCCTTTAAAAGATAATTTTTCTGTATTCTCAAACTTTCTCTAACAATACAGCATTCATCTTCAAAGTGAAGAGGGAAGAATTGAGAATTTCTCTTCATGAATTATCTAAGGAATTATCTAATTTTCCTCTACCTTGGGGGACGTTTCCATTGCTAAATACATATCTATATACCCAAATCAGTCAGTCAATTGAATTTACTCCACGTTAATCCAGTACCTGTTAGCTTAAAGGCTTCATGCAATGTGATGAAGCATGGAACAGCGAGCAGACACATGCACAATGGAGAGACTCATAATACATGTGCACAGACGCAGGGGATCCTGGGTAAACAGCACTCATCATCTATAAACACGTGTACAGACAAAGGGGATGCTGGGTAAACAGCAGCATCCCTCACCTTATGAGACATGCTTCTAAAGCATGTTTGTAAAAGAGCAGTAGTAAAGATTGGGGGGTAAACAATATAGTCTGTTGCAACTACTCAATTTCTGTTGTGGCCAACCAGAAATCATTGAAAGTATGGAAACAATGTTTCTGGCTGCAGTCTTAAAAAGCATTATTTAAAAAAAAATGCTGCCTAATCTAGAGGTTTAAGTTTTCCCACCCCCAGTGTACACTCCCATACACGTAAAGCAATTACTGGGACATGGATAAATATGGTTCTGCCGTCATGAAAATGTCACTAGACTGTCTGCCCATCAGTAAAGACTGTTGGTGTAGGACACGTTTTCTCATCTTCTGTTGAACAGGTCCTCCCTTGAGGCAGAAGCCATGGCTGCTCTCCAGGTTCATGTCCACAAACGTTTAGTTCTGTCCTAAGTCCCCAAAGCCAATGCCATTACCTGGTGGACACCTCCACCTCCTCCATTCATGAGGGGCATCATCTCTTGCCTTTTACCACTCCTTTGGTTACAACACCTGTGATGATCGTCACACACACGTGCTAAGATGGAAATGCTAAGATTCAACAGACACCCCCAGACTAGACGCTGTGGTGCACAAGTGTTTGGGGATGGGGTGCTCTGTAGGAATTCAAAGAAAACAACATTCAAATCACACGGCAGTGTGTCTTGCAATCTTGAGCAAGTCATTCAGCCACTCGGAATTTTCATTTCCTTAACTATAACAATGTAGTTCCTTTACAGGGTTATTTTCAGCATTGACAATAATAGAGGTAAGGTTCTAGACATTAGCAAGTAGTGGATAATGGCAGCTCATTCTGTTAAAGGGGCTGTGGCAGATTCCCTAGGACTCTCTCCACTTGCCGTATGTTTCTGCTCTACTGCTACATGTCTTATCATACTGAGCACAGCACCTTTACTTTAAGAGGTATTCAATTAATGTTGAATTAATTTAATGATTGGGTGACATAGGTCAGTGTTTAAAAGTTCCTTCTACCATGAATCTTTTATAAAACTATGAAAATATCTCCTAAAGAAAAGGGAGATGAAATGATTCCTCTTTAAAAAAAAATCTCACAGAGAGAATTTTTAACTCAAAGCAATTTTGCTCAAGCAAGTGTACCTGCTCAGAAACACTTTTGTACCCTACTTTGAGCAGAAGAACATCTCGGCCTGGTGTGCACTCTGAAATCCCAGACACTTAAAAGGTTGAGGCAAGAAGAAAGAATATAACCCAGAGGAGGTATATCTTCCTGGTATAATAATTATTGTTTAAAAATCAAAGTGCAAGCTGTAGTGCTTCAACAGTGAGAGATAGAGACAGGAGGATCAAGAGTTCAAAGCCATCCTAAGTTACATAGTGCTCTTGAGGCCAGCTCAGGCTAAACGAGAACATGACTCCAAAAATTAATTGAAATTAAAAATCAATGTGCTCCAGGATGCCAGCATGAATTTTATTTTATGTTCAACAGTGCTTGAGACATCAGAAATTATAGCATAACTTTCCCCATATTTTAAGTTTTTCTTCAAGGGCACCTCAAGTGCTACTGGAAGATGCTCTAATACACCAAGACCTCAACCTCAGAATGAGTTTTCTCGTTTGTGTTAAGGAACACTACCCACAGCCATTGACTTCTCATCTGCTTGACTAAGAAATCAATGACATGCTAAATGAAGATGTACTGTACACCCAGGCAATACTGGGGTTTACTGGGCACTGCAGTAATAAAAAAACAAAAAACAAAATGATCTGCATGTTCAAGCAACTGATCATCTGTTGAGTGGGGACAGATGCAGGATTTGGAAATGCACTTTAAATATACTAAGTGATAAACTAAGGAAATATGGAGAACCCTTAGGGAAGCGTATAAATTAGCAAGCTAATTTCAAAGCATGACTTTTTAAAAATGAGTTCAAACAGAAGTACACTCCATGGGTGAACAGTATCACTCCCAGAAGACATGGGTTATTAAACAAAAATCACAGTACAAGGTGTAGGACACTATCCTACAATTTACTGGCAAGGGAGGCCCTGGAGATCTCCAAAACAACACAAGCTGTTGTCATGGCCCTTAGCTTCCCACAGTCACTACATGATGAGATTCTATTGCTGAAGTCACCATGTATTTTGTTTGCAGAACATACAGTTATCAATCCCACACTGGCAGAAAAGCTTCCCTCTTCCTAGCTAGCTTTCATAGTGATATAAGCTGTTATACAGGCCTCTGGGTGAAAAAGGGCACCAATAGTCTTACCCAGCACTGGACCAGGCATGCCACAACACCATTTTTGCAGGCAAGAAGTGCCCACTGACACAATAGTGGCATGACCATTATGGAATAATAACTGCTTTCTGACTGAATTTGAGGCCTGCTGCACAGGAGGAAAAGCCATGCCCTCTACTATAAGACTGATCAAGCATCCATGGCTATAGAAGTCATAGACCCTAAGTTAGAACTTGGTGCTATTATTTGTCTAAATGACCATGTTGTCACATTTGCTTCTGGATGTATATTTTGATGGCTTCCTTTCTTTTCTTTCATTTTATTTTTATGTGTATGAGTGTTTGCCTACAACTACATATGTGCCCCACATGTGTGCCTGGTGTTCACATAGTCAAAAAAAGATCCCATGGATCTAGACTTATAGAAGGTTGTGAGCAGTCATAAGGGTTCTAGGAACTAAACCTGGGTCTCTGCAAGAGCAGCAAGTATTCCTAACTGCTTAGATCTACAAAACTTGTCAAAGCACTGAGAATAAGACACTGAGTGCTCAGCTCCTAAATTTAACAATTTTATCTTTTCCCCAGTTCTCCCAAGACTTAGGAAACATCATATAAAGAGGGCAAGAGAACATAGGAGCTGGAGAAGGAGGAGCAGAGCTATGAGTGTCGTTTTTTGGTCACAGCATGACTATTTCACTCACGCAGCTGCTCTTACCTGCCTAAGACCTACCCAAGGTCAAGACGGCCAAAATTCCAGCATACAGAAGGCAAAAGACCTCCAGTCCCACCCCTTACCAAGGGCCTAATGGTAATTAATAGCTGATGAAGAAGGGAAGACAGTTTTTATTTGAAGTTCTGGCCACTGGCCAGTTTCCAACATTCCAGTGTGAATGGGCCAACACCTAGAAACATAAGCGCATCACTAATCAGACTTAGGGGAAGATGAGGAGGAGAAAGGGAATGAGGGGAGGAGATGAAGTTAGAAGAGAATATGTTGGAAGATATATGGGAAGAGTTAAGAGGGAGGAAATGGAGAGGGAGTGTATATGGTCATATTTCATTGTACACATGTATGAAAGGTTGAAAGAATAAAAAGGGAAAATGTGTTAGGTGTTGACTTCAAAGCAACCAGTATGGGCTGCAACACGGATGGAATGTTTCCCGAGGTAATCCCAAGTCCAGATTTTGAGTGACCTTTATAGTTGTGTTGAGCACCAGTGACCAAGCAGGCAGGGAGTAAAAGGGAGTTGGTGGACACTAGAAAAGAAAGCAGCTTTAACCATTGAAAAGGAGGTCATTAAAATATGTTTGTGAAGGACTGTTTGTTATCCAGCCTAACCTATGACATTCCTGTTCTCTAAGCCAGGGGTTCTCAGCCCATAGGTTGACCCTTTGGGGCCAAACAAGTCTTTCACAGGGATTACATATCAGATATCCTGCGTATCAGATATTTACATTACTATTCATAGCAGTAGCAAAATTACAGTTATGATGCCGCAACAAAAATAATTTTATGTCTGGGGGTCACCACAATGTGAGGAACTGTGTTAAAGGCTCATGGCATTAAGGAGGTTGAGAACTGCTGCCCCAAGCCCTTGGAGCTCTCTGCAAACAGCAGCAAATATTGAGAAAAAAGCTGATCATATGTGAGGAGACATGATCACCACAGCACTGCAGAAACATCCTAAGAAAGGGATCCTGTAGGGACCGAGACCATGTGAGGACCGGGATTGTGTGAGGACCGAAATCATGGGCCATGCCCAGAAGAGGGCTTATTACTTCTGCTCTTACTTCACTGACCATAATTTAGTCATGTGATAACCTTTATAACACTAAAAATATTGCTTTGGGTATATACTCAGAAAAAGTGAGAAAATCTATATTAAAAGGAAAACTAGCAGGCTTTGCTATAATGAGTCATTTTGGTCTTTGGCAAACATCACTGTTGTATTTTTGGCAGAATGTTGGTTAATAATGCAGCATAAAGTCCCGTCTAATCATGGCACTAAGCTCAAAGCCCAGGCAGTCCATGTAACATCTACTCAATTGTTTCAGTTGGGCTCTCTAGATGAACAGAATCATGTGTACGTGTTTATGTTTATATATTATATAATATGTGTGTGTGTGTGTGTGTGTGTGTGTGTGTGTGAGTGTGTGTGTAATCAGAGCTTTTTAAGTTAGCATTAAAATAATGACAGCCACATCTGGGATGTTGAGAACTTGATACACAGTCCTTAAGGCTGAGTGCCTCAACAGCCACAGCAGTCCCAGAATAACTGTCTCTCACTGGGGAATGATGACCAGTAGTTACTCAGTTGAAAAAGGGGGTCCCTCAGTACTCCCAATCTGGCACTAGGAGCCCAGGAACACCCTAAAAAGTCACTGGTCTATATTCCACTATGGTAGCTGGGGAATTGGTTCCACTGTCAGGGAAGGAACCACCACCACCAGCAGCAGCAGCAGCAGAAAGAGGGAAAATCAACCCTTTGGCAAGGGAGAAGGCTTAAGCAAGTAAAAAGCAAGATTAATTTTCTTCTGAAATAGCCTTTTAATCCAGCTGCTACCAGAGGTGCCATCCAAAGCCTAGAGGGTCTCCCACATCAATCAGGACAATTCTTCAGCTGATGCTCCGTATTCAGGTGATTCTAGTTTGAGTCAAGCTGACATTAAATCCAAGTATAATATTAATCTAAATATGTATCTTCTTTAGATATGTGCAATGCATTATGATGAAATAAGGAAATATTACCAAAACAGAAATACCAACCAGAGAAGGGAAGGAGGGGTAAACAGAGGTGTTTGGTGTATATTGAGCCCTATATCT
>NC_022010.1:34794883-34817664 GCF_000317375.1 Microtus ochrogaster | reverse complement strand
CCCCCACCCTCCACCTGCCCTTCCAAAAGGATAAGGTCTTCCATAGAGAGTCAACAAAGGCTGGAACATTAAGTGGAGGCAGGACCAAGCTCCTCCCCCATGTCAGGGGTCTCCTGTCTGTTTCCATGATCCCTCACTCCATCTGTGAATGGTTTTCCTTTGTCCACTTTCTCCTGTGTTTATAGCGCAAGTCAATAGCATATCCTTCTTGTAAACTCCAAATTTTGTGCCAATATCCTGTAGCCCAAATATGAAGTCACTGAGAAAATGTGGCATCATTTCATTCTGGATCAAAGTCTTTTTGACAGTAAAGTGCACTTGGCTATTACTGGGTAGTGACCTGGTTCCTCAAACAAGAGTCCAATGTCCTTTGTAGATGAAAGTCAGCCTATCAGTGAACCCAACAGAGTCTCACTTAAATACCCATTGCACAAACATGTGGAGAGTTAAGAATGTGCATTTTTATTTGCATGCTAAGTCAAAAAAAAAAGAACACTAGATGGCTGGAGATACAGCTCCATGGTAAAGCCCTTACCTAGTGCACTTGTCTATTGTATGTGAGGCCTGCATTCAATTTCCAGTGCTGGGATGGAAAGAGGGATAGAAACAAGCATAAAGAACAAGGGAAAGAAGAGCAAATGGGAAAAGGGGTGGGAGCTAAACCTTCAGTCTATGCCAGTTAACACTGGTTATTTGCAACATATATGAAAAATGCTATTTACTGTGTTTGAGGCATAGTGATTATTCACACAAGCTTGAGGAAAAGCTGGTGTGCACACACATTTAAATATCTGTCTTTTTTATCTCCTCAGTAGCCTTGGTTATTCTTCTGCTTTTTCTCACAACGTCTGCTTTCACCAGATTCTATTCTGACAAAAGTGTTAGCAGATTTATACAGTCAATAGTCATGTGATCTAATTCATGCCTGTGTCTTCATCTCGATGTTTAAGTCTCCCAGAGAGCAGATGATAAGAACTAAGCTCATAACTATCACACGTGAAAAGATTATCATGGCAAGGTCTCTCTTAGTGAGAGTTTCTATTATGGTGATAAAACATCATGACCAAAAGCATGGAAAGGGTTTATTTCACTTTACAACTTTCAACTCACACTTCCCATTACAGAGGTGAGTCAAGACAGGGACTCAAAGTAGGAATCTGGAAGCATGAACTGAAGCAGAAGCCAGGGAGGAATATTGCTTACTGGTCTACGCTCCATGGCTTGCTTGGACTATATTTTTACAGCACGTAGGACCACCTGCCCACAGGTGACAGAGCCCAAAGTAGACTGGGCCTTCTCACATAAATCTCTAATTAAGAAAATGCCCCCACAGACTTGCCTTTGGTCCCATCTCATGTAGACGTATTCTTAATTAAGATTCTCAGATATGTCTAGATTTGTGCCAAGTTAACAAAAACCAACCTGGACAACAACATTAGGAAGAATTGGATAAATGCTGAGCAATGGTACTCTCTAGCACAAACACAGACAAAGACTTTTAAAAGGTGGCATTGGATAAGCAGATAAAGAAAGGTTTTATTAGACAAATCTACATGAGCCAGCCCACCTAGTGATCAAACTAAACTTTTATCATGTATCTGGCCACCAAGGTAAAGAAAAAGATTGCAGCCGTGTGGTGGTGGCGCACGCCTTTAATCCCAGCACTCGGGAGGCAGAGGCAGGTGGATCTCTGTGAGTTTGAGGCCAGCCTGGTCTACAAGAGCTAGTTCCAGGACAGGAACCAAAAGCTATGGAGAAACCCTGTCTCAAAAAATAAAAAAAAAGAAAAGAAAAAGATTGTATATCACAACTCAACCTTTAAAGTGAGCCAGTTTAAGACACACAACTGCACTCTATAGCTGTCAGCTGCAGTAGGGCTTCAGGAATCTGAAACAGGACCTCAAAGGAGAGAAACTCAACTTTTTTCTCTATGATTCCATAGAACAGAACGGGAACACTAGGCAAATGTTCCAAAGTTGGGTTTTGTACTAAGTTAATAAGGTTCCAACACAACTGGCTGTGGGCATGATGGATTGGTTTGCCACTTTGAGGAGAGAATGCTATGGATTTCTGATGTCCTTGTTGAGGATGCCATAAGAGGTCCTGGAGCTAGTTTCTATGCCATAGGAGGTCCTGGAGATAGTTTCTATGCCATAGGAGGTCCTGGAGATAGTTTCTATGCCATAGGAGGTCCTGGAGATAGTTTCTATGCTCTTTTCTAGCCCAAAGCCCTGTGACTCCTTGCCCCCTGAGTGACTTTGATACACTTTCATTTTCCCTTTCTTGGTCCCTTGAACTCTAGTCCAAAGGTCTTGGTGTGGAACAAGCAGTAAGAAGTCTAAGAACATAGCTCTCTTCAGCCACAGTTGACAGAGGCACATTTGGGTGGGAGGATGTCACTTAAAATACCTCTAAGCTGTAGGGTGCATATTTTAGATTTCATTTCAGGCTCAAAAGCCATAAAAATTAACATCTAATATTTATTGAATTCTAGGTGTGGCTGAATGGCTTTTGTGGATTAAATCATTTTATCTTCCCAAAGAGGTGGCCTTTAAGTAAGTGTGCAGACAATAAACAAGACATCGACAGGTCAATAACATAAACAGGTATAAGCCAACGCCTGTGTTCAGGTCCCTGGTGAGGCCAGTGTGAGTTTACAGCAAGGTTCTCATAATGTCTTCAAGTAGTATATTATTTTGGAGGATTCTGGCTCACTACTCATCAGATGAAGAGCAGTGTCTGTAGACATGAAAGATGAAGAATCATAAAAGCCCCCAGGACAGTCATTTATCAGCACACAGTTCCAGGGAGAAGAAAGTAAGCAGATTTTCTTTAAAGTTATAAAGTTTACAGAGAAACTATGAAAGCCTGATAATGAACATTCTGTTCCTTAGCTATGATGTTAACCCTTTTTAGGATACACCTGAAGTCCTTAGTTCTAGTGATTAAAGCTAAAGATAAATGTGATACTCTCTACAGTTCAATGGCTCATAGCTAAAAATCACAAACAACTTCAAATCACCAACTCTTAAGAAAGACTTTAGAAACTAAACAGAAAAGAAAAATAACAACAAGGCACAAAAATCAGAGATTCATAGCTTCAAGTCCACATCTTGCCATTTGTAAGCTGATAGTCCATTATAGTCAGACTTCCTCTGAATTGCCAGTTCCCAAATAATGACACGGAGACTTTTTATTAATTATGAAAGCTTGGCCTTAGCTTATATTTGTTCCCAACTGGCTCTTAAACCCTAAATTAATCCATTTATGTTAATCTACATTCTGCCATGTGACTCATTACCTCTCCTTGATACCATATATCCAACTTCCTCTGAGCTGCCTGGCTGGTGAGTCTCCCACTTCAGATTCCTTCCCAGAGTGTCTATCCCTCCCCTGAAGCCTTGCCTATTCTCTTCTGCCTAACTATTGGCCATTCAACTTATTATTTAAACGAATCAGAAGGTGCCTTAGGCAGGTTAGGAAGTACAAAGATACATCTTCATGAAGTGTATGAAGAGATTATCTCAGCAGCCCATAGACACAGTATTCAAAGCCTCAGGTGAAGGGTGTATGGAACCAAAGCCTTGATTCTTCTCTGAGAAAGATCTTAACAATCCACATGCTGAGATTTATTTCACGGATGGTTTTGAGTTGTCAGATGCTTGAAATTTGGAGCTCTTTACTTAAGGGACTTTCCTCTTGGTGTGACTCACTTCAAAGAAACCATGGACACTCTGCTATAAAACTGTACTGGTTTGGATCTCATGAACTGGAACAATTCTGATTGACCATTTGAACCATTCTGTTTCCAGAACTTCTCAGTCTTTTGATCAAAGATACCAGGCAATAGTGTTTCCTTGCTCTGGCTTCCTTTCCTTCTCTATGTATTTCTCTGCCTGCCTCATCCTGTCCATAGGCATCAACCCTAAAGCTGTTTCCCAGTAAGCATCTTCCAAGCTAATTTGGTATCACTTCTGTTCCCGACTTTCTGAGCTTCACCATTCAATAAAACTAAGTCTCATACATTAGGTCAACCTTGAATGTATCTCTTTGGCCATCCTTTCCATGCCTATGAAATGGAGATGCTGCAGATAAGGACCGTTCTCTGATCCACAGAATCTGCCCAGTAGCCTGGCAGGAAAAGTGCTTCCTACAGGAATAGTATGGATCCAGAAATCAGAATATTTACCCTGACTAAAACATTACCTTTCAGGCTATCATATTTCTCTTCCACAACTACATTTGACATCTCTCAATAGCAGAGACATCAGAGAGCCCATGGGAAATTTATAGCTATGTCAGGACTTTTCAAAAACATAGAATTTCCTTCTGGAAAAGGAAAAAAGAAACAAGAATCAAGAATATTGGCCTTTATAGAAGAAAAAAGTTAAGAGTACTAGAAGGTGTGTCCACAATAGAATGAAACTAGAAATCAGTAGCAAGAGAAACAACAGAAATTGACAGACATATGGGTATAGAAAAAAACACTGTTGAATTATGAATCATTGAAAAATGAAAGAAGGAAATTTTTGAAAACTTCAAGAGCTAAATGAAAATGAAAACACCACATACCCAAACCTATAAGACATAATGAAAGCAGTCCTATGAAAATTTATAGTTATAAGAGCCTACATTACAACTCAGAGACTTCAAAGAAATAACAATCTACTTTAGGGTCATGAAAAACCAAGAACAAGTCAAACTGAGAGTCAGCACATGTAAAAATATACTTATGGCAGAAATTAATGTAATAGAAATCAAAATATGTAAAGAATCAACAAAGAATTGGTCTTTGAAAAGAAAAACAAAATCCATAGGCTCTTATCCAAACTAGCCAAAGGAAAAGATGTAAAAAAAAGGGAGGGAGAAGATCTAAAATTAATAAAATTAGAAGAGAAAAGGGGGGACGTTACAATAAAATTTAGATAATCATTAGAATTGATTTCTAAATTTTACATTTCAATAAATTGAATACTAAAAAGAAATGAATAAGACCAGCCTGGTCTACAAGAGCTAGTTCCAGGACAGGCTCCAAAACCACAGAGAAACCCTGTCTCGAAAAACCAAAAAAAAAAAAACTAAAAAGAAATGAATGAAATTCTAGATATGTAGTCTAACAAAAATAAGCAAGAGGTTATGGATAACTTAAATCACTCTATAACAAGCAATGAGACTGAAGAAAATAAAACAGCAAAATTCTCCCAACTAATAAAAGTCCCACTCTGATGCATTCACCGCTTAACTTCATCAGGCTTTGAAATAACACTAATGCTCCTCAACTATTCATTAAATGAGAAGGAGAGGCTACAAAATGCTGTGAAATATTCCTTCTGTACATTATAAATATGTGTTACCCTCATTGGTTAATAAAGAAATGATTGGCCGTTACCCAGGCAGGAAGTATAGGTGAAACAGCCAGATAGAGAATGTTGGAAGAAGGGTTGAGTCAAAAGAGTCATCAGTCAGAAGGAAAACTAATCGGACATACAAAATGGGTGAGTGGTAAAAGTCACGAACCTCAGGGCAGTACATAGATTAGTAAAAATAGGTTAAGCTGTAAGAGTTAATTAGTAACAAGCCTGAGCTATTGGCCAAGAATTTATAAGTATTCTTAAATTTCCTTGTTGGTTATTTGAGAGTGGATGCTGGCACAAAAATCTCTGCCTACAACAAAACTCTTTACAGATCCAGGAGTGTGAAAATTAGGGAAGGACACAATCATAACAACAAAAAGAAAATTATAAGCCAATGTCCTTAGTGACGAGAGGTGAGAAAATTCTCAATAACGTGCTTTCAAACTGAATACAAGAACATTCCCAAGAATTTCAGATCATTCACCATAATCAAGCTGACTACATTCCAAAGATGCAAGAATGGGTCAACATACTCAAATCAATAATAAGCATCATATACAAAAACTCAGGGACAGAAATCCTATGATTGTGTCAATAGACGCAGAAAAGGGTTTTGTTAAAAAAAAAAATCCCTTCATGGTAAAAGCTCTGAAAACATTAGGAAACTAAGTGTCTCGGTTACTTTTCCTCTCCCTGTGATAAAATACCCTGATAAAAGCAATTAAAGAAAAAAATGATTTATTTTATTTTGGTTCCATCACAGCAAAAACACCCTGGTGACCGGAGCTTGCATCGGCTGATGACATTATGTGCACAGTCAGGAAGCCAAGAACTATGAATGCTGAAGCTAGCTCCTTAGAATGGTACTTGTATATGTATGGTTTCAGGACTGAACACTTGTGGGGCTCTTCCCTGGGAACACTATTTCTCCTTTCAACATTACTGAGTTGCCTGTAGTTCTTTGTCTGTGGTTGGGGTTTTCTGAAGTTCCTCTTTCCATCTCACTTTGTCTACTGGTGTCATTCTTGTTTGGGCAACCATGTTGTTGAGACATGATGGATGTAGCTGCCCTAAAATTTATTTCTAGGAGACACAATGTCACTGAAGACTTCCTGTTTCTCTGTCTGTTACAATATCTCCACCCTTTCTTCCAGGATTCCTCTGGGGTTTGTCTTGTGGATGCATCAGTTGGGGCTCGGTACCAAACCAACACTTGTTCTCTGAATTTTGTTCTATTGTAGTTTTCTATAATGGTCTCCATCTATTGTGAAGGGAAGTTTCTCTGGAAAGGAATGAAGACTACATTTATCTGTGGGTAGAAGAACATGTAAATATTTAAAATGTAGTTAGGAATTATGTTGATTTAGTAAAGAGGCAGTTGTAGGTTCTCCTCCAAAGTCCATAACCTCACTAGCTTTGTGTAAACTGGCAAGGTTTCCTATACCAGGCATGATTTCCCCATCTTGTTGAGCTGTCCTTAAGTCCAATTAGAGGGTTGTTAGTTACTGCCAATGTATGCATACCACTATTCCACCCTCAGGAACATTGTACCATGCTCCTCATTCTTGGAGTTCATAGGCACCATAGCTGGGTAGGACTACTGGTTGCTTCCCTCCCTTGGAAGCGTTCTTGAAATTTTCCAGGGCCAGGCAAGGCAACCAGGGGCAATAGAAATAGTCTATAATGTTTTAGGAGTCTTTTGCACTCCCCTGAAAAACAACTCAATATGGGTGCCTTCTAAGCTTGATGCTTGTAAAAGTCTTTTGCATTTAGAGGGAGCAACATCAGCCAAAGTGGAAAATTTTCATTTAAACTGTAAATGCATATATATGTATTATGTGTAATTCTAAGTAATTAGACAGTAATATGATTTTTTATGACTTCTTTGGACATCCTGGTTATTTTATACTCCTCCCTCCTTCTCCTTCTGTACCGGGCCCCCCTAAATAAAGGCCCCTTCGTTTTCACATTTGCTTCCCATCTCAAACCATTTGTACCCTCTCTATTGTCCCTCCCATGTGTTGCTGTCATGGTCCCTTTTTGCTTGCCTGACTTATGTGGTTACTCTAAGCTATATACTCACACCTGAAGGTGTAGAGTTGGAAACCACAGATAAGAGTAAGCATGTGGCATTTGTCTTTCAGGGTTTGGATTATAGGACTCAATGATTACCTTTTCTGGTTCTATTTCATTTACCTGTAAAATTCATGATTTGATTTTCTTTTCCGGTGAAGAGTATTTCACAGTGTATCTGGAGAACATTCCTATCGTTTGTTCATCGGAGTCTTCCCATTTCCTGGCTATTGTGACTAGGGCAGCCATGAACATGGATGAGCAAGTTATCTGTGGGGTAGGATGTCCAGTCCTAGGACCATAGGCTAAAGAGCTGGTTAGCTGAGTCATATAGTAGATTTGTTTTTAGCGTTTTGAGTGTTCTCCACATCTATTTCCAGAGTGGCCGAACCAGGAGTGAATGAGGGCTTCCTGCTTTTTAATCTTCTTGATTGTCACCGTTCTGACTGGAGTACAATGAAATCTCAAAGTTGTTTGGGTTTTCATTTCCCCAATTGCTTGGCATAATGATGAACATTTTTGAGACAATTCTTAGTCACTTTATATCTTCTTTGGAGAACTCTCTGTTCATATTCATAGCCCATATTTTGTATGGGTCTATCGATCATGTTTGTCTTCTCAATGAACCAGATCTTAAATTCATTGGTCCTTGGTTCTTTGTATTGCTTCCTTTGTTTCTATTCCATTAATTTCTGATATGATTTTTATTATCTCTTGCCATCTACTGGATTTGGGTTTTGTTTGTTCTTATTTTTCCAAATTTTTGAGTTGCAACATTAAGTCATTTATTTGGGCTCTTTTTGATTTTTTTTAATGTGCCGTTTAAAAGCTATAAATTATCATTGCAGAACTGCTTTTAATTCATCCCGGGGGTTTTGTTGTATTGTGTTTTCATTCTAATTTAGTTCTGGATTTTTTTGTTTCTTTCTTAATTTCCTCCTTGATCCATTCATAATTCAGTAATGAGTTGTTTAATACCCATGGGTTTGGGTACTTATGAGGGATTTGTTTGCTGTTGATTTTAAGGTTTACCTCATAATGGTTACATAGGTTACACACAGCAATTTCTGTTGTTCTGAAATTAAGATTTGTTTTGTATTCCAGGATATGGTCTAACTTAGAGAAACTTCCATGGGGTACTGAGTAGAATATATATTCTTGGGTGTTTGGGTAGACTCTGTAGATATCTGTTAACTCCATCTGATATACAATGTCCTTTAATTCTGAAGTTTTTCTGCTTAATTTTTCCTCAAATAGCATGTAAATTAGAGAAAGTAGGGTATTGAAATCACTTATTGTCTTAGGGTTTCTATTGCTGCGAAGAGACACCATGACTACAGCAACTCTTAAAAAAGGAAAACATTTAACTGGGCAGCTTACAGTCCAGAGGTTTAATCCATTATTATCATGGTGAGACACGGCAGCATGCAGCCAGACATGGTGCTGGAGAAGGAGCCAAGAATGCTACATCTTGATCCGAAGGCAATGGGGAGTTGAGGCACTGGGCATGGCTTGAGCATATAGGAGACCTCAAAGCCTGCCCCACAGTGACACACTTCCTCCACCAAGACCACACCTACTCCAACAAAGCCGTATATCCTAATAGTGCCACTCCCTATGAACTTATAGGGCCCAATAACATTCAAACTACCACATTCCACTCACTGGCTCTCAAGCTTATAACCATATCATAATGTAAAATGCATTTAGTCCAAGCATGTGGCAGAAGCTGCCAAGCTCTGCTGCCCGCTGGACTTGGAATATGGCCCCCTTGTTCAATTGAATTTTTCCCAAATTCCTGTTTTCAACGGTTTCCTTCAGTGCCTGAGCTTGACTGTTCTGGAACTTGCTCTTTGGACCTAGCTGGCCCAAAGCTCAGAGATCTGCCAGTCTCTGCCTTCTGAGGGCTGGGATTAAAGGTGTGCACCACCACACACAGCTCTAAACTTTTCTTCAATTCCTCTTCACAAGCTGGAAACTTAGCTGGATGGGAGCTTGCCCTGAGGAATGTTTTGTTTTGTTTTGTTTTGATTTGTTTTGATTTTATAGGGATTTCAGTAAAGAGATTGCATGAATCTCAAAAGAGATTTTGAACTTTGGACTTTAAAACTTTGTTAGACTGTGATATACTATGGGGACTTTTGAAGTTTGGGGCCAATTACATTTAAATTACCTATAACACGTAGGCTGAAGTTAATCTGTGTCTTTAATTCCAGCAATACACTTTTTAATAAAACTGGATGCACCAGAGTTTGATGCATTATCTTTAGGATAGTGATGTCTTCTTAATTTTCCCTTGATTAGAATTAAGCCTCCTTCCTTATCCTTTCTGGCTAGTTTTCGTTTTGAGTCAGACTTCATAGAGACTACCATATTAAGAGAGCAACACTTGCTTGCTTTCTGGTCTCATTTAATTGGAATTCTTTTTCCATCCCTTCTTATAGACAACAGATAGGCAGATTTTATTTCTTGATCCATTCAAACAGCCTAAAGCTTTAGATTGGAGAATTGAGGCCACTAACATTTAAAAGTTTGTCATTGAAAGGTGTGGTGATTGCGGTTGTTGTGGTGTGTGGTTGTTGTTTGTCTTCAGTGGTATTTTGTTTTACAACAATTATAGCTTCATTTGTTCTCTTTCTGTAGTCTCTTGGTTCTCATCAGCCTCAAATATGTTTCCTATATTTTCTTGAGGTTTGGTCTGCTTATCATAATTGGTCTTTTTGGTTTTTTGCTTTGGGTATTTGTATCATTAAAAGTTTTCCTTTTCCCCTTCAGGTATGACAGATGGTTTTCTTGGATACAGTCATCTAGGTAGGCACTGGTGGTCTTTTAGAACTTGGAATATATTGCTCCAGGCTCTTCTGGCTTTCGAAGTTTCCATTGAGAAATCAGCTCTTAGTTTGATGAGTTTTCCTGTATAGTAACTTAGTTTTCCTCTTGAAGCTTTCACTATTCTTTCTTTGTATGTTTAGTGTTTTATCCATGATGTGCCATTGGGGATTGTCTTTTCTACTCCTGTCTATTTGCTGTTTTGTATGCTTTTTGTATCTGTATAGTTACGTCATTCATTAATTTCTGGGATTTGTCTTCTGTGATCTGGTTGAAGATCTGTTCTATGCCATTGACCTGGGATTTCTCCCTCATCCATGCCTATAATTCAAAGGTTTGGTCTTTAGACAGTTGACCACATTTTCTGCATTTCCTTTCCTGTGTTTTGTGTTTTAAAAGTTTTTCATTGTCTTTGCTAGGTTAGGCTGCTTACTCTACTTATGTTCCAGTCCTGCTACACTATCTTCTGCTTGATTCATTACACTTTCCCTTGGGTTATTAAGGTTTTCAATTTCGTCTTCAGTTCAGTTCCATTTCTCTTCAATGCTTCTATCTCTTTATTGAATTCTGTTTTCAAATCCTAGATTGGCTTTTATCTTTTCCATTAGCTTATGTTTGTGTTTTCTTGATCATCACTCGGGCATCCGTTATGTTTAACTTCATGCTTTTTCAAGTCCATTGAGCCATTTCTTTTGTTTCTTCTTTAAGCTCCTTGAATTCTTTGATGAAGCTTATGGTTGTTATTTTAAATTTTGTGTCCTGGAGTTTGTGTAGATAATTCTCAATGGAGATCATTTCTATAGGAGTAGAAGATTTGAGGATAGGAAACACTGCCTCAATCATTTATACTGTTATTTATATCATGAGATTCAGGCATATGGACTTCTTTGCTTAGTTCTGTGTCTACGGACACAGCACTGAGAGACAGAGAATAGGATGTAGGAGATGGGTGAGGCCCGAAGGCTAGATTTGGCTTAAATGGAATGAAGTTAGGTGAACATAATGGGCTGGACTAGAATGCAGCCTGTGCATTCTGTTCTAATCCTGGAGTCTGGGGATAGATCTGGGGTATAGGAAGCATGTGGGTGGATTCACCTGGCTAAACTATGGCACCAGATATTGAAGACAGAGAGCTTAGATGTATCACAAGAGTGGTCTGTAGGTTGTTGGCAGGCAGCAAAGTCCTTGGAAGAGCCTTGAAATTGGGGGTGGCACAAGCTGAGATGGTCAGACTATGTCGGGAATGGGATGTGGAACCCTGGTTATATCTGGGGATTGGGAGATGCATGGAAGGAAGGAACAGCGGGACTCACTAAAGTCTTGCAAAAGATGTATAGACCTGGCTGAGCAGAGAGGTTAGGTATGCCGTGAGAGGGTTTCCAAAGCTTTTGTTCCCTTTAGTTGTTTTTATTTGTATTGGTTTTTTAAATACAGAAGCACCATATTCTTACTCCCACCTTGTTTAATATTCTCTTATCTCAAAATATGTTATTTATGATATTTAAATCAACTTCTGTTATGTTTGCTTTGTCCAAGTTCCTGTTTATTAAACTTATCCATCCAATAAATAAGTTATGCTTTGTGGCATGTTTTCTAGCCTCTCCCTTCCCCATGTGGATTTGGACATTTCTTTCATCAGTTTTTCTTTTAGTCTGAGAGTGTTTTGCTTCTTGATATTAAATAGTTTCTTGCCTTTTAAGGAATTGTGCTCTTGCCCAGTGTTGGTGCACCTTTAATCCCAGTACTCCAGAGGCAGAGGCAGAAGCAGATAGATTTCAGTGAGTTGAAGGCCACCCAGGTTCATTAAGCAAGCTGCAGGACAGCCAGGGATACACAGAAAAATCCTATCTCAAACCACTCCCCCACACAGCAAAGAAAAAAAGGAAAATGAGCTCTCTGCCTTACCACGGCTATTGTTTTCCTGTTGATTAACCAATTGTTTTGTTTAGATAGATGTGTATAAGAAATACAATTATTGCATAGTTAATTGTAGGAATTATTTTGTTTTGGAAGTTTTTGTCATACACAAACTTTCTGAAACACAAGATTATATTTTATAAAATGTATGGTTTTCTAAAATTTTAGTACTCTATTTTTGCATTGATATCATTAGTCCATCTGGAATTAAATTTGGTGTAAAAATTAATTGAGGCAAATGTTCCACTTCATTTTTCCCAAATAGCTAGGCACATGTCTGAATATAATTTATTGAGAAATTCACTAGATTAAAATGTCATTGGTATCAATTAGGAATACATTTGCCTGAGTATCTTAGAAACATTAACAAAGTTATTGAATCAACGATTTTGCACCATAATTAAGCACAGTGCCGAAGATTTAAAAGTTCCAGGCTGCAATTTAGGACCATCCCAGACTCTCATCTTCTGAGCCTTATGTCTTTCTTTATGGGATCATCAACTCAGGGTGGATGAAAAAATGTTTGAGCCTGTCACATAAACTCCACACATTCAATGAGAAATAAAGCAACAAAGAGGACAAAGGAGGGGAAAGAGTGGAAAATGATGAGGAAAATGTGGTGGACAGAGTGATGAGGATGGTTGCTCTGTCCTAAAGACACAATTAACAGATCCCCAGTAGATAGGTACACACATTTTCTCAGTTAGACTGTGTAATGGTTTGAAAGAAAATGAACTCCCAGAGGAGGTGTCACTATTCAGAAATGTGGCCCGGATGAAGTAGGGATAACCTTGTTGGAGGAACTGTGTCACTGTGGGGGTTGGCTTTCAGGTCTCCTATGCTCAAGCTTCCTTCAATGTAACACTCAGACCTCTTCCTGTTGCCTGCAAGATATAGGACTCTCAGCTACCTCTCCAACACCATGTCTGCCTGTGCATTACCATGTTCCACCACAACAATAATGGGATGAACCTCTGAACTGTAAGCAAGCTACCTCAATTAAATGTTTTCCTTATAGGAGTTGTCATGGTCATGGTGGCTCTACACAGCAATAGAAACCCAAACTAAGACAGACTGTTTCATGAACAGTATTTGTTATAAATAATGTAAGTTGATAAATAAATATGTTAACATTTTAAATTTCAAGCATATTGTTGACCTGATTTAAAAAATACCAGGCTTTGATTAGCAAAAAGAGAAATGAATGAGGATTTTAGGATATAGATCTCTTGGTTGGAAAATAGAATATTATGTGTATACCTGGTGGATGACCTTGTGTGCTTGACTTACATGAATTATGCAGGGTATTCTATAAAACTGTTGAAGCATCCAGGAATTGATTATTTAAAGTAAATTTTCAAGTAAGGCAACAACTACTGAATCTCTGGAGTAAAAAACTCAGAACAGTAATTCAGGAAATAAAGGTACATATTATCTCAACAATAAGTTTGACTTCTATCATGGAAATCTAAACAGTAATGTCTTTTTGACTTAAGAAGAAAGGCCATTTCATATATAACCATTTAAATTCCATCTTTTAGATCTCATTCATCTCCCTAAGATCCAGATTACAATATATCAAGAAACTAATAATGGAAATAATATCACAACACTTTGGGATTAAGTGTCATCACATTGATTAGGACAAATCTAAGATCAACTCTTTCTTTTACAATATTCCTGGCAAGTGATTGCTTGACTTACACTTGAGCACACCCACACATAGGGAGCTCACCACTCCTCTTGACAACCTAGTCCGGTCTTGCACAGCTCTAATCAACTGTTGAGCCGTTCTTATGATGAGGTTAATGTCCATCTGCTTTGATTTATTTGTTTTTTCCACCTAAATTCTATAGAATGCACCCCATTCTTCTTCTATGGAAGGAACAGACATCAGTTTTTGAACAGTGTTATATCAATGACAACACTCTCTGTGTTAAATCGGTTTCAGGCCTGCTGATCATTTTTAAATGATATGCTCTCCTAGTCTGGTGATATGTGGGACACCTTGAAGGTACTGCACCCTGTTCATGTCCCTCTTAAAACATGGCAACATAAAAGAAATGAATGCCGGCTGGTGGGGGAAATATATGAGAAATGAAGATTCTGGATTGCATGTAGGAATCATGGTGTAGTGTGGGCATGTCTCCTTCCTTGTCCTCTTCTAAGCCTTTTTGGCAAAAGACCTTGAGGGAAACTATACATTCAATTCTCTAATCTTCTTTAATTTTTTTAAAACTTTTATTAGCTCTTTGAAACTTCATGCAATGTATTTTTGCATGTTCCCCACTCTTTCCAAAATCCTCTCAGATCCAATCTCCCTTCCTTATCCACATCCCTATTCATGTCTCAGTTACCCTTAGATATCTTTATAATGTGTGGCTTTCTACTGGAGTGCAGTCAGTTTCCCAAGGGATAGAACTTTATCAAACACATGTCCCCATGCACTCTCCATAACACTTACAATGTGCCAAAGTCTAGGCGTAAAACTGGAGAGATAGGACTTAGTGTCCCGCCCCCTCTTTTAGGAGTCAAAGAGGAATCGTAAACTAAGTCACTGTCCCTTGGTCCTGAATATCAAATAACTACGGGATGAAGCCACTTTCTGACACCTTATCTTAGTCACAAGGCGAAGGTCTCTCAATTCTCTGGATTTTTTTTTTATCTGCAAGCTCTGTCAGTATTCTTTCTTTCCCATCTCCTCATTTCTGCTTCTCTGCCCTCATTCAGAGCACACTGATGGAGGTAGCCCACCATGTGGCTTTCCTTTTTACCACTCTCTCTCTCCCTCTCTCAGGAAATGTGATTAAGGAACTTGGAGTGGGATGTTTTATGCACAAATATTCAGACAGTCTCTTAGCAGTAAATGGCTGTCGCTTCTATTATCTGTCTGGCTCTGAGTTCTATTATCTGTTGTGAATTGGTGCAGGGCTCTGTAAAACCGATTTTAGGCAGCCTCATTACTCCCTTCCACACATTCTGCTCCATCTGAGAGTGCTGCTGCTGTGATTGCTGGGTAATGTTTGCCATTAGACAGGGCACATAAAGGAATCAAGCTATGACTAATTCACTTGATGGCTGTGTGCCCCATGTCACGCTCATTAACACATCTCCACTCCGTTATTAAAAGGAATCACAGAGCAGACCTCACATTCAAGTTGCAGGCTGCCTTTTTTTTTCTGAGTCACATTCTTATTGAAGCACCCTCACCTTGGACCCTAGCCCTCAGCATTAAGGCTGATCATGGCATCCTACCGTAGGGAATGGGCTCCAACAAGCTGGCTCATGTACCAGAGTTAGATCCTGGTCCCTCAGATAGTTCAAGTTTCACAATTATTTCCCACATAAGGAGGGCCTAAGTTCCGTCCCATGGATGCTCCATGGTATAGAGTTAAAGAACAGCCATGAGATTGGTTCAGCTGTCTCTGTAGATTTCTCCATCCTGATCTTGGCCACCCTTGCTCATATATTCCCTCCTCACTCTCTTTAATTGTATCCCTGGTGCTTGGCCTGGTGATTGGTTATGGATCTCTGCATCTGGTTCCATCAGCTACTGGATCAAGGCTCTATCACGATAGTTGGGGTATTCACCAATCTGATTACAGGGTAATTTCTTTAAGGTTCTATTTCCTTCATATCATTAGACCATTTGTGTAGAAATAAAAGTCCAGAAATGTCATTGAACACACATGAAAATGTATATATACCGATCCACTAAGGCCTTTTCTAACTAGCCTAGGGTATTGATAGTAGAAGACAGAACACTTTTGGTTATTTTAAATCATCCACCTAAATGTCATAAAACAACATATGTTCCTTTCTACCCTCACCCGGCTTTAATAAGGTACTTCATACCTGTGTAATTAATATTTGACAAGACCAACTTGGGGCTGCAATTTTAATGCTGCCATAGCTAGACAGTACCTTCCACAACTTCAGCATCAAACATTCATGGGAGGCTGGGCTTCCAGACCTGTTCAGGAGAAATGCTGGACTGCTCTTATTCTGTTCTGGAGTCAGATAACAAAAGATCTGCTAGAGAGAACTACTGTCATTTCCCATGGTGCCAAGAACATTCTCGTCCTCACGACTGGCCAGTGGGGCAACTAAAACCAGTAACATGCTGCTCTTGCCTCACCAAACCAAACAGGTAGCTACAGAAAATCTCACAAAGGAACTGGACTTCTCAGATCATTCCTCACCGGAAAGAAGAGCCCACCCATCCTCTTTTGTTCTGATGAAAGCCCACCTGGCAAGGAAGCAGTTACTCTCATCTTCCCACCAAAGTGTCTCAAAAACAAGCTGGAATTAATTTCAGATACAGCGCTTCTTGCTCGACACTCTATGTGTCCAGAACGTGGTGATGAAGGATGCTCATGCCCAAGTACCAGGAGATCTTAAACTGAATTCAAAGCAGAGAATGACAAAATATCAGCACCGATGTGGTAGCGATGCTAGAATAATCTGCCGGCACTGTGAGGCAGCTGACGTGAAGGTGCTTCAGAGAACCATTGCAAACATTTCCTCACAGGCAAGGGAGAAAAGGAATGAACTCCCACCAATAAACACAAAACCAATCCGAGAGTTTATAAAAGTAAAGCCACAAACCACTGGAAACCAAGAAGGAGCTACAATGCCGCATCCCCATGAGAGGAAGACATTCCATGGATAGTGGACTGCTCATCAGAAATCAGAGGCCGGAAGAAAAGGAGATGTTTTGAATGCTTACAGAAACCATCAGTCTCAAATCCAATAGTCAATGAAAACTATCTTTCAGAATGATGCAGGAAAATTAAGAAATTAAAAATCCTATGGCAGAATGGCTTAAGGGAGTCACTAAAAAAAATAATCTTCAAACATTTGTAGAGAAGGAACTGCATAAGCCCAGGGAACTATTTCTACATTAAATAGACTTTTCTTTTCCGAGTACTCATACTATGTTGGTTGATAAAATATAAAATATTATAGCAGTGTCTGAGGTAAACACAAATGAATGTAGAGTAAATATTTCTAAAATTTATAACACAAATGATAATGGTGATAAATGCTAATGAATCTATATTATAACATATTACTATATAATATTAAAGATATTAAACTATAATATAGCCTTCTATTCCTCACTTGAACTGGCAAATTAGTGGTACCAATAAATAGCAACAAGTCACACATATATAATATCCAACTTATAACAACTGTATAAAGACTAAAGAAAACCCAAATCAATTCCATACAGAGTTTAAGATCTCCATAGGACAGTAGGAATAAAAAAATAACAGAATTAACTAAAATCTAAAATCACAGGCTTAATTCTGAGAGGTTATCATATTAAATATAAATGATCTAATATATCAATTTTAAAAACTGAATCTGGACAGATGAAGAAAAAAAATCAAAATATAACTATTCTCCCTGGTTCTGAGACTTGTGTTTTATGTTTACAGTAATCAAGACAGTAAATATGATGCTACAGTTAAACACACTAGTTTAAAGTCTCAAAGCTAGGATCTTATATGAGAAGTCATGGGATCTTGTCCATTTGGGCTTCTTTCAGCATATTTTCCAGTTCTATATATTTTCCTAAAATTCTCATATGGTCACTTTTCTTTACAGACAAATACAAGTTCATTGCAAGCATGGAGCAGATATGATGGAAACAAACATGGACATGCAAGTCTCTCTGTGGTAGAATAGAGTCTTAAGCGTGTACATCCAGGAATACAGTCTTGGAATATGGTAGTTTCGGTTTTGCTTTCTGAGAGATTTCCATACTGATTTTCATCGTGGCTTCAGTAATTTATATTTACCAAACTGTAAATAAGAACTCATCTTTCCCCACATTCTAGTCAATGCTTGTTGTCATTTGTTTTCTTGATGACAGCCATTTTGACTTGGGTGACATGAACTCTCAAAATAATTACAGTTTACACTTCCATGGTGGCTAAGAACACTGAATGCTTTTTAAACTATCAAATGGCTAGCCCTGAAAACATACAAACAAATATCATTATACAGACTGAGCAGGTCACATTTAGGAATGTATGTGTGGGGGTGTATAAAACAAAAAAAAAATTAAAAGATGCCATGAATTTGAGAAAGCAAAAAGGGATATGTGGGAAGGTTTAGAGAAATGGAAGGGAAGGAGAAAATGATGTAATTATACACTCGAAACATAAAAGAAGTAAAATTGAATATTTATTAGTATATGTTCTTCTGAGAGCTCTTTGTTCAGTTCCATGGCCTATTATTTGATTGAGTTGCTTGGTTTCTTAAAGTTCAGGGTTATTTTTAATTCTTTGTATATTCCAGATATTGGTTCTCTATCAACTGTACATCTGCCTGACAGTTTCTTCTATTCTATGTTCCTCTTCACTCCATTGGCGGTTTCCTAAGCTGTGCAGATGCTTTTTTTAATTTTATGAAGCCCATTTCTCAATTGTTGGTCTCATTTCCCGAGCAATTGAAGCCTATTAAAGTAACTAATGTCTCCATCTTGAAGTACACTCCTACTTTCCCCTCTAACTGTTTATGGGCTTCACATTTTACATAAAGGTCCTTGACCCATTTGGAGCTACATCTTGTGCAGGTTGAGAGGTAAGGCTCTACTTTCATTCTTCTACGTGTTGCCATCCATTTTGTCCAGAACCATTTGTTGAGCATACTTTTCTCCCACTTTGTTTGGTGTTTGTTTTACAAAAATTAAGTGGCTGTAGCTGCATGGGTTTACATCCTGGTCATTTATTCTACTCCATTAGTCTATGTATCTGCAACATGTTCTTCTCATTACTGTGGCACTGAGGAGTAACTTGATATCCATTATAGTGATATCTCCAGCATTCTTCTTTTTGCTCAAGCTAACCAAGATCTTCTGAGCCTTCATAAGAATTTCTGGAGTTTTTGTCTATTCCTGTGAAGAAGAGTGTTGAAATTTTTATTTGAACTTCATTAAATCCATAAATTCCTTTTGGTAGAATGGTCATATTCAGAATATTAAATCTTCCACTCCAGAATCATAGGAGGTCTTCCCATCTTCTACTGTCATCATCAATTTCTTTCTTCAGTGTTCTAAATTTCTTCAGTGTTCTAAATTTCTTCAGTGTTCTAAATGTCACTCACATCTTTGGTTAAGTTTCTTCCCCCATGCATTTTTCAGGCTATTGTGACTGGAACTGTTTGGAATTGTTTCCCTGATTTTTTTTCTGGTGTGTTTGTTGATGGTATACAGAAAAACTACTACTTTTTATGTTAATTTGGTATCCTGCAACTTTGGCAAAATGTGTTTGAGTTCTAAGAGTTTGCTGTGGACTCCTTAGGATTCACTATGCATAGGATCATATTATCTTCAATTAAGGAACTTTGAGTCTCCTTTAATTTCCGTATCACCTAAGTGTGCTAACTAGGGCTTTAAGTACTATAGAAAATAAGAATGGAGACGGTCATACCTTATTTTAGCAAGAATGTTTTGACTTTTTCCCCATGTAATATAATATTGGCTGGAAGTTTTTCATATGAAGCCTTTATTATGTTGAGATATGTCCCTTCTGTCTCAAATTTCCTCAGACTTTTTATTGTGAATAGGTGTGGATTTTGTTGAAAGCCTTTTATTTAGGGAGTTGACTATATAATTTCTATCTTTGGACCACTTACATAATTCATATAACATTTATTGATGTGTATGTATTGAACCATCCCCGACTCTCTAGAATAAAGTCAACTTGATCAAATTAGACAATCTCTTCAGTGTGATCTTGAATTTGGTTTGCAAATATTTTATTGAGAAACTTTACATGTATGGTTCATAAGGAAGATTGGTCTGTGATTTTCCTTTTATGTTAGTTATTTATGTGGTTTGGTATTATCAGGATAATACCAGATTCATAAAAAGAGTTTGTTAGCATGTCCTGCTTTGCAGGATACTTTGTGGGGTTCTTGGAGAAGCATCAATGCTAATTCTTCTTTGAAGGTCTGGGAAAATTCACCAATGAATCCATCTGGACCTGGATGTTTTAACTAAGAGTACGTTAATTACTGCTTTACTCTTACTGCTGGTCATACACCTGTTTAAATTGTTCCTATTATCTTGCTTAATTCTGGTAGGTCATATCATCTAAAAGCTTAGCCGTTTCTTTTAGATTCTCCAGTATAGTAGAACACACTTTCAAGACATGACCTATGAGTTTCTAAACTTTAGTGGGCAGCTGTCATAATAGCTCCCTTCTCATCTCTAATTTTACTTACTTGAATTCTTTTCTTACTTCTTTTTGATTATTTTGGCTAAGGTCTGTCAATTGTGTTCATCTTTTCAAAGAAATGACTCTGTTTTATTGATTCTTTGCATTATTTTGGTTTTTTTCCATTTCATTTATTTCTGTCAAGATCCTGATGATTTCTTCCGGTCCACTGACTTGGAGCTTGACTTGTTCTTATTTTTCCCAGACCCTAAGTTGTATCATGAAGTTATTTGTAACAAAAGTCTGACTTCTTATTTTAGACACTTGGAGCTGTGATCAAGACTTTTTGTTATACTCATAGGTTTGTGTGCCATGTTGTCATTTCATTTTCATTCTATGGATTTTTAATTTCAACCTTGATTTCTTCAGTGTGTTCAGTTTAACCTCCATAGTTCGTATATGTTCTACATTTTCCCTTGGTGTTAGCTTGTTTTATTCCTTTATGATCAGATGGAACAAAAATTTTCCTGTGCTTGTTGAGATAGTTTTGTGCCTGAATATACTAAAGAAAGAAAGCCACTTAGGCTGCTGGGAAGAAACTTTGCTCTGGACTATTTTGATGGAATGTCCTGTAGATGTCTTCTAAGACCATTTGGTTTATGGTGCAATTTAATTCAGATATTTCTCTATTTTTAGTGTGGATGACCTGTCAGTTGGTGAGAGTTGGTCGCAGAAGTTATTCATTACTACCGTGCTGGGTTAATCTGTGGCTTCACATCCAGTAGTATTTGTTTTATGAATTTGGAAGCACTTGTGTTTGACTTATAATCCTTACTTGGCAAATTGTTCTCCTAATCAATATCGAGGGATCTCCTTTATCTGCGTATACTAATTATTATTCAAAATCTATTTGGATTAGAAAATTGAGATAATTAATATTCAAAATCATTACTGAAAGGTGTGTACTGATTTTTGCTATTTGTTAATATTGTTTGTTGTTGACCTCTTCTTCCCTTGCTTAACTGTTTTTATACTCTGGTTTATTCTTCTTTTGGAAAAGAATGGATTTCTTTTCCATTTTGATCTGAAGAATTCCCTCAAGTATCTTCCATAGATAGAGCTGATCTAGTGGTCACAAATCACCTTCGGGCATTTTTATTATGGAATGCTTACTTTCTCCTCCAATGATGCCAGATACTTTGGCTAAGTGGAGCCATCTGGGTTCATAGTTGTCTTTCAGAATTTGAAATACAAACTTCCAAGTGTTCTTTGCTTTTACCATTTCAGTTGGCAAGCCTGCTATTGCTCTGATAGACCTGCTTTTATGTGTTACTTGATGTTTCTCGCCACTTTCAATATTCTTTCCTTGTTCCATATATTTAGTGGCTTAATTATGATGTATTTAAGTATGATGAGGGGAGTTATTTTTTTTTTTTTGAGACAGGGTTTCTCGTTTCTCTGTACAAGGGGAGTTATTTTCTGGCCTGTGGGTTTGGTATCATAAATACCTCCTGCAGCTGGATTAATACTTCTTTTCCTACTGTGAGAACCTTTATGACTTTCTAAAATGTCTTCTATATCTGTAGAGCTAGATTCTTCTCCTTCTGTGCTTAGCATTCATAGATTTGTTCTTTTCATGCTATTCTATTTATTTTGGAATCCACATTTCCTCCTCATCGTTGTCTCTTTTCTTTGTGTGATTTTTCCCCTAACTCCTCCACCTTATCTTCAAACTTTTATCTTCTGCCCTCTCTTTGATCCATTCTAATACTGAGACCCTCCATAGAGTTGTTTTATGTGACACACTGTGTTTCACTTCCAGCACTTCTGATTTGTTCTTCTTTAGCTTTTCTATCTCGTTCACATCTTGCATCATGTTACTTATTTCACCCAACTGTTCTAAAGTGTGTGTGTGTGTGTGTGTGTGTGTGTGTGTGTGTGTGTGTGTGTGTTTGTGTGTGTATCCCATGTGTGTGTGCAGGTGTCCACGATGGCCAGAAGAGTTACTAAGGTTAGATATGGGAGAAAAGTGGGATATTTAAAGCTAAGGAGTAATTATTAAATCAACTTTGAAAGTAAAAAAATCTATATGGGAAAAGTAGATGGGAGGGGAAAGTTGAGATACTGTTGGGTTCCACAGAATTTTAGAGATTGTTAAAGCTATGGATGATTATAATTAAAACTTAAAAAGAGTAGACAATAAGGATGAATCAATAAGGAAAAGATACAGACTTAAGAGGGGAAATACATCCCATCTCATTAGGAACTTGACACAGGAGGGTTATGAGTTCAAGAACAATCTGAGCTACAGAGCAAGATCCTATCTTAAAACTGAGAAATAAATAAAAAAAATTAATTAAATAAAATGCTTTTCCAAGATACAATGGTGATTAAAAATACAAAGCTTAGAAAAGAAATATTATATGAAAAGTGTTTT
>NC_022010.1:34782533-34794610 GCF_000317375.1 Microtus ochrogaster | reverse complement strand
AATTGGGTTGATGTTACAATGAATATGTAACTTAGGCGATAGCTATGATCATCTGGCTCCTTCAAAGTTTGCTAAAATTGAGTCAAACACACACTCCCCTCTCCCTTTCAATGCCCCATGAAGACGCAGATCACTCTGGTCTCTCTATGTACCTGGAGGTAGGAGCAGGGAGTGATCCGAGCTCACCAGCTTCTGCAATCCTGCTTGGGTTGCATGCTTCCCATTCATGGCACATCTGCCAGCTTTCCTCATGGGTGGACTTCCAGCACTCTCTTCTCTTGAGACAATGTCTGCCATAGAATGGAGGAACAAAAAAGGCTGCATGAGGAGAGCGCTCCATCACATCAGGAAAAAGATACCCATAGTGTGTGGGCAGAGGCCAGTTCCCATCTGCCCAGACCTAAAATAATCACTCTGAAATTATATTAATTGCAATACTGTTTGGCCAATAGCTTAGGTGTATTTCTAGCTAGTTCTACATCTTAAATAACCCATTCCTATTATTTTATATTTTACCACGAGGCTTGTGGCCTACCAGCAATGTTCCAGCTGACAGCTTGTGTCTTTCTCCTCTGATGGCTCCATGGCTTCTCACTGACTCTGCCTCCTTTCTCCCAGCAGTCAGTTTAGTTTTCCCACCTCGCTCTATTCTGCCCTATCACAGGCCAAAGCAGCTTCTTTATTCATTAACCAATAAAAGCAACACATACACAGAAGGACCTCCCACACTAATAGTGAACACCAGACTTCCCTATTCTAGGAAGCCCTGTGATCCTTCCACAGCCAGCTCTATCACAGTCTCTTCTTCTCTGAAGTCTTTAATTTCTCATCATTACTACACTACACACACACACATGCTTGTGTGCACATGCTTTTCTCTCCCTACACACTAGATTAATCCTCATGACTTACAGAAATGTAACCTTCTCTTGTTACCATGGCTCTTGGTAACCTATAACCTTGAACATAATTATTCTAATAAGATGTAAAGAAATCATAGTGAACAAAGAAATTTTCTTCCTGAAAAAAAAAATAGTTGCTGTGTCATTTGTCAACAAAACCCATTGTATATGTTGCGATTCACCTGCCACCAAAAAATTACACCCTCACTTGGTACAGCTGCGTGTGTCAAGAGTCACATTTAGAGACTGAACTGAAAAGTTGTCGTGATCTCTCGGCTTGTCTGCATCATTCCTAATATTGTCCCCTTCAAAAGTGGTCACATTTGGAGAGAGTGAAGCTATCTCAACAACTGATACATCAAAACATCACCACATCAGTAGGACTCTATACATCATCATTACCATACATGACATTATGCACCAATTTCCTCGTCACCCACTGTTGCCTAAGTGGCAATATTCCAAATCTCAGAAGATGGATAATGATGGTTATTCTGGAGTGAACTGTATCCCCATCTCACTCTCTAAAAACCAGGTCATATCCTAAGTCCCACTACCTCTGAGTAATAGAATGGAGTTGCTGGTATGTGCATTCATCTACTAGGACTAGCGTCTTCATGAGAGTACAAGGTCAAGACACTGACACACACAGAGGAAAGATGAAATGAAGAAACAGAAATAATAGTCATTGTGTGATGTTTTATTCTTTTGGCTTTTTGAGGGGCCTGCCACCCTGCTCCCAAGTAAATCACACACAGAAGCTTATTCTTAGTTATGAATGCCTGGCCTTAGCTTGGCTTGTTTCTTGCCAGCTTTTCTTAACTTAAATTATCCTGACTACCTTTTGCCTCTGGGCTTTTGTCTTTCTCTGTTTCTCATACCTTTCTTTACTTCTTTCTCCGTGGCTTGCTACGTAGCTGGGTGACTGGCCCCTAATGTCCTCCTTTCCTTGTTCTCTTGCTCCTCTTCCTCGCTTCTCCTTTTATTTATACCCTCTGCCTGCCAGCCCCTCTTATCCTTGCTCCTGCCTCACTATTGGCCGTTCAGCTCTTTATTAGACCATCAAGTGTTTTAGACAGGCAAAGAATCACAGCTTCACAGAGTTAAACAAATGCAGCATAAACAAAAGTCACACACGTGAAAATAACATTCCCCAATAGACAGCCAATTTGCAAGCATACACAAGGTCTCAAAGGTCAACCTCAGCAGTCCCTGAATCTCATGCTTCTAGCATCAAGAATCAAAGAGAGAAACTGTTGTTAAAGGCACACATTTTGTTATGCATGTCACAGCGGTACTAGCAAACTTAGACAATGGCTCTAAAGGACCATGGCAATTTTGCTCTTTCAGGGTTTTCTTTGGGGCCTGTTACAGAGAATGAGATATAAAGGAGTCTTTTCATCCTTCCAAAATGCTTCTTCTAGTGGGGCAGTGGTGGCGCACACCTTTACTCCCGCATTCTGGGGCAGAGGCAGGCATTCTCTGTGGAGTGGAGGACAGTATGGTCTACAAAGCAAGTCAGCCCTGGCTACGTAGAGGAACCCCATCGTAGAGGGGGAAAGCCTCTTCTGTTTTGCTATAGACATTATTTTATGAAGACGTGTTATCTAGAGCTACAGAAACTGTCTTGAAACTTGATGGAAAGAAAAAGAAAATCTCAGGAACATTGACTTTCACTTTGGACAGTGACAGGTTATTAACCCAAGCCCAGAACTGCTTTCCTCTTGGAGATCTTCTTCTCTGCCCTCTGATTAGCGGGTCAGACCATCAGATCTGACCTCTCGAAACATCACACTCCTCATTTTCCTGTAAGGCCAATCTACTTCTCTATCTGGAATATGGAAGCATCGTTCTAAGAGGTACACAAGTGAATTTAACCCACAAGAAAACTAAAAGGAAATGGATGGTGAGATAACTGGGGGAAAAAACCCTATTAGATGGTACCTAAAGTCATCCAGCAGGAAGTACTCTTTTTCCATGCCCTGACATCTTCATTCCTTTAATCAAGAAACATTTATCATCACAGTTTATATGCCTGTCAGTGCCATTGCCATGAAACAGAAAATGGAATCATGAACCTGAATCTTGTCCATAATTACTTACTGTAAAATGGATACTGCGATCATTTCCCTTAGGATAGAGTCAATGGAGTAAACTGTTACCTTTGGCCCCAAGAGTGCCAAGACATTGGACTTCCAACTTTCTGCCCCACACCATATGTCTTAGTTAAGGTTTCTACGGCTGGGAAGAGACTCCATGACCATGGCAACTCTTATAAAGGAAAAACATTTAGTCGGGGTAGCTTAAGTTTTCAGAGGATTAGTCCATTATCGCCATGGTGCAACATGGTGGCATACAGACAGTCATGGTGCTGGAGAGGGAGCTGGCTGACAGTTCTACATCTTGCACAGGCAACAGGAAGTGGTCTGTCTCACTGGGTATGGCTTGGGCATATATGAGACCTCAAAGCCTGCCTCCACAGTGACACACTTCCTCCAACAAAGCCGCACCTACTCCAACAAGGCCACACCTCTTATTAGTACCAGATTCTGGGAAGGGTGGGTGTCTTTTTTCTTTCAAATCACCACACCATGACAGTGAGCCCTCTTTCTATATTATTAAACAACGCTTGGGGGGAAAATCAGTAAATGCCACTTGGTGGCCACAGGAAGACTATGTTCTGTATCTCTCTGTATCTGCCTGCTGGTACAGGGCATTTCCTGTGGGGTCATCACCATGTAGGAAACTTCTCTGGTATCACTGGGCCACAATCGATTGCCCCCTTTCTCTTAAGCCTTGTTGTTCCCAGCTTGGCTGAACAGGAACAACAGCTGCCATGATTGGTGGCAAAGTAAAGTCATCTGATTGAACCATACAATTCTTAACTAGCGTGAGGAGGAGCAAGCAAAATAAACCTTGAGTTTTGGGGTTTTTTTTTTCCTTTTATATTTGTGTTATTTACAAGCTAGCCAAGAAATCATTATTTTCCTTCCAGGTGCCCACTAGCTGAAAAGCCACTTTTTAGGGCGCCAATGCCACCGACTCAGTATTGTTTTTGCCTCACTGGAGGGTGGGTAGGGACTGGCAGTTGGACAGACTGTGTTTTAATTGGCCTCCTCCTAGAAGCAGAAGAGCCAAACGTTTTTCGGGCTGCTTATTCAAGCCAGTTTCGGAGCAATAAAAGTGCATCTTTGATACGCAGAGTTTATGCTCTTCATAAAAATGCTAATTGCCATTTCTACTGAAAGCACTGGTGAGGATGCTTCTCCCCTCGGGCTTTTTAATTTGAATATGGTTGTGCTGTGGCTGTGACCTTGTATTCTTTAAGGGGGGCAAAGCTTAAGTAAGCCCTTGCAGCCCCCACACTAAGGGTTCTGCCACGGTGATTCAAAAACATTCAAAAGCTTCATGGAAAACGGTATTTGTTTCTTCCTTTCTTTCTTTTTAAATCTCTTACTACAAACACACAGAGGGAGATTACAATATTTTTTCCTTCTGTGTGTTTTTCCAAGGTCAGTCCGGAGAGTCTTCCTATTTGGCTGAGAAAAGCTGAAGCCCCAGTAACTAACTGTGTTCACAGCCCTCTCTGTGGCTTGGACACCTTCCCCACCTACAGATGCTACAAGAAGAGGCTGATGTTTTTCCAGGGCCCCACTGTTTGCTCCTCTACTACAGACAAGGGAGACAGAGTGATGAGTGAGGTTTTATTTGTCCTGGGGGATGACTCAGGCAACAAGAGTTTCCAGCGCAGAAGGCTGGGTTCTCTTTGCTTTGCCTGCCCTACCCCCATCCCTTTGACATTTAGGTCCTCGGGAGGGTTTCCACTCCCCCTGACAATCCCCTCACTCAAATCTCAACTATAACAAGGCTCTTTTTAATTTTTTTTCCAAAGCTTCAATTGCACTCAATTTACTCTGGGAACGTGTTTAAAGGGCAAGGGTTTTGAAACATGAACAACAAAATAATCAGTTCTGGATTACACTAAATAGCATCCTTCCAGATGGAGCCAAACCTTAAGAGGAAAAACAGCTTCCTGCAACCCTCCCTCGGTGAATGCGAATCTGTGGCTCAAAACTTTTTATTGAATATTTCCCAATGATGCCTGTCTTTCCAGTAGGGAAATGTGCAGTCTTTCTCAGAACTGAGACTGACTCTTCCTCAGTCCAGCTGTGGCCAGATGTTGTGCAACCGTTTGTTCTGTTCTCTCATGAAAAAATGGCATCTCGTGAGCAGGCATTCTGCATTCCTACAAATGGTGTGTTTTTATTTGTTTGTTTTTTATGGGTAGGGTGAAAGAGCAGTTAATGTGAAAGAATTAAAACAGCTGAATAAAACATCGTGCCCCTAAGCAATTTTCATCGTAACTGGGAAACGAAATATGGAAATCTAGATGGTCAAATGCTTACTTTTCAGGGCTTGGGAAATGGCTTCATTGTTGAAGTTCCTGCCAAGACAGCATGTGGATTCAAGTTCATATCTGTATTGCCTACCTAAAAATGGGGCCCTGCAGCATACCTGTAACCTCAATGCTGGGGAGTTAGAAATGTCTGACTCTCCGGGGTCCACTTAACTAGTCAGCCCAATCTGTAAGCTCCAGGCTCAGTATGAGACCTTGTCCCAGAAAATAAGATGTAGAGTGCCTGAGAAGGACAGTCAACATTGAATGCCAGGCATGTGTACCTACACACTCGTATGCATGCACATGTGCCACACACACAAACACACATAGAAAGAAACCGGGATGTCTAATATTCCTGATATCTTTTCTGTCTCATTGCAGCATGGACCAAGCTCGGCTCTTTTGCTCTTGACGTTCCAATCTACAAACCAAAGAAAAAGAATGAAGGACTAGAGAGATGGCCCTGGTTATGGAGTTGTTACTCTACAATACTCTTTCCGTTCTTTCATTCCAGATCACATAATAGACACCACAGGAAGCAGTCTCATCTGACCAAGGAGCTCAAGTTAGCAGTAGTCTGTGGACTGCATCTTAAAGAGCAACTGTTACAATGTTCCTCCAGAGATCTGAAGAAGGAATTCCACTTGATGGGTGGAATTAGGGGACAGAGAATAACCTAGTAGATGTGTTCCCAAAACCTTCTATGAGGAGTAGAAAGGTCTTTCCAGTGGTGTTGATACTTCATTAATCAAGATCCCTCCCAATTAACCCAATAAAGTACAGCTAGGTAAGAAGAAAGAAGTATAGAAGAGGGGGACAATCTTCGAATAGGGAGACAATAAATAGCATTATATGAAGAAAAAGTGCCATATTACATCCAGGTAAAAAATGAATCCAGTCAAGCATGGCCAATGCCAGGGAAACAGCCTGAGAAGACACCACCAGATAGCTTTTTCATTGCATGAATAGCATGGCAATGGGGCATATACTCATAAAACCGGAACAACCACAAGGCCACCAAGGTGACATGACATCAAATTATAGACCCATGGTAGTATCCACAGACCATAATGGACCAAAATATTGCTTTGTGACACAATTTAAACATAGACGAGATGAAATTAGTAGCCATCAGTGAACGACACAGAAGGAATCTGAGAAGGAAGGTGACACAATCCAGTAAATCAGCAGCATGCAGCATGACCTTGGAGACTCAGAAAGGAGAGAGAAGTGAGACTTCCCTTGGTTTTCTTCCCTATGGTCACACTCAAAGTGTTAGTTTATCATTCAAACTTTTGGTGTGTTTCTCCCATAAGAATAGTGAAAATTCTTTTACATTCTTGTTCTCTTCTCTGTCTCTAGTGCCTGCTAAACATTCAGTATTCTCTAGATATCCAGTCAATTGAGGAGCTACATGGATGCGTACATGGGTCAATGAATGGGTACCATGTAAAGAAGCCTGGGGTGATGATAGCAAGGATAGAAACAGAAATGTGTACACAAAATCATCATGAGATATTAAAAGCAGCAGTAAGTTGTATTGGGGGCATAGGAGGGTCTGCAACACAGGGAATAGATTTGGTGGTTGTATGTCTGGGAGGAGGGTGTAGATTTGGATGGGAATGGAAGAGTCTATTTACAGAAGCAAGAGTGACTCCAAGTCCAGAAGGGGATTGACGAGGCTAGCTTTCACCCTGTTGAATTAAGACAATGGTAGCAATCTTGTTTAAAGGGTCTAAAAGAGCTGAAAACACAGAATGGGATTTGGAAAAGGAAAGGAAAGAAAACTAAACAGGAAGAGTTTACCTTTGAGAGGTGTCAGGTAAAGCTGTGGGCAAGGGTGAACATACCCAGGATGGAGGGCAGAGCAGAATAAAACAAAGACTGCGCCCTTAGGGAGGGAGGCAGAATGAGTGCCATTTCTGTGGAAACGGTATCTTAATCTCCTGAACCAGTCATCTAAGCTCTTGTTTGTCCAGATGACCCAGGAAATACTACAGATCCTTGTCCTGTCTAGAGAGAGGAACCTTTAAAGGCGAGCTGTGTGACAGCCATTAATCCGGATCACCAGTTCTTGCATGAGCCATCAGTAGCTCATGAGTGAAGCGGTCCAGGAATTGCCACTCAGCCTGTACACAGTAAGCTTATGCTTCCCTCTGATGCTATTTAGTTTGTGATGGTGTTATTAAAATGAAAGGGCTTTTTTTAATGAGCTGGGAGGGAATCCACTTAACCAAATTGTTCATAAACGACATAGAACACATCAAGACCTTGCTTTACGCCAGTCTCCCAGTGCAGGATCCCGCCGTCGCAAAAACCTTTTCATATAAATATTTACAAGGAGAAAGAAAAAAGGAAAGTGGTTTGGGGAGCCACCAGAAGGAATAATACAAGAATAAACTTGAATGCAATCCAAATGGGCTCCACCAACAACGAGGAGAACCTGCCAGCACCTGGGAGTTGGGGCGACAAGAGAATCCAGAGTTCAGAGTCAAGCAGCTCATGAAAAGCTTCTCTTGGGACTCATTTCAGTTAACCTATAAAAACTAGATTTGGGGCTTTATTAAAATCTTCAAAACCTAGCTTGCAATAGACTCCCAACAGATATTTGTGATTAATTCATTACCCATTGTTTTTCTCTCAGCCATCAACTTCTAGTCTCTTCCAAGCTCTTTCAAAAGATGTACTGTTGGTGCTTCGAGCTTGTTGCACAGAAAGGACGCCTTCTCCCAGGTTGTCCCCAGGCTAGTCACTTTGCAATTCATTTCTGAAGTTGCAGTGTCTGCTTATGTTGCTATGCGTGGAGCCTGTGTATCGCCCACCATTTCCATGTCTCCATCTGCCTTGCGTATCCTAAGTACAAAGAAAGGCACATTAACAGAAATACCAATTATATAATGTTTTGCAATTGCTCTCCAGCCCTTCCCTCCACTCTCACTGACTCCCCTGTGCAACCTTCCAACTCAGAGCAAGCTTGAAGCAAACTTGGCTCACAATGCATTTTGCAAATAAACCACAAAATAACATGATTGTAAAAATGTTAGCTGCAAAAGTAATAAATAAGGAAATAAATAAGTGTATAACCACAGAGCCTTGTCTGACTCCTCCACTCCCTGACCACAGTGGCCCTCTGCTGTCTGTCCTCACTAGGGGACTGAATGAGAAGCCAAGAAAACAGGAACACACACCCTCCCTTGCTTGCCCAGGGCCCTCATAGGTGGAAGTGATATTTCTGTCCTTGCAAGACAGAAGGTTCTATACCAGAACTATCTAACAACAAACAAAGTAGAGAGGCTTGGCTCTATGCCACCCTGCATTTCGATGGTCTATCATTTTTGTAAGCCTAACAGTGTCAGGCTCTGTGCCTAGATACATTCATGGGACACCTCATTTCCCTCCTTAGCAACTCTAAGAAACAGACATAATTTGTTCCCACTATGCAGATGAAGAACGTGAAGCTTGCAAAACAAATAGCAATTGAATCACATTTCCCAGATGCTATGTAAGCTCTACAATTATTGGAATGGGAAGTAGAGAGTAAAGGAGAAACATACTATGCCTCCTCCCTGCCTCCTTCTGACCACTACTTTCAAGCCTAGCTGAGAAACCCTTGTTTTAACAGAACTGCGGGCTAAAATATATTAAAGTCTAAACAGCAAGCTTGTCAGTTCTTTTGCTTATTTTCTTTGAAATCTTAATGGCTCTAAACCTTTCTTCATCAGAAGATCTCTGGCTGAAAATATTCTCCCCAGTGTATAACTAGTGTTGCCCAATCAAAGATGGAACAAGAGCCTAAAAGCTGGGCCCAGAGCTTAGTAAAGAACAAAGTCACCAATTTAGGGCTAGTGGTCAACGGTAGTTTATGTGCAGGATAGGACTTGAATAAAGGTGGAAAAGAACCAGTGTGTACAGACAGCAGAATTGTAGACCTTTGATCAGGGCCCACTGCATTGCCCAATGTTAAAGGAACCGGCTTACAGCATTTCATCCATGAGTAGTAGATACATACCCTTCTCTAAAATTGCAAAGTGCATATGGCCTGCGGAGTCCTTCAGGACAGCTTATTTTCCAGAAGAAGAAAAGTGGGAAGAAATTTGGGGAGGGAGGGAGAGAGAGAGAGAGAGAGAGAGAGAGAGAGAGAGAGAGAGAGAGAGGTGCCTAGATATGTGCATATACAATAAAGGATGGTCAGAGGTTGCAAACACCATGCATGGGTTAAGAACTTAGCAACTGCTTAATACACAAAGCTTTCTTCCATCCACTCACGCCTTTGGTTTTTGAAACATCTGCATAAATAAGGGTCATTATCCCCATTTTCCCAACGAGAAAATCGAGGTTTCTCAGAAACCGAGCCCTGACTTTTCCAAATATCATGGGAAGCCAAGACCAATACCCAGGTTTCTAGCCTCCACCTCAGAGCTCTTCATGCCCTTTACTGCCGTGTTGGAAGTTCTGGAGAAGAGGCACTGCAGAGCTCAGTGTGAAAGACTTAGGAGAAGCTCCTAAAAGCCACAGTCAGGACAGAAGGAGAAGGGCATTCCGGAATATGGGTGGAATAGAGGCAACAAGGACAGTGGAAAGTGCAAAGACCTGGAAGACGAATGAAATCTTTCCTTCTCTAGGACACTGCATTCCAAATGCCGGAGTCCTGTGGTTTGAACATAAACATTATTTTAATTCAGTAGGGATGAAACTCCTTCTAAAACTTTTTATGCATTTGTCTATGTTCTAACACAAAGTACAAAGAATCTAATTTAGCCTTCTAGGGAGACTAGACTGTCTCCATGATGTATGCCATTCTAGAGGACTCTAAATTTAAAGGAGCCACTGGACTCCACACCCAGGTTGAGTTGCTGTGGCCTCATGGATACCGGGGATTTGTGGTAGAGTTACTGCTTTGCTGTGTGTTCTGTCTCATCTTTCCTCATCGAGCCTATGACCTTGTTCGTCTTCAGCAGGCCTGCCTATGGCAGCCCCTCCCCTCACTCTTAATGTGTTGTTTGGAAATACATATACATCTAGAGCTAGCTGAGCAACCCACATCTGAGTCTGGGACCTCAGTCCATTAGCAAAGGGGGCACAGTACTGAGAGTAACTTGTGACTTTGTTCAATGTCCTTTCCTCAACCAGGTTCCTTTATGCTTTTTCCTTTGTTGTCCTGAAGATCTGAGTCAAATAAAAATCTCCCTCAGGAAATAGCCTAGGAGCACCAAGAAATGGCCTTACTAAGAAGTCTTCAGCAGAGGAGGCCATGGTGGGGGGAAGTCAACACTATCTCCCTTGGTCTGATACTGTGAACATTTAAAGACAGGATTTGCCTTTCACGTGGCTTTACGTGTGTGTCCCTCAACCCGGACTTTGTCAATAAGGTTAAAAATGCTGCCCTCAGTAACATTGTTTCAGAAAGGAGGCAACTGTGGAAAAGAGAAAAGGGAGAAAAGGTTGATTAGAAGCCTGGGGGAAAAAAGTGGGGATGAAGAATATGAGGAAGGGGGCAGCGGGAGCTGGAAGGCACATTGTCCCTTAGCCCCACCCATTTTCTTGTGGCAGCAGTACAATCAGGATCCATTTCTGAAATCTCCCCAGCTTCTCCCTGGATTCTGCCAAGGAAAGCAGAACCAAGACTGAAGGCTCCAGTGGGGGATTCAGACGAACCCTCTTCCCCGCACCCCCCCACACACTGATGATGCCCCCAGGAAGAGGCCTCAAAGGTCAGCGAACCTGGTGCCTGAGTCCTGTGGGAGAAGGGAGCAACCCAGCTGGCAGGAGACAATGTTCTCCTGTGGCTGCGGGCGCTGCCCCTTCCTGCTCCCGGCAGCCTGGCTCCATTGCACCAAGCATGTCCCTGGATGAACCCTTGACGGGCCCTCCCGCTGCTAGACAGGTATTCAAATGAATGCGTGTTTTATTTTAAAAGACTTTGTTTAAAAATATGGTCTCAGAAAGTTCTCTATTCCTCTTGCTCATCAACGCCAGTATAAGAATCCTGAAATCAACAACATCAGAGCAACTCAGTGTAGGTTGGAATCCCGAAAGATGCCATCCCTGCTTTGGAAATTACTAGTTTTTCTTCGTTTGGATCTCCTGTTGAGTCCTTGGCGTCCCTCACAGGACACAGATCACCACAATACACAGCAGCCTTGATCCACTATGTACATCCCTGAACAGACACATAGACTGATTTTTTTTTCAGCTTCTGTATGTGTGTAGGGTTATGTACGGTGTCAGGTATGTGTGAGGTATGTGCACAAGGATATGGTAGTATCTATGCACATGTGTATCCAGCCACATGGAGACCTGGGACCAATGGTGGGTGTTCTTCTTTAATTACGCTCCACCTTTGCTTTTTGAAACAGGTTCTTTCACTGGCCCTGAAGCTAAACAGTTTGACTAGACTGGCTGTCCAATGAGCTTCATGGATTGATCTGTCTCTACATACCTTGCATGCTGGGGTTACAGGCCCCACCATCGTGCACAGTTTGGTAACTGTGTTCTGAGTATTCAGAATCACATCTCCACACTTGCTAAGTAGACAACTGACTGACAGCCATCTCCCTAGTTTCTACATTGTTGGTAGTAATGGAGAATCAAATCCAGGTCTTAGCTCATGCCCGGCAAGCTCTGAGCTATCTTCTCAATCCTATTTTAAGTTCTTAAGGTTTTGGTCAAGGAAGCTGCCGAGACAGGTGAAGTAGTTTGGATCTTTCTAGCATATTCTGAAAATAGTATCTCATTTTTCGTTCAGGAAACCATCCATTCTCAATCAATGTGGTTTC
>NC_022010.1:34766093-34781761 GCF_000317375.1 Microtus ochrogaster | reverse complement strand
AGCGGTAAAAAAACAATGACTTCTCAAATTTTGCATGCAAATGGATGGAAATAGGAAACACTATCCTGAGTGAGGTGACCCAGACCCAAAAAGATGAACATGGAATGTACTCACTCATAATTGGTTTTTAGCGATCTTGATCTTGTGGACTTCAATGGTAGAGCAGGTCCAGGCTGGCTTTTGAGAACATACAAATAACCCAGTAGCCACAGTGGCTGAGTGATAGGCACATACCAAGGCCGTGGAGAGTCAATTCTAAGATAGCCATAGAATTACTAGGACCAAAACACCAAATTTTTTGTTATGTGTATCAAACTGAGAAGTTGAACCTGTGACTGCTGAGAGACCCCAGGAAAGGGGCATATTTAATAAAGAATTCATGTAGAAAAAAACCTGATAGCAAAAAAGTATAATTCTGTTCTCTTGTTTGATATATGTTATAATCATTCAATGATGTCCCCCAAAAGCTTTTCATAGAGCCAACTGGTGCAGGACTTACCTTAACTGAAATCAGGAGAGTCCTGCTTAATACAAATACAAATAAAAATCTAATGTAATATGAAATCTCAGCTTTGGAGTTTTATAGTTTGCCAAGTGCCGGCATAGGCAATGTCTCATTTAAAAACATACGTGTTTCAAGAAGTCCCGTTATTATGTTCACACATACTTTAGTGGAGGTTAACTAGTTTAACCATGTTCTGGTGGCCAATGAGTACCCAAGCTTAATGCTGAAATCTCAGATTCCGACTCTGAGTCTAATGGCATCATCCGCCTGAGGAATTATCAATCCAGTACAAGAGACAAGCGAAGCCCAGGGATAAACTTAGAAGCCATGCATGCAGGCAGGCAGTCCATACAAGGGTGGGATTTGTCAGCGCAACTGGTAGGTACTCAGAGTGAATGCTTTACGAGTCAAGGGGAAAAGCGTGCTGAGGCTTGGCCAGCAAGAGAAAAGCACCAGAAGAAGGGGCTGCACTGTGAAATTTCCTCAAGGGATAGTAAGGTGCTGTTGCATATGAAGAAAGGCTTTTCTAAAAACCCAGGCTAGGGACTGGAGAGATGGCTCGGTGGTTAAGAGCACTGGATGCTCTTCCAGAGGACCCAAGTTTAATTGCCAGCACTCAAATAGTAACTCACAACCATCTATTCCTGGTGACCTAACGCCCTCTTCTGGCCTCCTCATGTACCAGGCATGTTCATGGTACACAGACATACACTTGGGCAAAACACTCATACACACAGAGCAATAATAATAATACTTTAAAGCTTTTTTGAAAATCCAAGAATAATCCCATCTTTTTTCTAATAAAGAAAACAACACAGGGTAGGAAAGGGTTTGCCATAAGTACTGACTATTAGTTGATTATCTGCCATTGGCCAGGCTATTCATATGCACCATTGCCAATGCTCACAATGGCTTTCCAAGCTGGATATTGACTTCACTTTTAAGATTTGGAAAATAAAACTTAAATTTTCTTTCTTTGGCTCCTTTTAGAGGCTGTACTCACATTTCAAGTGCTCTTCCTTTCTCAAACAAATGAGGAGGGCCCACTTGTCTCTCAGATGTCTGCGAAGGCACCCAACTTTTCCACTCTTCCTTCCTATGCTCCCTACGCTCAAACACCACGTTCATTCGACTTGGAAAGTCTCCTTTCTACATCCGTGTGATGTCTGGGAGTTCCTTGTGGAACCAGAGCAGATGAGAAGAGAGAGAGAAAGCCAAAAATACAGGGGGTAACGGTTTTGACTTAGGCATGTGGCCAAAGTTATAAAGAAGGCAAGGAAGGTGCTTAAAGAGCCAAAGGCCAGGCTAATCCATAGCCAGACTAAGCTGTGAAGAAGAAGCCAGAGCCTGGGTACGGCCAGGCTGACTTGTGATCTGCTCTGAAGTCCTCAGGGGGAGTGACCAGGGAGGGCAGGTGGAATTTCTTGTGAGAAGTGCTTGCCTTTTCCAGGACTAGAGATGCCCTATGCAGTTGAGCAATGATGGGATTAGATTTCAATGTCTAGTGTTCCTAAATGACATGAGTAGAAAGACTGGCATGGTTTCTTGTTTCCCTCTTCAGAGCAAGGGCTGGTTGGGTCAATTTCACTCTCATGAGGAAAACCTAGCTAGTGCAATGAAGGCACATTTCTTACATTAGAAATATTACAATTTAAAAATGAAGTAGAGGCTGGGTCACTAGCAAGCTTTATGGAGATTTCAATTTACGGATGATACGTTCTTAATGGGATACTAGAAGAACTGTCTCTCTCCTAGCCTTATCTCCTGCAGTCGGGGCACCCAGGCCATATAAGAGCTTGTATTCTACTATCACTATCCAAGACCGAGTTCTGGTTGGACTAGCCTTGGGCCTATCTTCACAGCCAGAAGAACAGTTAGCAGAGGACCAAAGTTCTCATCCCCACACTTCTCAGTACTAGATGTTCAGCAGGGAAGAAGCTTTTGCTACTGCGAATCTCAACTTCTTTATCTGTGAAGTATGTAGAAGAAAACTTTCTCAGTGGTTTGTGTCTGAAGAAATAAAAAATAAAATAAAATAAAGAAATAAAATAAAATACTAATGTGAATTTTTTTTTGAAAACTGTGCCCAGCACTCGGGAGGCAGAGGCAGGCGGATCTCTGTGAGTTCGAGACCAGCCTGGTCTACAGAGCTAGTTCCAGGACAGGCTCCAAAGCCACAGAGAAACCCTGTCTCGAAAAACAAAAAACAAAAAACAAAAAAAAAAAAAGAAAAGAGAAAACTGTGAAGCACTATACTAATTCTGCAATCTACCTGAATGATTTTCTTCTTATCGATAAATATAAAGCATTGAAACAAACCCAAAAATTACAACTCCAACCCTTCTAATTCAGTTTCTTTTCACTTTTTTGATGGTTAGTTTTCATTAGCTCGGTGTAAGTATCTTCTGGGATAAAAACTCCTTTTATATCCATTCCCGATGATACTGAGTAAATATAATATACTCAATGTTCTAGATGCCAGAGACATGAAGCAAACCGTGACAACGGTGATGGTGATAAATACCCAGAATTCCTTGGGCACTTTCCATGGACCATATTTGACATACTCTCGATCTCCAATCTCTTAACACCACTATGCAGGAGACATATTGCTACCTCATGCCACAGATGAGAGAAGATGACTTAACGAGACTCAATAATTTCCCAAACGTCACACAAGGGCTTATTAGAAATGCTGCTGGTTTCTAAACCTCCACATGTCAATAGTGTTCCACTGCGACAGAAACCATGGTCCTTGCTCTCAGAGAGCTTACAGATTCATGAAGGATGCAGAGTACCAGATCAGTACACTGGGATAAGTACCTTCAATTGTCAGAGAACAGACACCTCCTAGCCTGTTGGTCGTTTCCCAGGAGTCCAGGCCAGATGTGTATCTGTACACCATGAGGACACAGGTATTTTCCTCTGGACCACTGACAGCCAGCCTTGAGTACACCTACTCATAATATCACCCCTCCCATTCATCAGTGCGTGTTCTCAAGACATTGGACAGTCATTGTTCCATTTGATCCTCCCAACAGATGCTTCAGACAAGTGGACTAGGGACTATTATCCCCACTTTACCTGAGGAAACTGAGGTGTTAAAGAGAAGGCCTTGCAGCAGATAACTAGATCCATGCCCAGACCTCACTGACATCTAACCTCAATGACATGTCCTCTAGCATAGCGTCCCACAGCTTTACTAAAGCTGACTTCTCTCCTAGACAAATGTGCAAATGTTTCCAAAGACACCTCAGGATAGGACTGTGAAGACCCTGCCTTCTACAAAGGTGGTTTCCACCCAAATCAGCCACTTTGGATTTATAATACTGAGCTTTCTCCTTCGTCTCTAATACATTCAGCTTTGAGAATTTGGTACCCTCAGACCTTTTTAATCACTGGATTATGTTGTACTTCCTCTTGTATAATTTAAGCATCGATTGTGATCATTTCGGTCATTCAAACAGCAATTTAAAACACAGCCGGTCCCAGTTAATATTGCTTAAGGATGCACAGTCCAGACATCCCCTTGGTATCAGATACACACCATATTTTCAGGGACAAGGAAATCCACCCACACACATTCTCTGCTAGTCTATGGAGTTGGCATCCAGGCACTGTGAAAGTCTTCAGAGGCTATGACATCATTCCACCTTCCACCTATCGCCAACATGGCTTTAAACACTGGGATGTGTTTTTGTTTGTTTTCTTTTTTGTTTGTTTTATGAGGTTGGGGATTAAACCCACAGTCTTGCTCATACTAGGTCAGCCCTGCACTTGAAATCTTTGGTGTTCTGAGGCAGAATTATGTTATGTAGCCCCGGCCGCTCCTGAATTCACTATGAATTCAGGCCAGCCTCAAATCTGTAATCCCCAGACTCTTGTGTGCTGAGATTAGAGGTATGTGCTTCCACACTCACTCCCAAGGATATTATCTTATTTCTCCCACCTGTCTTTCTTATTTTTTCTCTGCTTTTCCAGAAGGTACCCTGTTGGGGCCAACCAACCTGTCAAATGGCACTTGTATAAAGGAGTGAGGATTAAGAAAGAAAGAGACAGATATAGAATCTGCAGGGCTCTCGGTGAACACTGCAGCAGCTCTGAGTTTATTCCCATAACCCTTTTATACCCAACGCAAAAAAAAAAGGGGGAGGGCAAAAGACATCTTTACCATGGTTCAAGGAACAAGCAAGAATAATCATCTCCTTAATAATCATCAAAACATCTAGTAACCATGCCTTTGAACAAACATCCTATTATTTGACCTTAAGGAGCAAGAACAAGTTTGAACTCTGACTTTAAGTCAAGATGGAATGGAGTCCCTGTGGTTTTCCCACAGTACCCAACTGTCTAGCCAGGGACAACCCCAGATAGGCAAAGACTTTTAGCATGATTATCAGTTGGTAAGGGACAAAAATGGTTGCAGCTGACACATGAATGTCTCAAGCGGCCATGAAGGGTAAGAAGGATATACGTGGCTAGATCATGTCCAGTCTCGGAAACTCGGTCACTGACTTAAGGCCCATTCCTTGCTAAGTTTCATCCAGGGTTGCTAATGTGGCATAAGCATCTTTAAGTTTGGTTTCTGGTGTTCCAGGAAAGAATAGAAGATTTGCAGATATAAACAGTGCATACCTCTTTTGGGTATACCCAGGTAGAAATAGATTTTGGTCTTACTGATCAACCTCAAAATTTGTAGATGTGACTTGACATGCCTGACAGGGTCAGCAAATCAGAAACCCAGTACAATCTGCAAATTCTGGTCATGTGGTTATCAGCAAGAGGAAGGAACGGCTGGGGCAGGGAGACCAACCCCACCGCCATTTGAATAGACCTCACTCAAGGGTGTCAGGGCAAGCCGCTAGACATTGCAATTGTATGTGCTACATCTGCCCTCCAAGGGATGCTTCCAGAAACACAGCTCAGACTATGCCACTGTGCAGCATAAACTTCATCCTTGTCATCTTCCCCCTGAGGAGTCAGTGTTGCTCCCTGTCTCCAAGCTGCCGCATCTACTAGACCTAGAATTCCCGGCTCGCATTGTCTCTCCCTTGCAAACTTGTGTTTGGAGTTTGCTGACTACACGTTTGAATAGCTGTTCCTTCCTCCATACTCCCTTAGGGTTGCAGTAAGCATGTTGCTCTGCAGCCATTTTTATGGTCTCTCTGCTATGGTGCCGATCTAGAATGTTCTCCCTAAAACATATGAGTCAAAGGCTTGGTCCTCAACTTAACTATTAGGAAAGAGTGGAACGGTGGGAGGTCTTCTTACAGGATGATGAAAGGTTTGCAAACTGGTAATCTAGCTCTCTCTTTGCTTCCCCACCACCAGGAGGGAAGCAGTTTTTTTGGCTATGCATTCCCACCATAATATACCGCCTTGCCACAGGCCCCAAAGCAAACAAACCACTGATTGTGGACTGAGAGCTCTGAATCCATGAAGTAAATATATATATATATATCCTGTTTTTGAGATGCTCTATTTCAGGTATTTGCTAGCTAGTGCATTTGCCTTCCATGCATCTGACGGCAGCCACACCCCCAGACCTCAGTGTCTTATCCAGCGCACAGCTAAACACTGAAGTACAAAGAAAAATGCTAAGAGAAGCCAAGGAGAGAAGGGAGGTGGGAGATGCAAATGAAGGAGAAGGCAAAAGGAAGGATATAGAGGGAAAGACGAGAAGGAGGAGGATAGAAGGGTGGGGGAAAACCAAGGGGAAATGACAGGAAAAGGAGACTTTGCCAAGTGCTAATCCTGTAGGAAATAGGAATAACCTCTCCACCACCTCCACTCACAGGAAACTCATATCCATTCCACAGCATCTCAGTCAAAGTACTTACTTGGATCTGATAAGACATGTACTGACTCTTGCTTTTCTATTGATTCCGAAGAGGCTCCTAAGAAAATTTAATAAGAGTAGGAAAGATAAATAAATGTACAGGTAATAAACTCTAGATTACATAAGCAAACATTACTCAATTACATTCCTATTAATATATTGACTCTGTAATGAATTTTTGAGGTATTTAATTATCAATTTGACAAGATAATCTAGGAGTAGTTAATGATTATACCAGTAAATTGTTTTTTTTTTAAAAAAAATCACTGACAATTATTAAGTCTCATAACAGACATCAAATTAACTTGCTAGAGCTGTCTGGTTAAATAGACAGCCGTTAATTACGAGGTACTTACACATGCTTCGCATTTTAATATGCAAGTCTGTTTAATGGTGGAGCACTGCCGGCAATGTGAAAAGGAAGAGTCTACACGCAAGGCATTTCCAGATTCCATATGGTGTGACCCCTGAACAGCCAAGAGCAGGGCCTGGCACACCGAGCCAGCTTCTGCTTTTCATCTGGGAAGAGAAAACTAGAAATCCCTAAACAAGACAAACTGCTTGGGCTATGTACTCTCGCCCTGTCTTTCTCTGTGAGTGGTCAAAGGTGAATAATCTCACACCGCTATTCGGGCCTTCTTTAAAATGATTGCTCAGGGGACTTGGTCTGTAGTTTTGTTTTGTTTTGTTTTGTTTAACTCTTTGGGGCCCATCATCCAGCTCCCAAATAAATACATGGAGACTTATTCTTACTTACAAAAGTTTGGCTTGTTTCTAGCCAACTTTTCTTAACTTCGATTATCCCATCTACCTTTTTACCTGTCTCTATCCTATTGCATCTTTCTCTCATTCTTACTGTATGGCTGGTTGTGTTGCTGGGTGGCTTTTCCCTGGGATCCTCCTCTTCTCCTCTTTTCTTGCTCTCTCTTTTCATTTCTTCTATTTATTCTCTCCATCTGACAACCCCGCCTATTTCTGTCTCCTGCCTAGCTATTGACTGATCCGTTCTTTATTAGACCAATCAGGTATTTTAGGCAGGCAAAGTAACACGGCTTCACAGAATTAAACAAATTCAACATAAAAGAATGCAACACATCTTTGCGTCACTGAACAGTTATTTGACAGAATAAACGAATGTCACACATCTTCAACTAATATTCCACAATAGCTGGCAACAAGAAATTACACAGCAAAGCCCAGGGTGACTTTATCTTACCTTAGAATGGCAGCTGAAGACTGATGACTTAACAGGTTGAGAAGAGATTGAGGCCAACAGGCCAGTCTTGCCCCATTGGCTTCTCAGAGATCTGGAATACCTTTGTTTCAGTTCAAGGCCCACCTGGACCTTATGGTTCCTAGGGACTCCCTACCTGCTCCTGGACAGACAAGACTTCATTCCATAAACAGTCAAGAGAGGTTTCACAGAGTCCCCTCCTCTTAATCCTTAAAGATCTAGATTTTACTTTTCTCTGAAGATCACTTACTTATCCCTTATTCACCATTATTTTTGTCCATGACTTGCTCTTCCTCATCACTATCTAAATCCCCTGGCTCCTGCCCCCTCTCCGTTAGCTCTTTCAGAGCTACACATTGCAGCTGACAGCACAAACTAAATGTTCAAGAAAGTATTTCTTCACTTGAGATGAAGTAAACTGTCTTGGATTGGATTGAATCCAACGGGAGTGAATGGGACCTCGTAAGGAAGGAGAACAGAAACCAGAACTGACTACTTTAGATTCAAGCACTTGCATACAATGGAGCAGAAGAAGGGTCATTTGTGGACTCTGTATCTAGTTGACTGCAGCTGAAGCCTCAGTGCTGCTGCTTGCTATCTATCTCCATGATGTGGGTTCCACTGCTCAGCCTGGCTGTACCCCCCCCCCCTCCGAGAGCAGGTTAAGACAGCCTGCCTCACATGACCGCTGTAAAAAGTGAATTACTAGGTACTGACTTAGCTTCTGAGAGAGTGCCCAGTCCCTGGGACAGGCTGGACATGTTCGGAAAGACAATAACTTCAAAATACAGTTTGCCACCTTGGATTGCTGCCCTCTTTCGCATGCAACAACTCACGTCACAGACTCACAAAGGTTTGTCACAAGGAAACTGTCCCAGTCATTCAGTAAGACACCTGAAGGCCTGGCAAGATGGCTCACTGGCCAGAGTCGCTTGTTAGAAGAGAACCAACTCACAAAACTGTCCTGTGGTTTCTACAGATGTGCTGCGGTGCATGAGCACACATGCACACACACACACACACACACACACACACACACACACTTAAATAAGTAAATGTGAAAAAAAAGAGAGGAATCTGAGGCTCTCAAAACAAGTGAAGGGGCTGGAGAGATGGCTCAGTGGTTAAGAGCATTGCCTGCTCTTCCAAAGGTCCTGAGTTCAATTCCCAGCAACCACATGGTGGCTCACAACCATCTGTAATGAGGTCTGGTGCCCTCTTCTGGCCTGCAGGTATACATGTAGACAGAATACTATATACATAATAAGTAAATAAATATTTAAAAAATAAAATAGTGTTTACTTTAAAAAAAACAACAAACAAGTGAAGATCAAGAGCTCAGGTAGGACACATGAATTTGTGGGATCTGAGCCTTCCGGGGGAGGGGTTAAGTCATGATTTCAGTTTAATCTGTACCATGAAAGTTTGGTTATGTAATCCTGTTAGCAGTGTGCGCCGTTGGCCACCTGACAGGCAAGACTTAGGCCAACTTTGTCTTTGATACTATTAGAATTGCCTTTTCTTACCCAATCTTTTAACCAAAGCAAAGGGTGCCAGCATGAAGCAAGATGAAAGACCTGCGTCGGAGTAGGCTAGAACTTGCCCTGTGGGGAAGTCATGAAGCCAGAATTCTAGCCCAGGTTCAAACTCATAACATCAGCAGCTAACATTACTGAGAACTTACCTTGTGTCGTGCGCTGCCTTTACCTCACTTAAAGCTCCAGACAAGCAGCAGGCATGGCCTCTCTGATCATCACCTTTGGCAAGAGACTTAGGATGTGGGTAAACAATTTATTCAAGGTCAAATTGCTGATAAGTTGCATTACGCATCTCAATGACCTTAAACACGCAACTCCCTGAGGCCATCAGAAGTGTACTCCTGATGAATTTCACTCCTCTAGGGGGTGATTAAGTGGTTTTAGGCAACTCAAAGTCAAACCCCAGACATTTCAAAGTATTCCAAAGATAACAAACAGCAAATCATTGAGCATGGGAAGTTTTGTAATAATTACATAAAATAAATGCACAGTTGGCAGAAGATAAAGATCCAGCTCATCAATTTCACATGTTCATTTGCTCTGTTTGTCAACATGACATTCAGGATGCTTTATAACCTTCTCTCTTCACTTAATAAATTATACTGATCATCTTTCCCTATCGCCACTATCCGTAATTCCAATTTTCACAACTGTATAAACAACCAGCAATAACTACCGAGTGGTATTTGGCCGAAACATCACAATAAAATAACTTCTCTGCCACTAAGTACCTAAGGAATGTTTGGTGTGTTTGCTACCGATGAACCTGCCAGGAGCATGCTAGCACACGCTAGCACAGCGCTGCTGTTTCAATAGCACACACTACCCAGAAGACAGGAAAAGGAAAGTGTGGGACCAGTTACAAGGACAGCCCAATACTGACTCAAAAGCAGATGTGTTGACCAGAGAGACAGTAGCTATCCCGGGGAAAACCTGCACGCTATGATTTCCTAGGTTTTTCTTGTTTTGTTTCATTTTGCTTTGTTTTAAGACAGGGTCTCTTGGCATAGCTCTGGCTGTCCTGGAACTCACTAAGTAGACAAGGATGGACTTGAACTCATAGAAATCCACCTGTCTCCACCTCCCCAGGGCTGGGATTAAAGGTGTGCATCACCTAGGTACCTGATAAAAATGCCAAAAACGTACACAAGGAAGAAAGATAATCTATCCCACACACAGAAGGATGAGAGGAGACCTGTAACTCTCACTCCACACGAACCACTTCAAAGTGGTCCAGAGTTCTCAGTAGTCCTCATTGTCCGCTATGTTCAGCAAGTCCGGTTTTATCCCATGATTCTTCAGATCCAGGCCAGCTGGCCTTGGTGAATTCCCGATACTACTGAGAACTCAAGAACAATGGCAATGGGTTTTTGATCCTACTGCACGTACTGGCTTTGGGGGAACCTAGGCAGTTTGGATGCTCACCTTACTAAACCTGGATGGAGGTGGGCGGTCCTTGGACTTCCCACAGGTCAGTGATGAGGGAGAGGGACTTGATGGGGGAGAGGGAGGGAAATGGGAGGCGGTGGCAGGGAGGAAACAGAAATCCTTAATAAATAAATAAATTTAAAAAAAATAAAGATAAATAAACAAAGAAAAAAAACCAAAGTGGCCCAGACACCTTAGTATAAAGCCTGAAATGCTGAACCACGAGAGGAACACATAAGGAATACACTTCAGGTTGCACTTAAGGGCTAGACCTTTCTGAACAGAATTCCAATAGCATAGGAAATAGCTCTAAGAATCAGCGAACGTGGCTACCTGGAATTTCAAAGGGTCTATACAACAGAAACTTTATAGTCTACAGAATGAGAGAAAACATTTGCCAATCATACCTCAGACAAGCTGTTATATTGACTATAGGGAAAAAACTGTAAAATTAAACAACAACACCCCCATCAATAATTGAGCTTATAAAATAAACAGCCAGTTCTCAAAAGAAGAAACACAAATGTCCAGTAAGTATTTTTTAAACCAGGTTCAGCTTCTCTAGCCATCGGGCAAATGCAAATTACATCTACTCTGAGGTTCCATTTCACAGGAATCTGGACAGCTAAGGTCAAACTCAAATAATAACAAAGGCTGTCAAGGATGTGGGAAAAGCGGGAACCTGATTCACCGCTTGAAAGAGCACAACTTTGCCTGGCTGTTATGGAAATCAACACGAGGAGTCTTGAAAAACTAAAAATGTAATTACCATATGTTCCACCTGTATGATTCACAGACATATAACTGCATATCCTAGCACAGAGATATCTGCACTCCGTGCTTATTTCTGTGCTCTGCACAACAGCAAGGAACTGGCTGAAAATGGGATTCACAGACACAATGGAATTTTATTTGGCTGGTAAGGAAAATGAAATCGTGGAATTTATAGGCAATGGATGACAATGAAGCATGATTCAGAAAGGAAAATAAATGCATATTCTCTCACATCTGTACATCCTAGGTAGCAACGCTTTCACATATGCCTGACTGGGGGACTATAGGGTGTATTGGCTAAAGAACTAGAAGGAAGACCACAAGAGAGGGAGAGAGATATTGAAGAAGAGGCAAGGTACAGGTGACATTAAAACAGAAGAGAAGAGATTGTCATGGGTGGAAAGGTGCAAAGAAGGGCAGGAGGAATGAAAGAGAAGAGAGGAGGAAGAGAAACCAGCAAAACAAGTTGTGTTTGAAAATGCCATGATGAAATTAAATCTTGTGTAAGCTAACTGAAAAAAATAAAGATTAAAAAAAGAAAAAAGAACGTAACGCTTGGGATGACCTCATATGTTCCTGCACTCTTGAATTTTTAAGACATCGAACACTGACGGTTTGCTAAAGTGAACAAGCATGCGTTGCCTGCTCAAAGCTGAATTGTGGTGTCTGGCTCTGGGGCAACGTTTACATGATGTCAAGAGAACAGGGGTCTCCTGTGTGAAATGGCTGTGAACACAGACCTTCGAGGAGAAGAAAGAAAGCAATCAAAGCTCCGGGGAGCAGAGCTTAGGCGGTGCTGAGTAGAGCAGCTTGGGTATCACTGGGATGTTTGACTCTCAATATTAAAGAAATACTCTCCATGAAATACACCCACTGGCTACCTGCTTTCTCCGTGTCGGCGAGGAGCTGACTCTGTGGTCCAGATGCTAAAAGATGATGGGATCAGGAACTCAGAAGACCTGCGAGTCTCCCACGCTGCAAAACCGCTGGTGTGGGGGCAACACATTCAACCATTTGGCCCGAGTTCTTTACATGTAAAGTGGACAGCTTGTCATGCCTGACAGCCCATGTCTGCAATCTCAGATCCCAGGTGGCTGATGCAAGAGGCTCAGGAATCCAAAATCATCCTTAGCTATAGACTAGGTTCCAAGCCAGCGTAGGTGATAAAACAACAGAAACAAACATAGCTGATTTAACTAGAAAATTTATTGCGTTGGTTTCCAGTTTACAAGTGAAGTCTTGATTTCCTTATTTTCTTGGCCTTTCCCCCTTTAGTCCAACACAAAGACAGGGACCACTAGAGGTCGGGCTTTTTTACATTGTTCTCCTTGAAGAAAGGGATTCAAGGCTTGTGTTAACAGGGAAGAAAACAGGGGGTCATCTATCCTGGCAAAGTAGTGCCAAAATGTCTGTTATAAACTGTCCTAGTCCCATAGATTTCTAAGAAACAAATGTTTCATAATTCTCTGTGTCATTCCCTTGAATGTCCTTTGAATCTACCTCCTCTTGCTGTCTCCCAATGGAAACGGCTGGTCATTATCTGTGCATAATGAATCAGATGGGACGCCATTCCTACAGCTGCAAAGTAAGATTCTAACTTATAAGTAAGGGAGTAAGACTCCAGCCTAAGTAACCCGAAATCACGTGGTCAGTGAATGGCTAGGATGGGATAAAAATGAGACATTACATAATTCCAAAGTCCACGCTGCACTCGCCACAAAATACCAATTCTTGCACACTTCCAGACTCTACTTACTATGAAGAGCCATCATTCACGAAGGAATGGGAGCTGGAGGTGAAGAGAGATCCCCCAAGGATATCATGAAGAACTTGGCTTGGCCATGGGCTAAAGTTAGCTCAAGAAGCCCTTGGCTGCTCTCAGGGCAAGCTTCAACACTAAGCCGTAAGAACGAAGGAGTTGGAGGACAGCAAACCCCAAAGCAGTAAAAATTAAGAATGTTCTGATGTGTTGGGTCAAAACTTGGGAGCCTCATGTGCTCCACCCTCTCCCCAATAACAGCTGCAAGTGTTTGTTTTATTCCTCTAACATCTGGACGGCCCGTGTGTAAACAGAATGGAGGTCAGCGTAGGGAAGGGTCTGAACGGTCTATTTCTAGGTCTCCTAAGGATACGATGAGCTGGGACAGAGTCTGCGATAGGGAAATTCTTCTGTGCTTTTCTGACAGTGTCAGCAGCTGTTTCCAGCGGCGACTTCTGATCTCTTACTGCCAGCCCGTTACTCCGCAGAATGGGTTACTTGCAAAGAAAATGCCTTTATTCCTCACAGTTTGGAGACAGAGAGGTCCAAGATCAAGAGGCCAAGGTGCTGAGGATCTTGCTGCTGATGGAGTCCCAGCATGGCACTGGATGTCATATGACATGGCAGAGAAAGCTTGCTAGCTTGAAATCTCTCTTCCTCTACAAGTGAAGCCAGCACCGCAGTCACAGTCTCCACCGCGAGGACCTCATCTACCCATCTTTGTAAAATCTCATCAGTACCACTTGAGAACACAATAGACATGACTTTGAGGATGGTTCCAATATGAGGGTTGCCTACATCCGATAGCTACACCTTAGCATTGACCTGTAATGCCCTTTCATGCCATCAGAGGAAAAGCAAAGGTATGGTTGGGTGATGACCAGTGCTCTAAACAGCCCAGATTCTAGTCTGGGCTCCACCAATGACTGATCATTGGGAATATTATTCTTTTCAGGTCTCATTTTACCATGTGGGTCTTGAGTTGGTAGAGCCTCACCTAAGGTTTCATTGAGATTGACTATTCAATTTTCAGTCATAGCTCTAGCAACTAATGCATAGGAATATGCCCATTCCGTGAGGGTATCACTAGTCACTGCTCCTCTTGGTCTCCTGGATATGACGCTTCAATGATTATCAGCCCTCCAGATTCATATTTTTCTAACACTACCATCAGTGTTAAAGACAGAATTCTATCTACTACTCATGGCTTGTCTTCAGAAGAATACTGAAGGAAAGATCTCTCCTTACTCAAAATCATACAAAAAAAAAAGATCATTTGCCCAGGCATGCTTAATGTAAAACATGACTTAGATATTCAAATATACTTTTAAAGTTCTTCAGTGTATTTTCTTCTTCTAAAAAGTGTGTTGAGGTTATGGTTTTATTTGGATTAAATATACTTAAATGAAAGGCAAACACAATAATGAGTCACTGAATTTACAAATACACCTTGAATCCCAAAGTTCTTCCCCCAGTGTGGCAGGCAGTGAATCGCTGATGAAGTGTTTAGCTGATGAAGGCGTCAAATATGAACATAGAAATTGAGTTATTTTATGAAATAATTTTTAGTAATCCATCAAGTAAGCATTGGTAACAAGGGATGTTCTTAACTGATTCTCGTTCCACTGGACTTCATCCTCTCCTTTAATTCTTCTTCTTTAAAAAAAAAAAAAACTATGCAATGATCCTTTAGGGTTAACACACTGAAACAGAAATGGAGCAGCATTGGGAGCCCATGGATTGGACGCATTTTATTTTAGGACAATGTTTAAAGAGAGGTGGCTCAGAGGTCCCCAGTGTAGAAATCTCCCCTCTCCCTTCCTCCCTCCCCTTGTTTTCCCTCCCTTTCCCATTCCTCTTCCCCTCAGACCTTTCTTTTTTTATCCTCTCAAAACTCCAGTTGGCTCCACTTCCAAGATGGCTGAGACTATTGGGGTCTGATGTCATCCAGCAGAGGGCGCTCTTGGAGCAGATTTGGGTATGACCATGGAAAACTCTGGGAGGGCAATGACAGCTTCCTTTACCAAAGGGTGACTTTGTGACATCTCGATTTCACGCTGACCCAGAGGACAGTTCATTGGTCCTACTTGAATTGTCTGAAAAAATCCTGCTTGTAGCCTTGACAAAACTCTCTGAAGATCGCCTGTTTCAGTTCTACATCCAGAAGGAGGGTGTGGGGGAACCAATCGTTTAAACACAAAAACAAACAAACAAAAAAAAATAGATTTAGAAGCACACCAAGGCAGCTGCACAGTAAAGCCTCCGAGGATGGGGAATCCCTCAAATATCAATCAAGGGAGGGGAAAGTGTCAGAGATGGCCAGTCTGCTCAAGCTGACCCCGTCGTCTGCTTCTCCCTGTCTCCTCGGGCACATGATGACTGTCGTTCTCTTAAAGGCAACAGCAGACACTATGAACAAGAGTTCAAATAACAGCACACAATCTACACTGGGACAGGAATCAATAGTACAGATCCACGAAAACATCAGAGCCCAAGAACACGCTTACCAATGCTCTAATCCAGAAAAAAAGATAGATGATAGATAGATAGATAGATAGATAGATAGATAGATAGATAGATAGACAGACAGA
>NC_022010.1:34754938-34765982 GCF_000317375.1 Microtus ochrogaster | reverse complement strand
TAGATAGATAGATAGATAGATAGATAGATAGATAGATAGATAGATAGATAGATAGATAGATAGATAGATAGCCAAGGACCAAGCTCCAAAATGTAACAGACAAACCAAACTGAGTAGGAAGGAACAGTGGGCATCTCGGATGTGGCCTTGGCTCTAAGACTTCCTGGCTCTGTTATTTGGTCAGGTCCCATGGGTAAGCTTTTGTAAGCCCCATTGTCCTTTTCTAAGTGAGCTGAACTGTAGGATCTATGAGATACTGCTCACGTGTTATGTTCTGAGCTTTGAGACTTTAACACATTGAATTGAAATTGAAAATTTCCTTGGGAAAGCCATACAATAAAGGGCTTGGCTTGCCATTAGTATGTGAAAAATATCAACTTGGAGATGAGGACTTTCATCAGAGACCTCTACCACACACACACACCCCTTCAATCTTTTGCTAGCCTTTTGGTCAACATCAGTATAAGGACATCATTTCTTGCAGGGGACATCATCTCTTGCCTCGTTTGTAGACTCCAAGATAGAGTGGCCGACTGTCACCCATCAATCAACAGCAAAGCTGACATTTCTGAATGAAGATCAGAATGAAGGAACCAGGAGAAACTTCAAAGCCTGACTTCTACATGTAATTTTCCAGTATTGAACAGCTCTGGATCTCAAGGTCATAGAGTAACTGGAAGAATGAACCCGAGACACAGGCTAGATGGAACGTCTACCCTGCCACCTCCTCACAAACCCTATGACCTAGATGGCACTGCTTAGGTTGTCTTTTCCTGGTTGTCCTTGGTTTCATGTGTTGCTTCCTCCAAACACAGCTCTCCAAACACATGAATAATGCCTTAATGCTTTCTGTGGAAGCTGATAGCCATTGGCATCCCATGGTTGGTTGAGGTTGGTTTCAAGTCAGTTCAATAGCCCATAGAATTCCTTACTTGCTACACTTACCAGCTGACAGCTATTCATTCCCTTGCTTGTGTATGTAAGCCTTCTGGAAACAATACTATCTAAAGCACAAGTGGTTTTGATGCCAACTCTAAAGCAAGCCCGCAAGCGCAATCATTCTTAAACCCAAGGAAACCAGCATAAACCAAACACTTTGGTGATGGTTTTATATGAATCTTTACCCAAAGGCCTTTAGTTATCTTAGAGATTTTTTTTTCTCCCAACAGCACTGTTACAACCTCCTACATAGGATCCCCAACAAACTTAGGACATCAAGTTGGACTTCCAAGGGATAGTTCCAAGGCTCCCAACCCATGTAACTATCAAGTTTCCTGGGACTTTAATTCAGGATGCGGTGCTAAAGAATGGTTGGTTAGAATGGAGGCTCAGCAGTCTTTTCAAGCATGACTGTCTCAGGTAGACTAGGAAGTAGATGATAGGCAGGTCTAGACAGGTCAGTGACCAGTACAGATGTGCGGTGCCTCGGCCTAGATAAAGATCTCCATGCTCCAGACATCCAACGATTCTCCTAGATCGACCTAAGATCTTGAGCTGGGTCAGGCTTCCTCCCCAAAGAACAAGGTTCAGGAGTTGGTTTGGTGCCTAACATCCAGTTACCTCTTCCCTAACTCTGCTTCCATCCAAGGACCGTGCACATATGCAGTTTCCCTGCCGTCTTCACTACATAATAATGCCACGGCAGAACCACCAGGGAACTATCCCGCATTGTAAAAAGGAAGAAAAGTGAAGTTCAGATGGAGCAAAGTTGCTTGGGGTGACAGTCCCCAGATGATGGCTACCCTGCATCCAAGAGCCAGGAGCTCACTGACACACACTACAGATCTTGCCACAGCCTGGTTCAATGACCGGTGTTGACATCCCATAACCCTCAGGAACAACTTGCTGGCCCAGCCTAGCACTGCGGTCCTCCACACACTTCCCGCATCCCTATCCCGTATTTCTCTTCTTGACCTAAGGGCTCCTCATGTCCTCCGTTTCTTGCTCCCAGCCAAGCAGCCCAGATTCCCTCTTCCCGCCTCCACATGCAGACAGACCCTCATGCCCATTTCCAGTTCCTAGGAGGCTGCTGCCAGGGAAGCAGGCGTCCGGAGACGACAGCAGTAGCCCCAGGGAACCTCCCCCTCTAGCTGTGCCCTGCCAGAAAGCAAAAAGGAAAACATACTCGCAGCTTATTTTTACTTTAATAATATTTTTGTGTAATTATCAAGGACTCTCAAAGCCTCTTGCCCCTCCTGTGTGGCAGCAATAATAAACACGCCCATTTTATAGGGGAGACAGGGGAAGTGTGGCCTAGCACGCAGGAGGGAACATGACTCATGCCCAGCAAGAACTGAGTCAGATGAAATGACCCAGGCCTCCTGACACCGGAGCTGGGGGCCCGTTCATAAGGCCGGGCATCCTGCCTACTGTTACTTCCAAACATTTCATGTGGTCCTCGGCTTCGTGCTCCTTGTCCTAGCTCACTTCTGATTAAGTGTCTGCCATGATGCAAACAGGCCTTAGTCTTTCCTGAGTTCTAGCAGAACCTGTAATGTTTATATATTTTACTAGGAGCCTTAGGCATCCCCAAAGGTGGGCTTCTTTAGCAACCTTGCCTTTAGAATTCAGAAGAGTGGCCCTGTCTGAAAATATAGGGCAAGGCCAAACATCCAGCTGAGGTTGGAAGTGGGAACCTCATCCCAGAAACCAGGTGATGCTCTTCTCTAGTGGCTGATTTGATTCCCTCTCTCTAATACCTGGTGACAGTTTTGCTCTGTAGGGGCAGAGACGCATAAGAGGGGCTATGGTGAGCTACTTCTTGTGTGATCAGAGTAGTTTGAAATCCTGGGAAGACCTGTCAGAAGAAAGTGGTCATGGGTCTTCCTGCAGGCCATCCCCAGGGAAGAAGAAAAGGAATAAAGGAGAGCCTGTCTCCAGAAGGCTAGTAAACAGGGTAGGGGTAGGGATCGCAGCCCCAGGACACCCTTTAAGGCAATCCACCACTTTTAGCAATAATAAACACACCCATTTTATAGGGGCCTTCAGTAGAGTCGCTGTATAATATATAGCACAAACCAGGCATTTTAACTAGTGGAAGAAGCTACTCATGATTTATTTTAAGATGATACATATGAGGATAGAAGGCAAATCAGGACAGGCATTGGATGGACGGCCTTCGCCATCAGTGTTGAGGGTGACAAGGAATGACTTCTACCCAGGGAGCAACAACACCATGTGAAACACAGGCACAAAGGTCACAGAGGGACATAACCCAAGCCTTCCTGGCTATCCGGGGACATTAGAAGGGAAAAAAATCTTTAGGAAGAACAGAAAAGTAAAGTGAGATAGAGGTGTGGGTACCTGAGCTGGGGTTTGAGGGCTAGAGGGGATTTGAACTTGTGGTAATAAGAAATCAAACGGAGCCCATAGAGGGCAGAGACTATCAGGAGGCTCGGGTCCTCTGTAGGATACGCAGGGAAAGGCAGAGTCAATTTGATGTGACCGCAGTAGACCAGGGCAAAAATGACAAGAAGGAGGCCCAGGGCCAGGTTGGTTTTGGTTCTAATTACCAGACACTGACGTGGACAAATGGTCCTCCGTTTCTAAGCATAGTTGACCAAACCAGTGTTTGCTTTGTGACCAGCCACCGCTGGTTTCCCCAGGCCAGTGGTCCTCGCCCTCAGTAAGGCAGTCTCATCTGAGGAAGAGGCCACCACTCTGGTCACTTCCAAGCAGTTTCTCTCGCCAACCACTGGAGAAGCAGGTTTGGACTTTCATAGGAAGTACCATTTTGGCAGTCCAACAAGCCCAGACAACTGAAGGGGATGGCTTTTAGGGGCTCTCTACTTTTATATATTTCACCTTGGAAGCAACCTTGTGAGACCTCTCTGCTTGCTTCCCAGAACCCTCAGCCTCCCTTTAGACCTTGGGGGCTTTCAGAGACCTGAAGGGTCACGGGATCACAGAGGGGCTTTCTCCTTTGGTCCTTAAGACCTCACTGTTGGTGAGGGAGGTTAGGAGAGAGTAAACAGGAATTGAAGAGCAGAGAAATGATTGACAGCCGTGACTGACAATCACGTATCAACCAGACCCCGTATATGGAACACAATAAACTTTCCATCCAGCTTTCTGAAAGGACAGAGGGAAAGAGGGGAAGGGGAGGAGTAGAAGAGTGGGGGAGGGGGGCTTCACCAGAACTTTCTTCTTCACCCCACCTCCAGCCTTACCCCCTCTCTTATTATTTCTTCCCAGCCCAGGAAAATGGGTCTGAGGCTGTGCGGTAGGGAAGGGCAGCGGGTGACATCGCCACAGACGCTGTAGCTTGGCCCTGCAGGGTTCCTGGGCCTTTAAAGGGCCACTTGTAAACTCCTGGTGCCAAGCAGAGGCAGCGGGAGGAGCTGGGGCGCAGACAGAGGGGGGGAGACTGGTCTGCTTTCAGTGCCTAGAAATCAAAGCAGCCAACCTTGGGCTTTTTCTTCCCTTCACACTGAGGCACTTTTATTGGCGAGATGAAGGGAGGCAGAGAGGGCCTACAGTCCTCGCTTCGCTTTTGGAGGTTAATGACCCAGTTAGCAGCTCTTGGCTGAGTTTCCGACATTTTGCAGACATCAAGCCCCGCGCCTCTGCCAAGTACATTCTGTTCCCTGGAGCCCGTCCAATGCATCTCAGATTACTATGTAATGCGACAAAGAGGGAGAGGTGGCTGGGAGGGGCCCGGAGAGCTGGGCGGGGTGAGCGGGCCGTAGCCGGGAGGGCAGGACGCTGAAGCCGGCTGCCTGGTAAGGGGGATGCCACTCTAAATAGAGCAGCTTCCCTCGAGGGGCTTCTTAGCAGGAGAGTGAGCCCGATGAGGGTGGATAGGCCTTGTCCTCCAGGAATCCGGCCCCGTGGAGCCCCGCAAACTCCAGGATGCCGCTGGGGGTGGGGTGCAGGAGACGGGGCGGGATGGCCAGAGGTGGAATCCAAGGGGCGGGCTTAGGGGCTCGGCTCCGCCCTCGAGGCTGCCCCACTCCCACCCCTGCAGCTCCAGGGGTGAGCAGCCGGCGAGCTAATTATAGACCTGAATGGAAAGCGGCGCTTTTGAATGATCTTGTGGCTCCCACTGCCTTTCGAGGCTGAGGAGCAGGTGCGGCCCTGCTAGATACAAAGTGATTCATTTAAAAGCCCTCTGTCACGCACGCTCGCTTACTGACACACAGGAATCCTTGTGCGCTCCACCACCCAGAGGATTCCAGAACTGGCTTAAAAGGATTTGAGCCCAGGAATGCAGGACAGAGACCAAGAGACTTCTCATAGCTCCTCATCACTCTTCGGTAATCTCACCGAGTAGATGAGAGCGTCCTAGGCCTTCTCAAAAATCTTTAAAAGGAGGGTCTTGTTTTACATTCACAGCTGGAGCAATGGAGGCAGGGACATGTTCTGAGAAGTGCCGGTGGGAGAGCCAGGAAGTCAGAGTGAGGCTAAGGGGAAGTTTGAGGTCCTGCCAACCCCTTTCGCTGTCTGACCAGATTGGAGCCTGAAGTCTCCAGATCCGAACCTCTCTCACGGCACGTCAGAACACCTTTTCTCCCCAGGTGTGACACCTACCTGTTGTACCCCCTAGACCCAGTCCCAATCCCACCAGTAATCCAGCTGAAGCCAGCAGGCAGTTAACCGATCTGGGAACAGGCTGCGCTGGAAACTGCCCATTTCCCGGTGTGTTATGTGTGAGTTAATCCCGATAGGGCTCTGTCAGTACAAACCCAGATGAGGACCTACTGAAGGGGCAAAACACAGACTTTCTTCCGTGTCAGCCTCTTACGCCCACCTCGGGTTCATAGCCACAGTTAGCCAAGCCTTTTCATGACTGGATGACCTACTCCAGGCTGCATAAGCACCATCAAGCCTTGTTCCCATTTGATAGAGTCCTAGCAGAAATGGAGTCCTGCGGGGAGGAACTGGCTGGCTCACCATCATCTGACGATGAGTGTCTGTGGAGAGAGCCCGAAACAGGCTTGACTGGATACTGAGATGAAGTCAATACATTTCTTCCTTAGGTCAAATTGTAAAGCCCACTCAGTCGCAGAGAAAGATTGCTGTAAGCAACCTGGGTATTTGCCCCCAGCCTCCCCTCTAGGTCTCCCACATCCCCATCTCCCATTCTTGTCCGCCTTGGGCTCAGAGAGATGTTGTTTTCTCTAGGTAAAAGCTTCTAAACTCAGTCAGTGAGTCTGACTTTCAATGAAAAGTGAGTCCATCACATCACCTGTACCGACCAGTGCCACCTCCCCTTTGCTGACCGTCTTGGTCCTAACCTCCTTTCCACTGGCCACTCCAGGACTTCCATCAGTGTCAACGGATCAAGAGGCAACATGGAGTCGCATATGGAAAGAAACAGAAACTGGGCGTAGAGATTATTGCAATTGCTTCTCACTTGCTGCTTACAATTTCTATATCTTGGGCGTTGTAAGTTCCCATTCTCCCCAAAATCCACTCAGTTTTGTCCAATCCTTTGAACACAGCAAATGAAGAACTACAATAATAAAAAATCTCACATGGCCGTGCAATACTGTATGTGTCTGAACTGGCAGTTGTCGCGTTTCTCTGAGAACAGGCAAATGTGAGCATTCTTGTACCAGCGCAGGTGCCGCTCTGATCTGCAGTACGCACTGTTCAATCTGTCCAGGTCTCGGCTTTGTTCTCTGTGAAAATGGACATAGCATGGCTTATTGAGGCTGTGCTTCAGGGCTGACTCAGGAAGGAACACAGGGCTCTGAGAGTCTCTTCAATCGGAGTACCCAATTGAGAGTCTGAATTCTATTTTTTGCCTTGGATCCACTTTTAGGGTTTTGTGTGTCTCAATTCCATGAAGTCCAAGAGGATAACAATAGTACCCACTGTGTAACTATGTGGATGAAATGAGTTTAAGTGCACAGGGCTGAAAGATATGCCTGGCACATAGTGTTCAGTAAGATGAGATGAAACGTACGTATAGGGACTTCCAAGAATAATGCCTATCACAGAAACCATGCTCACGAAATAGCCTCTGTGTGTTTTTCCTCGTTTTTAGAATGGAATTCTCCTACGATTAAATTTGAATATTGTATATGAAAAACATGTGGGGCTCTGTAAGACGGCTCACAAACTACAATATTAACTTAGCAAGCCGGGTGGTGGTGGTGCACGCCTTTAATCCCAGCACTTGGGAGGCAGAGGCAGGCGGATCTTTGTGAGTTCGAGACCAGCCTGGTCTACAAGAGCTAGTTCCAGGACAGGCTCCAAAACCACAGAGAAACCCTGTCTCGAAAAAAAAAATATTAACTTAGCAGCTAGTGCACTGATTTAGCAAATATTATGTATTAACCATGTGTGATCAAACTTGATGTGTAGAGGTAAACAATGCCTATGCCTTCAAGGGAACAATAAGCAAGTGTGGACTTGCTATAAATACACAAATATCTGATAACAGGGAAACCTGGTGCTTGATTTGACTAACACAAACTGCCAAGTGTCATAATGCATCCAGAAGCAAGAAGCCTATAGGTGGGATGAGGATTCAGGAGTAAATGCAGTCATGGTAGAAAAAACACAGTGCTTCCTGGGGGAATTATTGTGATCTCGGGGACTGAAGCGATGGCTCAGTAATTAAAAGCACTGCCTGCTCTTCCAAAGGTCCTGCCTTAAATTCCCAGCAACCACATGGTGGCTCACAACAATCTGTAATGAGATCTGGTGCCCTCTTGAGGAAGAGATCTGGTCAGTCAGCCTCATCAACTTAGACCATGAAACCCAATAAGGACAAGTTCAACAGAACCACCATACATGGGCTGTCCATGCCTGCAGCAGCGTTGCCAGGGCATAAATTTTTATTTCAATTTTTAGACACTTAGAGATGACAATAATTCCCAGCTTTAGAAATGAAAAGTTGAACCCACCTAGGAATGGGAAGAGCACATTCACCACACTGCATGATCGCCAGTGTTCAGAGAACACAACCCAATCAAAGAAGGGGCCAAATAAAGATAGCAGACTAAAGAGGGGAAACCGGGAGGCTGAGTGCTCCAAAGAGACCAGGGATAACCAGGAGGGTCCCAGAGGTCTTCCTTATAGTCTTCTGTATGCCTCTGTTTCTCATCTATGAAAATTTTGGAATAAAAATGTTAGGCATGTTTGTTCATGCTTGCAATCCCAGCATTCGGGAGGTGAAGGGAGGAGGATGGGGAGCCTGAGGTCATCTATTACATTTTTAGAAAGTTTGAGGCGAATCTGAACCTCAAGAACAGAAATGAACAAAATAAAATGTACTTAGCACAACACTTGACACATTGTAGGTGCTATATGAACGTTCACATACTATTTCGTAGAAGACATTTTGAATGTGGTGTGTGCTATTTTAGATCACACCGTGTAGATTATATAACTTCAGAATGTTATATATTGTCAATCATCTTCACTATACTTCTCTGCCCCTCCCTTTTAGTCCCAGATGTCTTTGACATGCGTTCTTCTCTCAGAGCACTGGCTTCCGACCTAGAGAATCCAAGCAGAATAGGTAAGGCAGTATGGGGACTGACTCTCTCCATTAGTGTGGGAATGCTGAATGAAACAATTCAGACCCAACAAGAACAACTCCAATGGCTCACAGATCTAGTCCAGAGCCTGGTAGGCTGTCCCAGCCAGGGATCAGGGCACATGAGTTGGCTTTGGAAATATCCAAGCTCGGAAGCTCACGCAGTGCTGAATCATCAGAGCAGGGTCCACCCTCTTTCTAGCAAAGACAGACCAGACTTTAGCTAGGAGGATAATACTGGGAAGGTAGATCATCAGGAAAGGAACATAAAAGCCAGGCTTAGAGCAAAATCCAGGTAGAAAGGAACAGATATTATAACAAATTTAGGGGTTCAGAAGAGGATAGACGTGTCTTATTCGCCTCTGATTACAAAAGCCAATAAGCAGCATGAAAAAAAACTTGCTTATGGATACAGTAGGTTGGGGAAAAAAGTACAAAACCGTTCATGAGGATGCTGTCACCATATTCAGGGGAGCTCTCTCCTGTGTAGACAGGGCCAGCTGCAAAGGAGAGGACCAGGAAGTGGAAAGTGGGGGCTGTAACTATGTGTGTCATGTTTGATTTCCTTCAGGAAAATGGAGATCTGAGGCAAAGAAGAAAAACTGTGAGCATCTGCTCTTCCTAATGATAAATACATGGCATCTGTTATAGCCTTTCTGTATGATTACTATTTAATAATTTAAAATAAAGGCATAAAAGTAGTAAATATTTAAAATCTAATACATTTTATTAATATCTGTCACTGTAGAAAAAATCTGGAGATTTTATGAATAAAAACATAGGGAGATCGTGTCTTTTAAGTGCTCCAGTGTTGGCTACCTTGCATGGTATTTCCAAGCATGGGAACTGGTCTGGCTCCAATAGGACCTTGGCAGAGGGTTTGTATGGTGATGCCCACACATATGTGGAAGGAGAACTTCTGGATTGCTTCGGTCATTTGGCCACGCATCCCTAACTGACCTTTCTGGCCAGAAAGTCCCATCCCATTTCAATTTAGGAATTGGGATCTTGCACTCATACATTCTTACACACACATGGAGGTGGGGAGGGAGGGAGAGAGAGAGAGAGAGAGAGAGAGAGAGAGAGAGAGAGAGAGAGACGCTACAAAATCTACACAATAAAATTTATGGATTAAAATTTATGGATTTCATTTGGACAGACCAACAAAGCTCAACCAGCACCATCCACGGGGGCACCTAGCGGCAGTAAAACCCCCCTCCTTTCCAAGTGTGCCTGGCACATTCACCAGGAGAAACTGTCCTGAGGCCCGACAGTTGTGTCTCCCTTGAAGCAGAGCTCTTCAGGTCCTCACTCAAACACAAGTTTCTTTTTATAGAAAAGTTTGGAGACATCTTGCCTCAGACTTCAACATGACAATAAAGAAGGCTGAATTGCGATATGATAACAGAAACCCATCAATATGGCTAATGGCCAACCCATTTGACAGGAGGCAGAAGCATAAACATAAGGGCCCGAGCAGAGCATTCTGGGACCATGTAGTTATGGGGGAAACAATATCAAGTCCAGAAAGGCCTTGAGGAATCGTGCATTCTATGCTAGACAGCTTCATAGAGAGAGACTTTAGAGGCTTCAGCCGAGGAGGGTTCTGCCTGCTACTTACCCACAAGAGGCTGTGCGTGAGGCTGTTTCACTTCCCCTTCCTGGAGACTGACTTCCTCTTGGGCAAAACTGAGTCACTAGGATCTAGTAACTAGATCTCCAAGATAATTTCCATTTCTACCTTCCTGTTACTATTTTGGTGTTCCTTCTAATTGCCCGGGCCTTCAAACAAAGGGTACCAGACATCAGAGGCCTACAGAGACTGAACTGTTTCCCCCCCACAGTCCCTGGGTATGTTCAGACATATCCCTAAGGGTTTCACAAGGACATATTTACAAACAGCTTCCAACAGGCAACAAACTGACAGAATAAACCGTGCAAGAGAAATCCTCTATAGCAGACAATTTAATTCAGAACAATAGACCACATGAGGGGTATAAATAACTAATTATACCACACAACATGAACAGTTCTTTTGGACGATTGCAAAATTGGGGAGGAAGGAAATGCAATGGTATTTATATATTTGGGCTTTAGTCAAAGATTTCGTCTTCACTCTTAGGCAATTTTACATACAAAATTAGCTCAGACTGGAACATGGTCACACAGCTCAAAACTGGCAGCAGTCTGGTAGCCTGGGGGATAGCTTGTGTCCAAGCATCAGGGAAATAGAATAGAAGGTTGACCGTGTTTTCCTGCAGTTCCTATGGGATGCTCTGGGGGTGGTACCTTGTTCCCTGCAGTGACCTACAGAGAAGACAGCAGTAGAAATAAAACATATTCCAGGATGAAGTCCAGCTTTGTTTGATATACACTCTGGCATACTCAATCCCACCCTTTTGCCTGCGTTTCTACTGCTGTCCATGGCTATGCCAACTCTTACAGATGCAGAAACTGGGGTGTTCGTGTGTCATTGCATGCCCAGTGCCTGCTTCTAAAATTCACTGTTGGATTGATTAATAAAATGAATAAATTATGGTCTTTACCCAGGCA
>NC_022010.1:34751929-34754678 GCF_000317375.1 Microtus ochrogaster | reverse complement strand
TTCATTTTAACCCTGGGGACTGTCAAGGGCCTTTACTTCCCACATGCCTTTGCATACCCATTTTCTCATGCCTGGTTGCTCCTTAAATTCTAGGCATAACAGAAATGGGAAAGATAGCTATGAAGACAGACGTTCTCTCATAGTCTTTTGCAGTAGCAATTTTTAAACAAATGAATATAAATATTAATGCTGAGTTATGTTATGTAGTTTGAAGAAAAAGAATATAATATTTCAGTTGAAATGAGGCTAGGTCATGGAAAAAGATGATGTGAACTTACTTCTAGGGACCAAGGGAGGGCCTCTTTAGAGGTGACATAACAATGAACAGGGTCCAGCTATGATCTTCAGGGGTATATTGTAAGTGCTTTGCATTTATTGAATAAACGAATATATCTTTATAAATGGAGTATGACTTAAGAAGAAACTTGAAGATTCTGAAAAATAGAGTTATGGGAGAAGAGATTTTCAGGAGAACAGAACAACTAAACCAGAAGTAATAGGAAGAAAAAAAACAGTATAGCTAGAAGCAGCTACAGTAGATACGGATCTCTCGGTGTGTACCCCAAATGACATGCCAATAGGCAGCAGCAGGGGCTATCCACGGGTCCCGAGAAGAGGACAATGAGCAGAACTGCCTCTCAGAAAGGTGTCTCTAGAACATTTATAAGGGATTTATGGGCGGGAAAAGAAAGTGGGGAAAATATAAAGGGTTAGCAGACTGCAGATGTGGTCCAGGGTCAGCTAGGAGAGCTGCGGGGGAAACAAAGTGGCCTGGCTGCCAAATGACCTACAGTTGAGTGAGAGGGGAACGGAGAAGCCAAATTCAGCAATAAGTCTCAAGTCTTTGTCTAGAAAGGTGTGTAAGGAAAGAGAAGCTCTTGGTAAAGATTACACGCACAAAAAAGGAAGAAGACATGGGGCGGAAGAGCGCATGGAAGAGACATCTGATACTTGAGGTTTGCAGAGCCCTCAGTGAGGACTACCCAAGGAAGAATGAGAATCCCCAAAATACCCCAGGTCAAACTCTTCTATAGTTTTCCAGCACAGAAACCCAACTTGAACCTGGATCAATGGTTCAGAAGACTAATTCTAGAACTTTTCAGGCTTCTAAGCCCCTGCACCTGCTGGCCATGGGTAGCAGAGATGTAATTTGTATAGTATTAGACTACCGTGACAATCATAAACATTGCTATCGTGTCATCATGGTAATTGGGCCAACATTGTTCAATCACTTCTCTATTCTGAATACGTTCCCAATCGTCCTTCTACCGTGCCCATTCTACTGTGGCATGACACTTGAGCTAACTCTCTCCCACTCCATGTCCCCAAAGAGCCAAGACGATTCTCCCCCTGCTCTACTGAATCTTGCAACCAAATTTAAAACCTAGTGAAATGTGGAGGGAAGGGTTTCACACAGAGATCTAGGGCAGGAGATGCAGTGAACGCAGAAACCCCAGCTTTGATGGAGAGAAAAATGGCATGTCTAAGTGTTTCTGAACGTAATTAATGAGAGCCCCCAGCAAAGCCTGCTATGGAAGATGACTCAAAATAAAGGGTGAGTTGGCCAGGCAACCTACAGAGGGAACATTTTTCCTCAGCAACCATCTAGTCAAGAGTGAGAACAGATGAGGCTGGAGTGATATAGCCATGCTCAGCTCTCAAAGACTTTTTCCTAGAAAGCAGAAAACAAAGGCAGGATACGGGCTTAGCAGTCCGCTTCCTTGAGAGCCCTGCAGCAGAACTGGCCCCTCACATAAGCCAAGAATGAAGCATTCAAATTGCTACCAGGGAGAGCACGGGGTCAGAAGTTCCTAGAAGCACTTCCTATTTGAATCAAAGCAGAGCAGGGTAGAGCTGAGTCTGAGGTCAAATGCAAAGTGATTTTTAACTCTGACCTACACACTCATCCCCTTGAAGCACTTAACTACTTTGGGGTGACTACAGATTGTGCAGCAACAGCCAGCAGTGCCGACAAGCCTTTAGTTCGTTTAATCTGTCAAAGGGTGTCGTCTGAAGCTTTCTCCTCTTTGGTTAGTTTGTTTGCTTGTTTTGAGGAAAGGATCTCTTGAACCCAGGCTGGTCTCAAACTCTCCATGTAGCCGTGGCTGGCCTGAACATTCTAGTTCTTTTCTCTCCACTTCTGAAGTATGGAACGGCAGGAGGGTACCATTATACCTGGCTACAGTCGGAGTCTCCCTACAGAGCTAAATAAATATATGACTATAAGACAAACAGTCCCAGAACAGACCACATCTCTCATCGACACTTCTGAAAGATGCACATAGTTTTCTTTTTACTTTCAAAGTTACTTACCTTGTGTGTTCATTATTTTGTTTTGAGACATTACTGTGCGATTCAGGCTGGCCTCAATCTGAGGAGCCTCCTGCCAGAGCCTCCTACATGTTGGAATTACAGGCATGTGCTACTATGCTGGATATTTACTCTGTTTATACTGTTGATATTACTTTCCTTTCCTTTTCTCTTCTTTTCTCTTCTTTTTCTCCTTATAGGATTTTTCTGAGTAGCTCTGGCTGTCCTGGAACTCACTCTGTAGACCAGGCTGGTCTCAAACTCAGAGATACACTTGCATCTGCCTGAGTGCAGGGATCAAAGGTGTGCACCACCACTGCCCAGCTTGATTTTCTTTTCATCATTTGAGAAGGCAGCACTGAACAAGAAAAGGTCCAAGTTCAAAACCAGTCCCTGGGCCTCAGTCAAGTATCAAAATAAGAGGGTGTTCCTAAGTTAT
>NC_022010.1:34730030-34751539 GCF_000317375.1 Microtus ochrogaster | reverse complement strand
GCTTTATGACCAATATGTCCTCCACAATTTAAGAGTGAAGTCTTCACTGACTAAACCTGTCAGGTGGATTTTCTTCAGCCCCAGTCACTGCTCCATTTCCCAGAGGACCACGAAGCAGCTGGTAAGATGCTATTCCTTCCACTTCTGTTGTCTACTGTCTGTCTCTGTCTCCATCGACAACGAACTAACTGTGAATCATATCTGCGGGGCACAAAGCAATCCAGCACTGCCAGTCTGGGAAAGCCTCTTGCGTTAGAGTAAACACAACAGGAAGAGAATGCGGATTTGGCTCTTCATTAATAACCCCCTCAGAAGGTAGAGCCAAACAGATACAGAAAACTGGATCAACCAGCCTCATCTAGAATGTTCTCAGTACAAGGGAGTTTTTTATACCTCATTGGAATTTGGGGCTCGATCTTCCTAGGTTTCTGTCCTGACTCAGCAAGGTCAGCTCACTTTTCATATTTGCCTTCTCAACCTCCTATGGCTAATAAGGACAATTTATGAAAAGGTATTAATATTAATTTAAACTGTAGAAGTGTCATAGAGTAAGCCCTTAAACATATTTGGGCTCTTTCCTTCAACTTGAGCAAGAGAAATGAAATAATAGCAACAATAACAGTAATAATAGTATCTTCACAGTGTGAGTGCTCTTTAGTTAGACCTTGTTCTAAGAGCTTTGCCACTTTAACTTCTAAGTCTCCTCAATAAGACAGACCAGTGTTTCCATCCCCACATGACAGGGCTCAACCCAGGTCATCGGCCAATGAAGCACACTCACCCAGCAGACAGCAGTGTGGCCATGACTGTGGGCATTAGCTCATAAAGCCTTTCAGCTTTGTCTTCGGAAGCCTGACCCAAAGGCTTTTATCCCCTTATTACTGTGGAATGATTTCCTAGAAAACATTCACTTTTGCAATATGGTAAAAGTTTTTCCTGTCATTTAGGATGATTCACCTTCCTATAAGAACTTGGCAGTTGAATGCTAGCTTTCCCCCACCTAAACTGCCCTTGAGAATCCCCACACGTCACACAGTTCTTTGTGCTCCGAGAGTAAGTACCAGAAATAGACACTGAAGTTATAATACACAGTGATAGACTTTATTTCATTGACTAGGTGTGGAGAAATAAGAAGGTGTTTGGGCATTCCCAAAAAGAAGCCCAGGTCCTGGTGAGATGGCTCAGATGGCAAAGGCACTTACTGACTGGCCTGGGAACCGAAAACTGAGTTCAACCCCCAAAAGTGCATATGGTGGAAGAGGAGAACTAACTCCCCAGGTTACCCTCTGATCTTTGTATGTATGGGGGGTAGGCATGCTCACACACACACACAGAGACACATAAACACACACACTGGATGGATGGATGGATGGATGGATGGATGGATGGATGGATGGATGGACAGACGAACAGACGGATGGATGAATATTTTTATAAAACTGAAGGTTGGAACTGGTTCTGGGGGGAGGCTCATGTGTGTCTGTTCTAGAAGTCTATAATCAGCCTTTCTTCCCAAGCTGCCCACATGTGGAACAGAAAAGGAAAGTACTCTGTATCTATTTGCTTGTGACCATTTCATTTCCCCCACAGGTGGATCCTGGAGACACTGCTGTCTACAGAACTAGACAGACCTCAGGGCTTCAGTCTTCCACTCTGTCTGGTGTTAGTCCTCTTCTTTGTGTCTCTTTTCCATCAAACTTCAGGCCTTTGGCTCTTCCCTCTGTGCTTAGTAAGCTTCCCATTGCAGGGAGAGGGGTCTGTCTTCTAATCCACTGAGTCTTCAGGACTCTGATCTAGCTGTACTTTCTCCAGCTGTGTATCCCAGATAACCCTCACTTCATAATTCCCCCTTTCTGGATGGATTTTCTACACCACAAAAGAATCTTTCTAACTTAGAACTCGGTCCCTCATCATCTTACATAAATTTTATGTGTGTATCTCTGTGCCAGCAGAGAGATTACCTAATTGGTACAGTGAAGGTCACATTAATTTCTGAACAGTCCTCCTAGAAGACGCTGTCACTGAATTTTGGGTTGCTTTGATTGCGTTCTTATATAGCAGAATAAAAGTATTTTGGGGACTCCATTTTGACTTGTGATCCTACCCCGAAGACTAAGCCAGCCAATGAGCTCCTTTCACAGTGACCCTATGGTAGTGCAAACTCAGAGCCGGGAGGGAAGTTCAGTCGTGAGCATTTCAGAATGTATTCAACTGAAGAATGCATCCCACCAGAAAGCGTGACTGTGATTTCTTTTATGATCCAGCATATGAATAAGAATTACTGTAGTGACTAATTAATGGTAGGAATCATTTATTTTTAGAAAGGCACAATGAAAACATTATAGAATCCCATTCTGGCATTTTTTACACATACACGCTCCTAATAACTTGGTGGTGCTTTATAGTTGATGGGTTTCTTCGTGGCTTCCTCTTCGTATTTCCACGGAAGTTAGGCTCATCACCAGTTCGCAAAGAAGAAAGCTGAGGTCTAGCAAAGAAATGACTGGCGACTGGGTGCTACATCTCATTCTCAAATCCCTCGCTCCATCGCAAATTCTCCACTTCCATACATTGTTAATGGGCACAGGAACCTCCCCTATGGAGTCTCCCAGGCCCCCTCACTCCATTGCAAATTCTCCACTTTCATGCATTGTTAATGGGCACAGGAACCTCCCACATGGAGTCTCCCAGGGGAACAGTTGCCTCTCCGGAGCTGTCACTGTCCCATGTTCTGCCCCAGTCACCCTTAAACAAAGTCTTCTTGGGGCCCTCAGTGCTGAAGAATTGTGGCTCCAGCAGGATCCAGTGTCCAGAAACTTCCAGACCTCTCAAGCCACTTCAAAGCCTGGCTTCCAATATCTTAACTGCTTTCTCTGCCTTCAGAAACACCCTAGGTTCTGTCTGTCCACCTCCTCCCCATCACCTTCGTCCTGCCTGAGAAAGTGCCTTAGGGATTCTCGATGAAATGAGTTAGATAACCGGATTCACAGGAGAGCTGCTCAAAATGAACTGAACGCTCATCTGTTTCAGTTGGGCTTTAATTGGCTGCATGCATTGCCAGTGCTTCTAACCCAGCTGGGCATGTGGAAGGGGGTCCAAACACTCTGTTGCAACAAGTTATCAGAAGAGGAAATAACAGCAAGCATACTGTTTAAAGTGATGGAAATCTAGAACAAGAACTATCGGCAGGCCTTCTCTCTGAGGTAGTGAGAAGGGCTGGACTGGGAAACCGACACTGTCATATGCATCTGGACTATATGGATTTGTGTCAACTGAACCTGAACTGAAGCCTTTGCTTATCTATTCTACCTGAAAATGCCACCCCACCTCACCCCCACCCACACCCACACCCACACCCACCCCTCCTCAGAGCACAAAGGCACTATGGTTGTTTTTGTCATGTATCTGTGGATACATGACAATTACATTAGAATTACATTGTAATGTAATTGAAGCCCTAAATGCTTTGCAAATGGGTTTTGCCTTCGTGGCCTCTGGGCTGCGTGAGCAAAGGAATCAAAGTCCCTGGCAAAAGTCCTTTGTCCCAAAGGCAAATTCCCTCCATTCTCACTGTAGCCTAGGATGACCTAGGTAAAAATAGAAGAAACCCACAGCGTGTAATTAGCAGGGAAGCCCATTCCCCCTCCACTCAATACTGTCTTTCCGAGTGACTTCTCGATCCGCTCTTGATCAATTCTCTCTTGAACCCATTCCTGGAGCACAGGGAGACTACCGACTAACCACACCACATGTCCTTTTGGCCAGCTGAGTCTCAGATCCTCAGATGCTGGGTAGCACTACCCAGCGCAGGGGGTGGAGGGAGAGTCACCGAGGTCTACTCCAAAAGGTACCTGTGTGACAATGGGTTTGTCTGATCTCTGCTATGAAAGGCAGTGACTGCTGAACTGGAGCCGACGATTGAGGGAGCGTTCACTGTCCGTAGTCAAGCTTCCGCTGAAGGAAAGGAAGCAGCAAGCAGTGGATGAAGCAAGGTGAAGACTGCTGTGGGCTTGCCTCTGTGGCCAGGTGATCTAGGTCACCAAACAAGGCACTTCTCCGGACCCCACGCTGTTCCGCCACAAGATAAAAATAACAGTGTCTTGTCAGCTACAAAGAATTCTTGGGAGGCTAGAAGGAGATCATGGAGGTGGGAGAGACTTTTTTTTAAGGAATCTGTAGCTTTATCCATTCTGAGCAATTTTTGTTAGCATACATTGGGTTGGAAAGACAGGGAGAAATTGTTTTGTCTCCGTCGTCTGGAACTTTGAATCTAAAACAGCTAAGTCAGCAGCTTCGGGGCACACCTAGGGGAGGAGCCCTGGCTCCCTGCCTCTTGTCCTAGCTGTTAAACATCAGCCCATTGCTCTAGAGTAGAATATATCATACAGATGGGACCTGGGAAACCAAGCCGGAGGGGCCATGTGTCACTCTCTCTGTAGCCACTTCGCTCCAGACCCCGAGGAATTTAAAACTCGTGTTTTCTCCTCAGGCCTGACCTTCAGAAGCAGCTTGGAAAGGAGGCCTTGAGGCCTGACTGCTTCTGGGAAATGCTTCCTGGCCTGTAGCTGAGCCTAGCTGTCTGTTAAGGGACTTGTTCACACTGTGCTTTGAAGATGAAGCCTGGGTTGGGAGAGGTGAAGTGCATGGCCTAAGGTCCAGAACTCCTGTCTGGCTAAGCCCACAGTCCTCGTGGGTACTGGAAGTGAGATCTTGCATGGCCATGGCGATGTTAAGAACTTAGCTATAGATCAAGCTGGGCCAGAGGGGTAGGCCTACCAAGCCTCACTCTCTAAAGTTTTTACCCACTAGTAAGGTTTTAGAACTCTCTCTCTCTCTCTCTCTTTCCCTCCCTCCCTTCCTCCCTTCCTCCCTCTCCCTCCCTCCTCCTCCTCTTCTCCCCCTCCCTTTCCCTCTCTCTCCCTCCCTTCCCCCCCCTCTCTCTCTCAGGGTGTGTGTGTGTGTGTGTGTGTGTGTGTGTGTGTGTGTCAATATGTCTCTATAACCCAGTAACTACAGCGGGACATCAGCGGTGACAGCTTGAATAGGGAGCCTGTCAGGTTTTGCCTTCTCCCATCCACCCTTAGCTAGTCTACTCCAGGGCCCTTGCGTGGGGGCCTGCCAGATCCAGGATAAATCTTCACAATCCCCCATAACAAAACTTTCCCAGCAGTACCACACCCACTGCTAACCTCAGCCTTGCTGAGGCATTGTGGGGGACAGCCAGGGCTTCCTCCAAAGGATCATGGTTCCTGGTGTCTTCTTTAGACAACTATGGTAGGTCCCAGAAGGGATGGCCTCTTGGTCTGTGGTGAGGGTGGGACACAGAAGAAAAGGTCGCCGGGCAGAAACGGACCTTCTAGGCTCTCCGAAGCTATGTGGGTGATCTCTCCGAGCCCCTTTTCTATCTGCCGCAGTGGGAATACTGGCCTCAGGGCCGTCTTAACGTAGAGATCTCAGTGTGAGGATCTATACTCCAAATGGGTGTTTCTAGTGAAGTACTCTTTTCTTTGTTTGATGGATGCAGATGGGCCCCATGGGCCTAACCTGCAGCTCTTCTCCTGCTTCCCCAGGTAGCTGCACCTCTTACAACAGTGTGCTAGAACTACCCCAGAGTTTTCTTGTTCCAACCTGGAGCTTCGGGGACCTACATAAGTTCACATTCTTCTCTGGCCTCCCCAGCTGTGGTATGGGGAGCGGGAAGGCTCCTGGTGTGAGCTCAGGGAAGTCTGGCTCCTTGGTTGTAAGAGATTAGGCCCGTAGGCTAGCCTATTCTGACCTATATTCGTCACAAAGACCTGAGCTCACTTTCTGTGACCAGTCTAAACTGCCCTGGAGGAGGAAATACAGACTACTGGTTTTTATGCTACTCTTTCAGAAGAAAAGCGCCTGGCCTCCCTTGGCCTCTGGCAGCAGCCAGGGGGATGCGATTCTGGCATCTGTTTTTCTGAGGGGGCAGCGAGATACAATAGGGCAGACAAGGATCCTCTTTGGGGTTCTATGTGCTGAATCTAGAGTGACTCTCTCTGGATCCGGATTGGTCCCTCAGCAGGGTGACAGTCACAATCCTGGGACACGGAAAAAAATAAAAATTAAAATAAATAAATAAAAACAGTCATAGAAGTTTAAGTCTCAGGGCTTGAAATGCCCTGGAGCATTCTTGGCAAGTGATGGTTTGGTATGGATTTTGTAGCATCCAGACAAAGGGAAAAGATTCAGCTATCCCTGAGACATGACTAGACTTGGCTAGACAGCTACAGTCTGTGGAAACAGACCAGTGTGTCTCATCTGACATCTACTGAATCAGACGAGCCTTATCCAGTGAGCTTCTTCTGACAGAGAGTCTAGGAGCTCACAGTTGGAAGGGCTATGGGACTGGCTTAGAGCAGCTCTTCCACAAGGACCTGAGAGCCTGAAATATCCAAGCACAGTTAACCCTGCTACCTCCAAGCCACTTCTCCAAACACTTGTGCACATAAGTTTGTCAGGGAAACAACTCTAGATAAAAAACGGAGCTAGTAGTTTGGGGCAAGAGTGCCCTCGTTGGGTCCTGAGGGAGAAGCAGAGCATGTGTGGTCAGCATAGTTGGGGGCACATGAGACTCAGGCAGAGGTGGGGTGACAAGAGCCAGCAGTGGGTACACATCCTCATAACCGGGCCAGGCTCAGAGGCAGGGCAGGTCCTGCTGGTGTAAAGAACAAAAGGGAATTCTCTCTTCACTTTATGTCAACAAGAAAGCAGGAGCCCAGCCCAGGAGAGCTGGGGACTCAGGCACAAGAGGAATGGGACCGATGGTCCCAGGTTTGAAGAGGAGAATCACCCCATTGGGCTGGGAGTTGGGTTAGCAGTCTGACTGTTGACTTCCTTGAGCTGTAAACCCAGGGCTTCTAAAGCCTTTTTCCTTGCTGAAAATGAGATTTACTCAGTGCTGAACCTAAGGCAAGACAAAGTCTTTCCGGGACCCACATGGAATTTAAGACAGACTAGAAGAAGAGGAAGAAGAAGAAAGTCAAGGGGTCTCTAGGTGCCCCAACCCCTCCCTGGTTTCCTGCCACCTCCCTGAGTGTCAGTCACCTCATGTCTTACGTAGTGGCATTGGACCACAGCAGAGGTATCCAGTCTGTGTTCTTCAAAGCCCAGAGACCCCAAGCAGGGGGTCCACAGGCTCCATGGGAAACTCATACAGGCGGAACAGAACCTTGATCCACAGTAGCCTGGAGCTGTTCTGTTTTTAATTTTAGTGTGTTGGGTTTCCCTATAAGATTTTACTTGGAAGTCCTAGTAAGAGGAAAAAAAATAAAAAGGTAAGAACAGAAGCCAAGGAGAACATGAGGTTGGAGCATCTCCAGCCCGTTCCAGGCCGCTGTTTTCTGACTCACCCTGGTGTTCTCCTCCGTACACTTTCGAGAACTATTTCTCTTCCTTTCTGCCATCATCTCAAGGAAGAATCCATACGTAAGCCCAGAAAAAGCCACTGCTTAGATCACATTTCCCAGTGCCAAAGAATGCTGGCTCACAGAGAAGAAAATCGGGGGTTTTTGTGGGCTGAGCGGGAGGGGCTCTGAGGCCCCGTGGCTGTAAATCAGCTTTGGAGGTTTGGATTCCCAGCAGTGTGACCTTCAGACACCCTCCTCTCCCCCCAATACCTTCACGCTCACACCCAGGCACAGGGAAGCTTGCCCAGCTCCAAGCTGCCCCTGGAAGCCAGGCCCACTTGGAGGAGCTGTTTTGATTTTTCAGGAAAAAGCTACTCATAGCCAAACCTCCCTCCCAAGAACAACACCGGCGGGGAATTCCTACGTGCTTGAAGGAGGAAGACTCTGGAGACTGCCGTTGCCTGGCCCAAAAGGCCCATACATAACATCCCCACCAGAAGCAGTGAGGGCCATATATAACTCTATTTGCGTTTCCCTGAATCTTTCCCACTGTTGCTAGCCTCTGGTCTTCATGGCATAGACAGCCCTGCTCTCCCATTGCCTGCTCCAGGTGGCACTTCTCTCAATGCCCACAAACCCAGGAATTCCACAAGCTTGGGGAACTGGCACATCAGAGGAACTGAAGGTTTCCATTGCACTCACAGAATTACCCTATCCAAAGAGTGCATCTTTCTCACGGGGAAAGAGTTGGCTGAAGCTACCGACGTGTGGGAGTGTTGCTAAGGGCGTCAAGGGTGTATCAGCCTAGACTCTCCCGCTATGTGGCCTCCAGAAATCACTTCCTTCTTATTAGCTGGTTTGAGGAAAAGGGCTCCTCCAATCAGGCAGTTTAGGCCTGAAGAGATGGCTCAGCAGTTAAGAGCACTGACTGTTTTTCCAGAGAACCTAGATTCAATTCCCAGTACCCACATGACAATTCATAGCTCTCTGTAACTCCAGGATCTAATCAGGCAGTTTGTATTAAGGGTTCTTTCTTGGAAAAGGTCTTGGTTTTTTGTTTGTTTGTTTTTTGTTTTGTTTTGTCTTTGTTGTTGCTATTTATTTTGGTTTGGTTTTTTGGTTTTTCGAGGCTTTGGACCCTATCCTGGAACTAGCTCTTGTAGACCAGGCTGGCCTCAAACTCACAGAGATCTGCCTGCCTCTGCTGCCTGAGTGCTGGGATTAAAGGCATGCACCACCTTTGCCCTGGTGACCAAGGTGAAAGAAACGTGGAATTTCAACTTCCCCAGTGGAAAATGATTCTGGAGGTCACTAAAACATCCGTTGTCCCTCTGTGGTGGCGGCGCACATCTTTAATCCCAGCCCGTGGGAGGCAGAGGCAGGCAGATCTCTGAGTTCATAGCCAGCCTGATCTAACAGAGTGAGTTCTAGGAGAGCCAGAACTACACAAAGAAAACCTGTCTCCAACAAATAAACAAACAAAAAATCCATTGTCAAAGTCAGTCTTGCTTCTGGCAGCAGAACAATCCCCCATTCCCTGAAATCTCAGGTGATGAAGCCAAGAAGGTGACGTACATAGAGATCAACATAGAAGAAGGTAAAAATTCTCAGCACAGTTATCTGGCAGGTATGGGTAGGTCAGGTCGTGGAGCACAGACCTTGGAGGGTAGGTCTAGGAACAGCTCCCAGGAGAGGTCATATCTAAACTGGGATTTAAAGGCTATCAGCTTTTATCACAGTGGAAAAAAAAAAAAAAGACAGAAGAAGGAATATGCAAAGGAGAGGATTGGGGGAATTTCAGAAAGATTTCCCCCGATGACTAGACACTGTGGGATGATGCAAGGGGCAAGAAGTGGGATTCCCCAGGAACTTGCATGCTAAGCTTTGACAGTGGTTCTCATCCTCCATAATTCTGCGACCCTTTAATACAGTTCCTCATGCTGCGATGACCTCCAACCACAAAATTAAGTCTGTTGCCATTTCATAACTGTGAGTTTGCTACTGTTATGAATTGTAATGTAAATATCTGTGTTTTCCAATGGTCTTAGGTGACCCCTATCAAAGGGTAGTTTGACTCCCTCCCCCCACAAAGGGATCTCAACCCACGAGTTGAGAACCACTGGGCTACAGGGTTTACATTCCCCCCCTGCCCCGGTGAAAGCAATGAGGAGCTACCACTGGGGATCGTATAAGCAACCATGCTTGTATTTTAGAAATCTCACTCTGGCTGTCTTGTAGGACATGATTTTGAAAGAGAAAAATAACAGACTAGAAGGCAGAGAGATCCTTAGGGAGGCCAGAAGAAAGAGGGGACAGCACCCTGTGTCCAGCACAATGGCAAGAAGAAGAGGAAATGAAATCAAAGTGTGTAGTAAGGGCTGTTCCTGAATGAGTCTCCTCAACTCTAACTTTCTAGGACTCGGCAGCTAAAGAAATCCAGAAATCCGAGCAGGCATCTCACCTCCCATTTTTACCCGGCCCTCCTCCCACCTCCCACATTCTGTGAAGTCTGGCTGGCCCCTCCTACTCCTCCCCTTCTCACGCGGGAGGCTTAGATAATAGGGGTGGCATGGGGCCCAGGCCTTCCCACCATCTTCTCCACCATCACATTCTGCTGCTCAAGCAGTTGGCCGCCTCCAGGAGTGTTAATTGGAGAGACATCTGAAGTGACCAGACTGGTTCTGCAGCCGCCATGATAGACACGCTCCATCTGCTCCAACCAGGCACTTCTCAGCGCACAGGGAGGCCGGCCCGATTCTTTGGGCCCAGGGCTTGTTAGGAGTTATACACTCAGAGTTGGATTCCAAGGCTTTGAAGTGGAAACTGCTTAAAGAAAAAGAAAAGAAAAAAAAAAGAAAACAGAAAAGAGAAAAGAAAAGAAAAAGAAACTTGGAATACACACCTTTTGGCTTGGTGAGGAGTAGGTTACGGCCCAGTCTTGTCCTGGGTTAGGCACAGAGCTCGCTGTCAGATTTCCTGACCAGTCATCTGCCCTTCAGTATGCACAGGGTGAGATGCTGCTACTGCACCGCTGTCTCCTGAGCTGACCAATTTAGATTCCTTATCATACCATCCCTTATCTAAGAAGCGAAGGTGGCTTGACTTTAGAATGTCATTCTCCCCGCCCCCCCCCCCCCCCCGCAACTATTAATTTCTTTGGCTTTTTAAATTGAAATTATTCCATTATGTAACAGGGGACAGTAGAAATCATCCGGTCTAATCGTTCTGGCATGTTTTAAAATGTGCTTTGCTTAGTCTTGCTTTAGCAGACAGAGGCTACAAAAGGCCTGGAAAGGAGACTGCTTGGGTGGTCCTAACTCTGACCCAGTGACACCTGACCAGGACAAGCTCTCTGAACTTCCAATGCATCCTCTGCCCCAACCGTTCTCACAACTCCACTGCCACCCAACTCCCTCCTCTGCCATCAGGAGGGATGACTAATAAAAAATAATGAAAATATCCCTTCCTTGTTTCAAGCCCTAAATTCTTTTAGTAGAATCTTCTACCATGACCTAATCTTGGTACAGCACTCCCTAGTTACCAACACATATGATATATGCTGCAAAGAAATTTGTATATGCCCATTTTACAGAAAAAAAGAGAAATAAATCGCCCCCACGGGCAATAAATAGCAGGATTGAGACCCTCATCTCCAGGTTCTGTTGCCCATTCCAGGAGCCGTAGTCCACTGAAGGTGGCAGGAGTTGTTCATCCTGAAAGCAGTAATGCAGGGTCGGGTCATCTTCTGAACTAATATCTAATCATGACTAACAGAGAAACCCCGTTGCTAGGCTGCAGCATTTACAAATAACATTGAAACGTTGTTGATTGTAGTTCATCAACAGGGGAGATGGAAGTCGTTAAGGAGGCCAACTTGGGACTTGTAATTAAGTAGGAGCAAACGTACTTTGAGGAACTAACAACAGGAGAAAGAAGTCAAACTTTTGAAAGTCACAATCTACTTCCTCAGAGTCTGAGAAGGTAAATAGGTTTAGTTAGGCCGGCCATGTCGAAAGGATGGAGACGTAACTGTGTATGACAGACAATGAACTCTAAAAAAGTCTACAGAGTGAATACCATGGGATCCAACAGCTGGTCCTGGTAGGCCCTGGTCACCTACTGCACAGAGGCAAATCCTCTCCACCTATGTGAGAGCCATCAGACCATTCCTGTAGAAGGCTCAGAACTAGTCATTCCTTCTGTGCCCCAATAAGCACTTTCCCAATTGATAAAATCTGTTGTCGTGGTCCTGATGGGAAAGATGTACTGCTCATGGAAGAGGGTTTTGAGTGCATCCTGATAAAGCCTGGTTTTTTTTTGTTTTTGTTTTTTTTTATCTTGTGGCAAGTAAATCACTTGACAAATGACAGCTGCCTCATTCTCGGAAGCAAATAACAACGTTCCCATGTTAATAATAGTGAGAAAGCAATAAGAAAAACAGCAATAATTCTTCGTGTAAATATTATATTAAAAAAACTATTATTACTTTAAGGGCAGCACATAAAAATAGCTGTTAGTCTGCAACATCCCATACGTTATTATCACATTTGTTTCCGCAATACTCCTAAGGAGGTAGGCAGGGAGGAACAGGAATCAGAAGAGACTGAATGGGAATGTTCTAAATCATACAGTAAATTAGCAACAGAGCAGCCAAGATTTGTGGTGAAGAGAGTTTAATAGTTTGGACCCACTAAGTGCCAATGAGAAGGCATTGCTGGCTTCCCTTTGGAAGGGTGAACTTGTGTTTGTCTATCTAGACCAGTGTTTCTTAACCTTTCCTTTAATATAGTTCTTCATGTTGTGGTGACCTGCAATCATAAAATTATTTCGTTGCTACATCATAACTGTAATTTTGCTACTCTTATGAATTGTAGTGCAAATATCTGATAGGTGACCCCCGTAGGGTCGCGACCCACAAGTTGAGAACCACTGATCTAGTCCATGACACTGAAAAGCTGCACTGCTGTGTAGGAAGCCCAAACCCTACCAATTCATCTGTATGTGTTGAGTGTAGCACCTCAAGGAGAGAAAGCTTGGGCCTTGAGTATTAAAGCAAACAGCATTCACAGCTACCTCAGTCTTGCCTATGTGGTAGAAGTTACAGAAATGATAAAGAGGAAAATACGTAGCTGTGCAATGGACAACTTAGCAAAAATCTATGAGGGCTGGTGTTGTCAACTAAACAGAATCTAGAATCATCTAAATGATGGGCCTCCTGGACATAAAACTGTTGAAGAATTAACTTTTAAAATTACTTCTTTATTATTTATTTTGTCTTATCTTGATTATATTATATTAAATGAGGTGGGAAGACACACCCATATTCCATATTGGGTTTCAGGGTCTAAGTTGATGAAGATGACTGACCAGGTCTCTTCCTCAAGAGGGTACCGGATCTCATTACAGAGGGTTATGAGGCACCATGTGATTGCTGGGAATTGAACTCAGGACCTTTGGAAGGGCAGGCAGTGCTCTTAACCTCTGAGCCATCTCTTGAGCCTGGGAAGATTGACCCACTGAATTGAATTTAAAGCAAACATCTTCTTTGTTGGTATCTGAACCGAAATCAGATGATCCTCCTGAGTGAGGTCTCAGAACTAGATTGAAACATTACACATGGGGATTTTCATGAATTTGTTAGTACCACAGAGGGGGGTACAATGTCTGCCCCTACTGAGATCCTGGATTGTATTATAGACAGAGAAAGGGAACTGAGCATCAGCAGGCTTTCATTTGTTTTGTTTCCTGGTTGTGGATGGATATGATGAGCTGCTTCAAGTTCTCACTCACTTGACTTCTCCACCACGATGGACTGTACCCTTGAACTTTGAGCCAGAATGAGCCCTTTCTCCTTTAAGTGGCATTTGTCATAACAACAGAAAAGATGACTAAGGCAAGATCTAAGGTCATAGCTACCCCTTCACCTTGTCTACCTCCTCTCCTTTTTCTGATGTACACACTTTGATGCCCAATACATTACCTGTTTCTTCTCTAGATCCTTATACAAGCCATAGAAAAGTCTTGATAGTTGTTGAATTTGTGTGTGTGTGTGTGTGTGTGTGTGTGTTGGGGGAATGAATGTATTGAGAAGACATAACTGACAGAAGACAGGAGACTAGCTGAAGGTACCTCATAGTTGAGATAACCATAGTCTTCATTTTTCCTGACCAGGATACTCACATATATTCCTGTGGAAAATTAAAGAAGAGCAAAAACAATACAGAGTATCAAAATGAGTTAAATAACAGCACAAGCCCCAAAACATTATCACTTTAAGATGCTGCTTATTGAACTTCTCACCACTGCTGAGGCTTGGGTCTGGCAGCATTGCCCCAATGGAAAGACAACTAGCTGAAATGATGCCCACAATGTGCATCAGCCCGCCTGGGTTTGCGTGCACTACCATTTCAATCTAGTTATGGAAGGTTTGATTTTGTTCCAACTCAAATATCCCAGGTATGCCATTTGCTTTACACTGAAAGGCATATCAGGAATCTTCATGTGCAGATCCTTGGGGCGGGTACCCAGTGGGTATGGCCATCACTCTGATCAATCGATCCCATCCTCGAGGAGTTTATCGTTTCAAGAACAATATAATAAAATACAAACAAGCAAATACAAGTAGAGTACATTAGTTTGCTATTGAAGCATAAACAAGCTACTACCCAACTTGAAGAAATACCAAACTGCTACCGCATTGTTCTGGAGGGTGGCAGGGCTTCCTCCTTCCAGAGACTCCAGAAGGGTATAGTCTGCTTACTTCTCTCATCTTCTGGGGCCACCCACCTTCTCTGACTCCTATCACCTTGTCCCATCTTCAAAAACAGCAACAAAGCATCCCCTCTCTGACCTTCTGCCTGCCACCTATAAGGACGTTTGTGATTGCACTTGTCCTGCCTGGTAATGCAAGGTAATTTCCTCATTTGCAGATCCTTAACTTAATTGCACCTGCAGATCCTTTTCTAGGTAAAATCATATATTCCAAGTTTCAGGGGATGATGATGTTTGTGATAACGGGTGTCATTATTCTATTTACCTCTTAAAAGAACAATTAGCGGCTTGGAAAGCCCAATAGAAGCAGTTGAGAGAGACTCTTCCTCGGAACACACACACACACAGCCCCACTTGTCTCAGAAAAGGAACCCAAGACAGACTAAAGTAACAATTACACCCAAGTCTGACTTGATGAATTAATGAGTTTGTCGGGATTACTTACAGGAGTATTGGTGAGCGGTTAATTGTAGGACCAGGAATGACTCCAAAGCAGCTGCATTCGCGAGAAGCGCATCCCGATACCCGAACCTCACTAACGTCACAGCCTGCAGGGTTTGCAGGCAACTCAACAAAGCCAAGGATCTCCTTCCTAGCTGCTGGACTGGTTCTAGATAGTCTTGACCCGCCCCCACATTTGTTACTGTTTGTATACTCTCTCATGGGGTCTTGTGAATCTTGGCATGTTTTGCCTTTCTCAGATGTATGAAGCTCATATGCTGAGGCTCAGTAGCCTCTCCCCTCTCCCCTGGAGGGAATGTTTTACTTGGAAGGAAGCTGCGAATTCCAGTACAAGTCTGGGGATCAAGAAGGTTGTCACAAAGAACGTGACACTTGAACTATCTTGAAGGGTAGGTAGAGGGAACAGCTACTAAAATGTGAAGAAAATACAAAATGTGGGGGGGTTGTATCCAGGCAACAGTGAGGAAGACCATGAGTGCTGTCTGAAACCATTGTATCCTGTGGCCCTTTGAATGAGAATGATCTCCAAAAACTTGTACATTTAAATGCTTGGTCCCCAGTGGTGGAAGTGTTTGGGAGAATTAGAAGGATTAGAAATTGCAGTCTTGTGGACGAGGTATGTCACTGGGGCAGGCTTTGAGGTTTCAAAAGCCCACACAGTTCACAGTCTCAAGATACAAATTCTCAGCTACTGCTCCAGCATCAGGCCTGCCAGCCTGTCCGCTGTCATGGACTCTAACCCTCTGAAACCATAAGCCCCAAATTAAATGCTTTCTTTTATAAGATGCCTTGGTCATGGTGTTTTGTCACAGCAATAGAAGAGTGACTAAGAAATGTTCCCTGTGCAGAAGCAATGTTATAGGAATATTTCATCTTTCTGAAAAGTCATTCCAGCAACAGTGTAGACGATGTTCAAGAGAAGCAGGTAGGGCAAGATGGCTATCTGGAAGTTGTGCAATAGCCGGTGACAACCACTACCAATGGAACAACAAATATGGGAAAATTTAAACACTGAAGCTATGAGTGTGTCAGGCTCTGGCAAGTCATTGTGTGTTAGATGGTGAGAAAGCAGAAAAGGTAGTGAGAAACCAGATACGCAAAAGGAATAGCGTGATTTGGTGCCCTAGCTTCAGTTGCTAATTAGATAAACAATTAGTTAAAATTTGCATAGGAAAAGGAGCAAATCTGGGAAAGAGAGTGGATGAAATAAACTTAGCACATCTGCTGGGCCCAAGCTTGAAGCAGGGCTGGGATGAAGGATGGGTATTAAGAAAAAAATGCCAACAAGAAGGTAGAATTTTAGATCCTAAAGGACCAATATACCGATGAATCTGAAGAGATCAGAGCCTTCATCTGGCCATCTCCTGTTTTTTTCTGATGTAAGGGCTATGGCTCACAGCATCTCTTAGATGAGTTGCTGAGAACAAATATCATCATTTGTCCAAAGTTCTGGCTCTTAGGTCTGAGCCAAGTTTGACAAGAGAACCGAACCCCTAAACATGACATTTCCTTGTGTAGATTAAGGGAGTCATGGTGGGTGCTGTCTTCAAAGAAATCACCAACAGTGCCCTCTGTAGACAGCGTGTGTGGGACTGAGGCCTATGAAGAGAGGCACAGAAGGGTCAGCTAAAGACAGAGGCATGTCCCTGCATGTGAATGCATGCGGACTCTCCCTGCATGTGAATGCATGCGGACTCTGCGACATCCCTGCCTCAACCACATTTCCTTCCACTTAGATATTGCTAGCTAAGGGGACAAAGAAAATATTTATTGGAATGTTAACAAAATATAAAATATCTGTAGGGTGGATATCTCAACCTGTCAAGGTTTAGACAAATGCTACCCATCTGAAAGTCTCCCAAGATTCACCTTCAAGAAAATAGCATTCTTTCCTTTCTATTGCTGTATTTCTTCTGTGAGTCTCTGCCTGTAGTGTCAATTATTTGCATTATAATCATATGCTTATTTGCATTATAATCACATGCAGATTTAAAGTCCTGTTCTCATCACACCCGGAATTTCCTGACAGCACATATTCTTTATGATTGATTTCCATGATCCCAGTAACATCGTTCACTAGGCTATATACACTATCATTGTCCTATATATTTGTGATGACGCTAAAAGATACTTGATAAGTACTTAAAAGCTATCTATGGGTCTTTTCCCCACATTTTAACAAATAGACTTTGTGGGGCATTCTCATGGGTGCACATTAGTTATTACTGACCTCACCAAGGGTCTCCCCTGGATACTTTTTGAGTAGTCAAACCCAGTCACTGTTGAAGTCAGTGGGAGGTACTGTGTCACTTCCAGTATGAACACTTAGAGTAATGAGACTTGGGATACTAATACTAAAAAAATGGGCCGTGAGAGCTTGCTGACAAGTTGTCTTTGGCCCAGGTTAGACATGGAGAAACTTCCCTAGACTGCTAAGAAAAGAAAATCTGAGCCTAAGCAAAGAAATCTGGGTTGACTGAACAGACATGTGAGTTCTGGCTTCAGGAGAAAAGCAACGTGGTTCAGCGGGTCCTGCAGGGGAAGACTCTAGTCCCAGTTACTAGCCATCAAGTAGTTTCTGGTTGTCTCAGAGACCTTCCCCCATGACTCTCATTATCCTTCTTCCAGCTCCAGCTAGCGCTGCCTGCTCAGAGAGGCCTTATGTCACCACCAAATCTGTCAAAGCACCACGCCAACCCGCTTGATTTGTTACACCCGTGGAGAACATGAGTCTACAGGTTTGTTGCTCTGCTTGTTTCTTGATTCTCCCATCACAACATAGGCACAGAATGGGGACTCTGTCGGTCTGGTTGCATTCTTAGTAAGAGACCCATAGCCTTTTATTTGTGACAGTCCATGGGGTGACTATTATTACCCCTCTTTTCGAGGCGAGTCACGTGACTGTGCTTGGCAGAGCTCCAGGTCCACGGATACCAAAGTGCATTCTTTTTGAAAGACTCTCTTGCCTGCTGTACACAAGTATGACAAAGCCTTGCCCTCAATGAGAAATAGTAGGTAAGGCTCATTTTCTGGTGTGATCCTGGCCAATGAAGATGGGTGAGCTGGATCATTTAATTACTTTCTCTTTATTCACAATAATTTAATGTAGGTATACAATGAAATATGATCACTTCTACCCCCAATATTCCCCCTACAAACTTCATGTGTGGTTGCTTTTTTTTTTAAATAATCCATTGTGCTGTTTTTTGTTTGTTTGTTTGTTTGTTTGTTTTTTCTTTTGTCAATTTGACATTAGCTAGAGTTGGGACAAAGGAACCTCAGTTGAGAAAATTCGTTCATAAGACTGGACTTTAGACAAGTCTATGAGGCCTTTTCTAGATTGCCCATCCCATTGTGGGTAGTGTCGCTTCTGTACAAGCAAGCTTGGGTTGTATGAGACAAGGAGAGTAGTCTTCCCTCTGCCCATTTGAAGGGGCTCATTTCTGTCACCTCCTCAACCAGGCTCACCCCACGAGATTACAGGGAGTCTGTAGAGCCAAGTTGAGAACAATATCCATGAAGGACCTACCTTGTGAACCCCAGATGTGAACAGCATCCGGGAATGCATGGGGCAGGAGAGTTTCCCTGAACTCATAGAGAAAATAAGCCCCCGTCCTACCTCTCTGTCATCTGCAGAACAGGCCAGACAGCAAGAAAAGTCAAAAGTGATTTCGTCTATGGTAGACACAGGGATATTAAAGCAATGTTTTATTTGTACTCCATGAAGCAAACTTCTTTATCCATAAGGCAAGGAAAGGTCTGTGCTGTGCTTGGGCTTTTGGTTTGGTTTTTGTTTCATTTTGATTAAACTAGTAACTATTATCCTCTCCCTTAGACTCCAAGGCATTTTATACAAAATCCATGATTCAGAGTTTCTTAAAAGTGTCCAGGGTCATCCTATGGCTATGGCCTCATATTGTGTGAACGACCCATGAGGGAGACAAACCAGGCTCTCCTTTGTTCTTTCATGCAGACGCCACTATCAACCAGGAGCTGAAGTAGATGTTGGGTAAAATTTTGGCAGACCAGAAGTTAGGAGCCCACGAAGATGCCTACATGCAGAGGACTGTGTGAGTGGAGACTGAAACTCAAGCCCAGCTCTCCAGAGACTCAGGTTTTCCCTGGTCTGCACACACCTCTTCAGCCATCCTACCACAGAGAAATTTGCAGCCGCGCCTGCTCTTCTTCCTGGGCTCCTTCCTTCTTCCTTTCTTCTACCGATTTACATATTGCTAAATGATGAAATTATACAGCACATAATTCCACAGCAACTCCGCTGCTTTAAAAAAAAAAATTGGGAATGGAGTGTAATTAGGCAGAAAGGATTCTCAATTAGGCCGTGGGTTCTGTTTCTAAAGCAGTAAGTGGGGAGAGATTTAAAAAAAAAAAAACCGTCTCCTGAATATATTGCCATAAGATGATTGCTGCCTGAGGGGGCAGGAAGAGAGCCGGCTGGGACACCACGCAGAACTTGCTCTGGATGTCAAGGCTGAGAAGGCGGCACTTCCAAAGGAGGGCACCTTGCTAGGCTGAGTATTCCAAACTCTTTAGGAGCCACAGAAGCAAGTTTTTAACTTTCTCTTGTCTTCTGTCTCTTCTCTTTCTTTTGTTACCGAGTGACTCAAAGAAACTTGATGTCTGTCCCTAAGATGGACTGTGGAAACTAGAACCCCTTTTCTTCAAAGCAAGACACAGAAGCTAGAAAGGCCATGTTCTTGCTGTTTCCTTTCTCTCTGAAGCCCCTTCTGTGACAAGTGTCATGTACCTGTAAAGAAGGAATGCTACACAGAGCATCCAAAAGGAGTTCTGACCAAGTCCAAGCCGGGATGGTTTCCCCTTCAGTCTGTGATGACTCTACTGATGATTTTTGTCCGGTCACATTTCTTCGTGGTTGTCCATTCTTTGAGTCTGTATATGAGAGCTTTCTTTCTCAGCGTTTGGTGTTCACTTCTAAAGACTCCCACAGCACGGATACACAGAAACGTTAAGTGTTCCTGCAGTACTTTTCTCCTACTACCTGTCATTTGTTGTAGCAGTGTCATCCTGCCCCTCATGACTGAAAAGAAAAGGCTGACCCCTTTTTTTTCTGTACAGACCTTAATAATTTGAAGCTAACCTCCTATTTTTGGGGTCTCTAGCACCCTATTTGAATCCTTGTCCGTCTTCTGTTTTCTTTGCTGTTAGGAGTGTACGGACTTGCAGCTGAACTCTGAGTCAGTTCAAAGGAACTCTGGCATGAAAGCAGAACGGATGGCATGCCGGAGAGAAAAGAGACCACAATAGGGGGCGGGGAGAAGGGTGTACAGGAAGACAGTGAAAAGGCGGGTGGGGGAGACAGACAAGAATAAAAGGTATGCATGAAAATGGCAAAATGAAACCCATTACTTTATTTATGAACTTAAAATCTGATTTTTAAAAACTTAAAATGAACTCTACCCTTAGCCAGCTTCAGAAGGGATTTTTGTTTATGATAAGAAGTTGATCAAAAGTGTACAGTCTTTTTTTTTTTTTTTTGGTTTTTTGAGACAGGGTTTCTCTGTGGGTTTGGTGCCTGTCCTGGAACTAGCTCTTGTAGACCAGGCTGGCCTCGAACTCACAGAGATCCGCCTGCCTCTGCCTCCCGAGTGCTGGGATTAAAGGCGTGCGCCACCACCGCCCGGCTAAAAGTTACAACCTTCTGCGTATGGACCAATTACTTCTCTTCTTCCTTCTCTTCCTCCCTTCCTTCCTCCCTTCCCTCCTTCCCCCCCTTCCTTTTTCTCCTTCTTTTCCTACTTTGCTATACTAACAAGCAATTCTTTCTTTTCTATTACCATAGGTAGAAAAGAACGTGTTGGAAGGATGCTTCTGAAGTCTGAGTTCAGCTGGTATGGGATACATTACTTCGCAAGGTAACATGCCATGGCTTCTTCATATGCCGGTATTTCTATGTGCACATGAGGAGAGCTCTCATTTCCCTTGACAGTGAAAAGAATCAGCCCGTAGTCATGGAATCAGAGAAGGGGTTGTTTGTAGAGAGGGTGTAGTATGAGCGAATCCTGCAAGGTGGGTGCCCACCGACTACGTCAATACATCTGATCTCCAGATTTGATGTATTTGCTATTCCATGTCTCTACAGCCATTGTTAGCAGAGCAAAAGGATACCAGGCTGACTTCATGCTGAATGAAGACATATAGAAAGATGAAATCATTCTCTGAAACTGGGTTACAAGGAAGACAGAAGAGAAAGCGGAAGTAGGACTCTCGAGAGTCAAGTGCCAACTCAGAAGCAGAAAATTTGTTCTTCCTCTAAAATCTTGCAAAGCAGTGTATTTATAATACTATGAAGGGGTAGAGACTTGGTGCTTTGTTTGATTGTTTGTTTTGAGGTACACAGGTCCAGAATGGCATTTCATTTTTTCCCTTTGATTGGAAATAGATTCTTAAGTCAATAGTGTGTCCTGACTACAGTTTCCCCTCCCTCTACTCCTCCCTTCACGTCTGGACCCACTCCCTTGCTGTCTCTCATTAGAAAAGAACAGGCGTCTAGGAGATAACAACCAAACATAACAAAATAAAATTCAGTAAGATAAGAACCACTGAGGTTAGACAGGAAAACCAAAGGAAGGAAAAGAGCCCAAGAGAGGGCATGAGAATCAGAGACCCACTCACTCGGCCACTCAGGAATCCCATGACAACATTAAACAGAAAGCTATAGTATATATATACCGAGGACCTGGTGCAGACCCATGTAGGTCTTGTGCTTGCTGCTTTGGTCTCTGTGAGTTCATAGGAGTTTTGCTCAATTGATTTACAGGGCCTTGTTCTCCTGGTGTCCCCCACCCCCTCCGGCTCTTCACTATGTCTCCTCTTTTGTGGGGTTTTCTGAGATGACATCCCATTTAGAGTTTAGGGTTCCAGGCT
>NC_022010.1:34705387-34729515 GCF_000317375.1 Microtus ochrogaster | reverse complement strand
CAGAGGCAGGCGGATCTCTGTGAGTTCGAGGCCAGCCTGGTCTACAAAGGGAGTTCCAGGACAGGCTCCAAAGCTACAGAGAAACCCTGTCTAGAAAAACCAAAAATAAATAAATAAATAAATAAATAAATAAATAAATCTTGCCTGAAGTTCAAAGAGTAAAGCAGAACTCGGCCCTGCAGACCAGGCAGTGGTGACATACACCTTTAATCCCAATAACCACACTAGTTTGCCATAAAAACTGGGCAATAGTGGTACATGCCCTTAATCCCAGCACTAGAGAGGAATATAAAACAGGAGGAAACAGCTCTCACTCACAGTCTCATTCTGAGATTCCTGGATGCAGGATTGCCTTTTTGGACTAAGATAGAGGTAAGAGCCTCTGGCTGGCTGCTTTTCTTTTCTGACCTTCAGGTTGAGCCCCAATTTCTGTCTCTGGGTTTTTAATTAATCGTGCTACAGGGTCCATCTCCTGGGCCTTAAGTCAAATCAGAGATTGGTTGGCTACTCCTACAAGCTTTGTGCTACCATTGCCCTGGCATATTTGTAGGAAGGATAGCATTGTAGATCAAAGGTTTTGTGGTTGGATTGATATATACATCCAATATATATATACACTTTTGGTATCTTGAAAAGTAACTTCCCGTCCCAAAGACACTAGAACCACAGGGGTGAATGTTCTATGTATGCTTGGCACTTTATTTGTGTAATGGTTAAACTGATGGCTTAAAGGGCCACACAGGGCCAGTTAGCCCTTCGAAGACCCTGGGATTTAATTTCAATCTTGGTAAAAGTTCATAGTAGCTGATCAGAGTTATCCACTGAGGGCTTGCCAGGCTCCATAGTACTTGGAAGCCTAAGAAAATTCAAGGAAGTAATTGGCCTTCCTTGGGCTGGTCCTGAATCTCTTACAACATACCTCCAAGGTGGGTGGCCTTTCAGAATTCCATCTTTCTAATTCCTAATGGGTTAAAGTATGTAGAGGTATCTAATACCATAGCATAGTTGTAGGATGAATGGGAGGTTAATATAAACTGTCTAATATACTGTAGAAAAATTGAAAAAAAATTCTTTAAGAGAGCATTTATCTTCTATTTAGCTTCAGCTGTTAACTTAACATTGCCCAGAATTATCTGGAGTCCCAGTTGGATCAGACTAGCCTGAGGAGAGTCTGTGAGGTATTTTCTTAACTTCTAATTATTATTAGAGTGTCCAGCCCACTGTGGGTGGTGCTATCCCTAGGCAGGTGTGACTGGGTTGTGGAAGAAAACTGACTGAAGAAGCTGTGGGGGAGGGGAGAAGAGAGTAAGGGGAAGAGAGGAGAAGAAATGAGAAGGGAAAGGAGGAGAGGAGAGGGGAGGGGAGGGGAGACTGTGCCAGTAAGCACTATCCCTCCAAGGTTTCTGTTTCATTTCCTGCTTGAGTTCCTGCCCTGACTTCTCTCAGCCACAGACTGTGGCCTGAAAGGGTAAGCCAAATTAAACCCTTTTCTCTCCCAGTTGCTTTTTCACGGAACATTTTGCCACGGCAACAGAAAGCGAATTAAAATAGTTTACCATGTTCGAATCAAAAAAACGTTGCCGTGAAAAGAAGGAGCCAGATTTGTTGATTTCGTTTTTTTCCTGTGTGGCATCAGAGGATGCAACTAAAATGAGTGAGTTGGAATTTTAAGTCAAATATTGCACAGGGGCAAAGTCAAACTATTTTAGAGACACCAGCGTAGAATTTAATTGGGAGGGGAGAGGACACAGGGTGAATTCCTTGACAGTAAAGATAGTCGGTCGAGCTTGGGGCTTTTGGGAAACGGATGCTTCAGAAGGATTTCAGCTGGCCATGAAAACCAAACGGTTTGATCTTTTGCTCTTTTCCTTGATGAAATTCTGTTTTAAGTGTGGTCACTGCTTTTACAGCAGGAAGGAAGAACAGTAGCTACCATTTGAAGTGTGTAGGATCGAGTTTGACACCAAGGAAAGAGCCCCGTTATACTAAAGCCGAAGACACCATCTTCCTACTTCAGCATCACCACTCTTTGCATCAGTAGGAGTAATGTTCAGTTTTGTCCCTGAGCCTTCAGTTCCAAGCAGTTGTTACAGAGCGAAAAATCACGCGGCAGATAGAGATTGAGGGCAAAGCCAAGGATCTTAGGAATGTAAAACAAAATCTAGAAGCCCACCGTAGCTTCACAAGGGACTGCTGGCTTTGCCAATGTTTTCTTACTTGGTTGCTTTCTGCATAGATGAGTCTTTAGTGTGAGCACCTGTGTGGAGTCTCTGCTTGCTCTCCTAGATTCTGTGTGTTCTATGATGGGCTCTGCCTTTGCCACACTTGCTAGTTAAATTTGACAAATGTCAGATTTAATGGTTAAATGCCAGAAAACCCAGTGTGTGCAGGTCGCCAGTTACCAACCCTATGAGGATGCCATAGCTGTACCTTTTCATGCGAGGCAGAGTACATGATGTGTAAACCATTGACAAGAGCTCCCGTGAGGGTACAGGCAGGCACAAATTTATAACTTGGCTAGTTAAACATGTATAATGTCCCGTTTTATAGTTCTTTACATTTCTATGATCTCCAAGAAGGGATCATAGACTCCATATGCAAGACACTAGACCAGCGGTTCTCAACCTTCCTAATGCTGCAGTCCTTTAATACAGTTCCTTGTCTTGCAGTGAGCCCCATCCATAAAAAATTATTTTCATTGCTACTTCATATCTGTAACTTTGCTACTATTATGAACCGCAATGTAAATATGCGATATGCAGGATATCTGATATTTGACTATAGGTTAAGAGCCCCTGCACTAGACATTGTTGGAGTTTTGCTGAAAGTGGTTCAGTCCAAATGGTTTTTAAAAATCATACATGTGATCTTAATTTGAGTTATTTTAGTTTTTTGAGACAGGATTCGCTAAGTACCCTGGTTTGTCCACCTACCTCGATGCCCTGAGTACTGGAACTATATACATGTGCCGTCATACCTGACTAAAACACACCAGCTTCGTTCATGGAGTAGCAGAGAAAGCCAGCCCTCTCTACCACACAGGCGGGCATGGCTTGTCCTGGTACTTGCCAGTGGAAGACTGGCAGGGGAAGGACCTACGGCAATGGTACTGGGGCTGCTGTCCTCTGGATGTGGCTTGGGTGTCCCTCTAAGGTCCGTGTTGTGGAACTTGATCACTAGGCTGGTGAGACTGGGCAGTGGGACATGTATGCCACTTTTCTTCACAAGTATCCTGTTTCGAGTATTTCCTCATAGTCACAAAACGCTGATGATACAGGATATGGTTCACTTGGGGTCACGCAGTGGTAGAACTGAAATTGAGGCCTTGTCCATTTAGGCGGGAAAGCCTGAAAGAGCTGACAAAAGAAAACACGGGAGGGAAAACCCTATCTCTGCACCCTCTAGAAGCCCTGAGAGTGAACCGTGACACACTGCAGCACTGGAGCCATGATCTGGGACATCTGTTATAGGACAAAAAAATAAAAACCCAGAACATTATATGAGGTTTAAGTGCTGACATGGTCAGACAGATGAGAGGAACTGGATAGGAGCAGAAGCACAGCAGCCGTAGGGAAGGAAGCAGCAGACAACAGAGGGGACCACAGAGGGGACCAACAGATCCTCTGCGACCCCTAACAGGCAATTAGCTGTACCTTGCATGTATTCGAGTGGATCTACAGTTTTCAAATTGTCCACATTCTGTTTGCAGTTGGGATTTTTTTTTTTTTAAAGTGAACAGGGATGGTGCCATTATCCTTACTTTGCAGAAGAAAATGAGGCATGGAAAGGCTAAATCACATGGCTAGGGGCGCCATTCATAAATGTTAACTCTTGTAGGATGGCTATTTTGGATCTGATGTGGAAAATAAAAGGGAGGAAAATAGAACTCCCTGTGAGCGTGCACAGAGGTAACCTTGGACACACTGGGGGGACCAGTGAGGATAGGCAGAGGTCCGCCGTTTGCAGGGTGCCCAGACACAGAAACTCTAATGTTTATCCTCTGGCTCTTACCCATCACCCTAACAGCCATCATAGGGCTACTGCCTTCAGTACACATGGCGTATAATGATTTCAGAACATACAGCTATATTTAAAATCTAAAAAGTGGATGATAAATATTATATACAAATACACATGAGAAATACATTCAAACATTTTACAGGGCAAAGTAAATAAAATGTCTTATAGTTTTAGATGAGACAATCAACATATTTAATATATGTCTTTTTTCAGTTCTATAAACAAGCTTAGGTTCTTGTAGCATGCCAATAAATAGAAATTTTATGTAGTACCTGTGAACGCTAAGTGCTAGATACTAAACAAGTATTACATTCATTAACAATAATCCTAACAGTCATTGTTAAAACAAGTCCCCTGTTTGACGTATATCACACAGCCTCATCTTAAGTCTGGGCCCATGATTTCTGTCCCTCAGTGATCTTCTACTTATCCTTGTCCAGTTCTCATTTTTTCATCCACCGTCCACTATCTCAGAGAAGCCGACGGTGATGACTCACATCTGCTCCGACAGACAATGCTGTCCTAGGTGTCACTTGACATATTTCAGTTTGTTCCACACAGTTGTACTGACCCTGGCAACCGACTGAGGCGAAATTCTCCAGCTGCCATCTCAAGTCTGAGCGAATTTAAGGTGTCAAGAGCGCAGACACCGTTCATGGATTTACTCTCAAGGCGTCAGAGATACTTCGCGCTGCTTTACCTAGGTTAAGATAGTATGATGTTCCATGGGCCCCAAGGTAGAGTGACGTGGAGCTCCTACACTAAAGCCACCACTCCTTTAAAGACCTGAAGCAGCAGGGTGGCCAGAGGCAATTAGCTGAGAATGAGCATCCCTTAGCTTTTTACCATTGTCTGTGGACATGCTTTGGGGGCTTCTGCTCCCAGTCCATAGAAAACCTTCCTGGCCACCATGGCACCTAGGCACCTGTTGACCTACCCCCAAGACTTCCCTGTCTACTTTAGATGTATCTCACCTACCATCCGCTCGGCCTAGCTTTACAGCGATGTTCTTACATCTGGTAGGAGGGTGACAATTCACAGGTAGCACACTGAGAAGTTACGCAACCTGGACGACTGGGAATGCAGCGGAAGTATGAATTACCGAACTGTGGGGCAGGATTTTAGGCTCTCGGGTCAAAGTAGCCTCCTTTCTGACAAGCAATGTACAAGGATCGTAGGCTGCTTCAGTAGCTCAGAAGAGGCGAGGAATGTTAGTACTGCATTTTCCAAAGATGAAACGTGTGGATGCCACAGAAGTCGAATTCATTTCCATGATTCAGACGCTCAGGCCAAAGGCTAACGAGGCAGCCTAAATCCTAACTGCGCTCTGGCCTCTCTGAGGTGAATCCTCTGGCCTCCTCTTGCTCTCGTTTATAGACGTACTTACAGATCCATTCCCAGAAAATTAGCCACCAGCCCAATCCTACAAAATGTCTATGGAATTCCGAATGGAGGTTATGCTCCTGGAAAGCTAAGGGGGAACTCCTTAAATAAAGAGGGCCAAAGAGCAGCAGATCACTTCCTGTGTCCTCTTTACAGAGGAAGGTGGTATTTCAGGAAAATAGATGCTTTACACAGGCATTTCCCACTTAGCCTCTGACCCCCTGCTGCTGTAAACCTGATGACTACACAGGCTTGTCAACCCCCAAACCACATTCTGCTGCAGTCTCCTACCAGGAAAGGGAAAAACACACACCCCAGGAAAAGAGACTCTTAGGCAAGGCCTGTGTCCCCTCTGCTTCTGTGAACAAAGTGTCCGTCGTGGGTTAATGAGAAGCTGAAGAGGCATGAGGAAGGGAGAGGGTGGGTGTGCACGGACAAGTACAGATGTGCCCACCTCCTGAAATTTCATCACCCCACTGACTGCTTCTTCGCAAGGCCTTTAGAAGAGCAGACATTTCTCTATAAGAGTCAGTTCTGTGGTTGAAATGATAAAGACAACCCTCTGTCCTCTCTGACTTAATTTTCTGTTCTAAGCTCAGCCCCTCAAAGATCTATTCCAAGCCAACACACTGGACACCAAACCAGAGTGAACCTACTCACTACTGCTATCTGGAATGTTCTTCTCTGGTGCAAACCATAAACCAGTATCTACCACGGGATGCTGCCTACCTGATGGACACTGGGATCGGGGCACAGGGTGTGATGACTACAGCATGCTAGCCTGGAGTCAGCTAGCAGAAGTGTCCTTCTGGCAGTTGCTGGGCAGAGGTGGTCCAGAAACAAATGTTCTGATTGCAGAGTAGACCGCAGTGTTCTGCATTATGGCAAAGGCATTTTGCAGGATCCCAAGGGTCCCATGGGCTCCTTCCTATCATTTGCATCCTGTTTCCAAGTGTTCATTTTACTTTAACCAGGGTCTCTATGATACATCTCTAATGTTTGGAGCACCTCCTATAGAGTCACCCAATTGTCCCTGTGCTGTGCAGTGAAGTGGGTCAAAATGAACCCTGGAATGATGATTCATTTTATGTATCAAGGTGCTTTGGATCAGTGATGTCCAGACAGCTGGCCAAACAGTATTTTAGGGCACGTTTGTGACCTAAAATTTTTATCTTTGCTATGATAAAAATTACTGACAAAGGCAACTTAGGGAAGAAAGGGTTTGTTTTGGCTTAGAATTTGAGGGTCCATCATGACAGGGAATGTGGTGGCAGGTGCCTGAAGGGGCTGGTCATATTGCATCGACAGTCAGGAAGGAGAGAGAAATAAATGCCAATGTACAGCTGGATTTCTCCCTACTTATTAATTTTTTTTATTTTCCCCTCCCTCCTCTCCCCCCATTCCCTCTCCCACCTTTCCTTTGCACCCTTGCCCCCCATCCACTTCTCCTCTGTTGCTGTTCAGAAAGAGCCAGGCCTCTCATGGGTATCCGCAAATCAAGACATATCAAGTTGAGGTAGGTCTAAGCTCCTCCCTTTGTATTAAGGCTAGGCAAGGCAATCCACTAGGAGGAGTTGGTTTCCAAGAGCCAGCCAAAGCATTAGGGACAGTTTCTGGCTTTCTCCTTTTTATTTAGTCTAATGTCCACATTTAGGGTGGGCTTTCTCACCACAATTAACCCAGTCTAGAAGCCACTTCACAGATATGTCGAGAGGTGTTTGTTTTATAGGGCACTCTAGAAACTGTCAAGTTGATCATATTAATGATTAAGATGTGTTCCTTTAAAAGTATAGTTGATACAGTATTGCCAAAAAGCATTCTTAAGAAGCGCTGAAGTCATGAGGGCTCAGCTCTCACTAATGGGATTCAGAACACCCATTAAAGGACATCACTAAAGGAGCTGAGCCATTCTTGTCCTGCCTTCTGTGGTGTGGGAGATGAGGCACCCTACAAAGACATACAGCATCCTTCGGCAGAAGCCAACACCTTGATCTTAGAACGTCCCACACATTATAACTATGAGAAAGAAATTTCTGTTCTTTCTAAAATGTCCATGTCTTTAGTGTTCTGTGGTAGAAAAGGAGAGTGGACTTTTGGATAAGCATAGTGTTCCACAGTAGACAGAACTATCCTCTCCAGCATGCTTGAGGTCATTTGATTTGCTGTGGTCCTGACTAGAACAAAACAAAAAAAAAAAACAAAACAAAACAAAAAAGCAAAAGAAAGGCCAGTTGCAATTCTTTCTACTTGAGCTGCATCTTCTGCCCTTGGATAGTAGAGCTCCTGAGGCTTGGGTTTTTGGAGTTAGACTAAATGGTGCTACTGCCTTTTCTGATTTCCCAGCTCACAGACAGCAGATGGTAAGACTTTTCAGCCTCCATAATTGTGTGAGCCGATTCCCATATATATATCTATCTCCTATTGGTTTTGCTTTTTTGGAGAACTCTGACTAATACACTCAGCTATAAATCATACGCCAGACTGAAGGATGGTGAAACGGAACGAGCCCCACTTGGACTCCTATAGTAAGACTGTGCTGAGTGAATGGAGCTTCTGTACTCTTTCCTTCGCTCTTTTATCTCTTCCTTCATTCAGGTTTTGACTAAGATCTAAGGCCACCAGCATAGACCTAGGCTTGGCCTCAAGATAAATCCCACTGCCTAGCTGTGTAGGATACACAGAAACGAGGAATATAGCATATAGCATATCATGAGCTGTACATATATTGGATATTGAGATATCCAGGAGAGGAATTAATAAGCTCCTTGTGTTGGAGAAGCACTACTCATCTCCAGAAAGACCCAGAAATGAAGAGAAAGACCAAAAAAATGCAGATGTGGATGGTAGGGACTGGGAGATTAGGAATACATCAGCAGATGGCTAAGTAGGACCAAATATTAAGCAATATTGGCACACGTGTATTTTTTAATATAGAGAAGCAATCCAGGCAAAAAGAAGTGTGCATGAGGATCAGAGTCTGTACGACTCAGCTAGGACCCAGGTAACAGTTTGACCCCAGCAGCAAGCCTGAGGCCACAATTGCAACCCTCGGCTGGACTTCATGGATGCTGCAGGCCTCTCTGTTGCCTGGACTTGATCTGGTGCTGTTGTCAAATTGCCCCCATTTGGGACACATCTAACCACCTCGCCTTGGAGCTTACCAAGGCTCATTTGTGGCTATGAGGGGAATCACAGGACTCTACAGATCCCCTCTGTTGTCTGAGGACTCCCAGCTCTGCAGATGGAGAAGCCAAGGCAAAGAGCTCCGCTGAGTGTGGTAGGGAAGTAGAAACCAAGCCGACATTTGGTGTGCGGTAGCAAACCCAGCTCTGGTTTAACACAAGCGATGTGTTTCACTCACAAACTGGCACCGAGAGCTCATTTACATTTAAATAAGAGGCTTGTTAATGCCAGCAGGAGGACGCTGTCAATGCCAAGCCTGGCTCAGGATTCCTGCCAAGGAGTTTCTAAGAGCATCGCTCTAGGAAACTCCCCCAGAAGAGAAGCAAGCATGCTTTCTCATTAAGACAACTCTACCACGGTGACATTTGCCTCTGAGCGGCAAGCCTTTGGCTGGGCAGGAAGCAAGTTGTTGAGTCTTGGAACGTTGTCAGTTGCTAAGACGGTTGCTTAGTTCATCTTGGCTCCTCATACACTCAGAGACCACCTGGCATGAGGTGATCTGATGGGGAGCAGAGCTAATTTCTGCCCTCTGGCACCTCCCAGTCATGTGGGAAGATTGAGGTTACTAAGAAGTAGGCGAAGAAGACTGTGTTGCAATGTAAAGTCAAGGTCAAGGTCATTATCAGGCAATTCGCTGCTGGGGAAACTCTCCTCTGGGCATAAATCAATTTTTTTTTTTCCTACAGAATTTGCACCCCAGTGGCTGCAGATGTTAAGTAGGAAATCATGCATTAGTGAAACAGGCTGTTGATAAAACCTGCAAACATAGTTAAGATTCCAGTAGTCTGGAGTATGCCTGTTTATTCAAAAGAGGACAGGCTACTCAGCAAGAGCTGGTCCTGGGTTTACAAGTTAATTAGGAGTGATGTCCTGTGTTCCTCATGGATGACTGGGGCAGATAAGGAGACACATCTGGCAACACAGTTCGTATGTCCTGCTTGGTGACGTGGAAGCTACAGCGGAGGCTCACAGAGTTGTGTCGGTCAGTCGCGTGTCACTGTGACTAAACCCTTGAGAAACCGAATTGACACTTTCAGAGGTCTCAGTCCACGCCTGTGGGAAGGCAGAGCAGCATGGTGGGCACACCATGGCACAGCAAGGTGGCAGTGGGAAGCAGGAAGCAAAATACACTTCTTATTGGCTTTTCGCTGTGACCCAATAGCTTTAATGAGGCCCCACTTTCAAAAGTTTCCACTCCTTCCAATGATAAATTATGCTGTAGCACCTGACCACTCCGTGGATAAGGTGGGAATCCTTTTGGTCTAATCTTTTTCACGGGGTACCAGTACATTTGGAGGAAGACTTGAACCAATGATGAGGTTTTAGAGAACATTTCAGAAACAAACTATAACAGAAACAATGGGGTCCCATAAAACAGAACTTAAGAGTCGCAAGGGAGTGACATTTAAATTCAGTCTGGAGGAAGAGCAGAAGTCACCAGACTAAGATGCCAGAGAAGAAAAGGCATAGACCATCCAAAGACGCTGGGGTAGCGGAGAGCAGACAACTTTTTATTATTTTCAAATGAAAATATTAAGAATATATGCTGAAAGGAACTATCCATTCCAGATAAGTAAAGATGGAGATATAAGCAGAGACCAGATAAACAAGAATTTTCCAAGCCACTGAGTTTTGGCTTTAACATCTGAGCAATGAGGTTGACTACATCTCATGATAGTTGTGTTCCCGAGTTCTGATAAAGGGAGTGGCATCAACAGTTAAAAGAATACGGGATTCACAGTCAGAAAAACACGGGCTTTGATTCTTCTCTACTGCCCTGTGAACCTTGGCGAGCCTTATTTCCCATAGAAATGGGAAGAGCATACAGCATGCTGGTGAACTAACGGAAAAGGTATCTGTTATCTCTGCTGACTATATAATAAAACAGCAAATTAGTACTAACGATTTCTTGCCAGCATTTGGACAGTACATATCAGAACTCTTCAGAGCTCTGTTGACTGCTACTCTGCAATTCTGTCTTAGAAAAGTAATGGATATGTGCTAATAACTTGCTCCAACAGTGATCCATCCAGCGTTGCTTATAAGAGCACACCTGAAAAGGTCAGTTTTGCTTGTCTGATAACTAGGCACTCCTCAGATTGCTTGTCCTAATGACGTCACTCTGGCCTCTCGTGCAAGATTCCTCGTGACCTCAAACTCAGGATCGGGTGACTCTTGTTCTGCCTGAAATTTCTGTTCAGTTCTCCATTTCTATTCCGTGCCTTTCCTCACTTCAGCCGTCTGTTTTCTACAATGTGTTCAACCCTTAAGAGCCCATCCTGATAGGTCCTCTCGCCCAGGTACCCAGGCCACAGGGAACAAGTGTGTGGAGCTTATAATGAGGGTGTAAGCAATGGAGATGTTGCCATCCCACCCGAGAGCAAACCACCTTGATCTTCTCTCAGCAACCACTCAGTCTAAACCCACCCCTTCCCAACTACATTGCCCTTTGCTTCCAGGATTCCTCATCCTTGGCTTCCATTTCCACTGCCCATCTTTATCTTCAAGCTGTTTCTCTTCTCCTGTATTTTTTTCTTTGATGTTCTTCTGATTTCCCATTCTTGACTCCTAGCCTCATACTCCTCAGCAGGTTCTACTCAGGCTCGCAATGCTCCTCTGAGAGCAGAAGGAGCAGCAGGTTTTGACTTAGGAATCTTCCCTGCTTCAGGCACCCAAGGATCTTTGGAGGCAGAAGAAAGGAGTACAAGGATGTACTTGCTTATCTTTCTGAGCCGTGCTAACCTCCCACGTAAGAAAATTAGAAATTTTATGAGTCTAGAGAGAAATGGATCAGAGGTTAAGAGCATCGAAGCTCCTTCAGAGGACCCAGATTTGATTCCTGACACTCACACGGTGGCTCAAACCATGGCGTCTGTAACTCCAGTTCCAGGGGATCAGACCATCTATGCACATGGTGCACACACATGCCTGCAGGCAAAACATTATAAATAAAAATATGTGTCTGTGTTTTAATGCTATAACTGACTGTGCTGTTAGTCTTGGTGGTCACTTTGGCCACCTCTGGGATCAACCAAAATGCAAGCAGCAGAGCACCCCTGTGAGGTATTTTCTCGATTGGACCATTTGCGGAGAAAGGACCTGCCCTAAATCTTGAGTGTTTAATAGCAGGAGACCTATACTCAATGTGGGTTCTACTCTCTGGTAGCAGCCTACATAAAAGAACAAGGAACCTTTTGATTTTTGTCTGCTTGCTCTCACTCTTCCACTGCTGAGGAATTCCTTTGCTTGTATGGAACGTGATTTTTAGGATTCCAGTGAAATGTTGTGGTCCGAGGCTCCAAGTCCACCCAAGCAGACACAAGAGGTTACTCAAGGCAAGACTGAATGCAGGGCAGCACAAAGAAGGAGGGAAGGGGGGGGGCTGATCAATCAGCTGTGCAGAACGGACTCCCACGCTGAACTGCGACCCCAAATGTCACTTGAAGCAAGTTTTTAAGTACCAAAATCACAAACGTTTGTTGCCAAGATACAGCTACAATTTTCACTAATCGGGATTTAGAGATTAGGGGCTTCCTCGAATGTTCCATCATTGTCAGTTGACATACAACCAATCAGATTCCTTTGTTCCTTCTGCTGTTAGGAACTGCTATGTTTCTAAAGAACTAAAGATGCGTAACAACTATTTCTATGGTTTAAGGAGGTGGGTCAGCTACTGGAAGGTTCGCAGATCCTCTAGGACTTGGGAACCTGAACTTTGTTTCACCCTCCAGGTAAAATGGAGTCTGAAGTTCAAATGGCAGCACTTAGGGTGAGGTGCTTTTTGCCTGCTCCCAACAGCAGACTGAAGACCAGCTGACACATCCAGCCTCAAGGACTAAATAACTACGGGGCTCTGAAAACAGCCATTGTTAGGCTGGTGAGACCACTGTAAACCACTCTAAAAAAAATCCATACATATGTGTGTATTATATGTACATATATACATATATATATGTGTGTTTATGTGTGGGGGTGCACGTGTGTCACAGTGAGCATGCAGAAGTCAGAGGACAACTTGTGGGAGCCAGTTCTATTATTCCACCATGTGGACTCTGAGGACTAAACTCAGGTCATATATATTATATATGGACATGGACGTATATACTCATTCATTCTGTCGTTTTTGTTCCTCTAGAGAATCATGACTACTACATTGTCCTTGGAAATTATGTCCACCAACTGGCTATTGAAAAACTATGGCGAACGGTGCAATAGATCCAAACAGAGCCACGAGGCTGACGACATAGAGCAGATGCGGTTGAGAAACTGTGGAGGGAAAATGAAAATACAAAATAGCAGCTCTACTCTAAATTGTTGTAGGCCAGGGTGGGGGCAGGGGGAGGCAAAATGGCATCACTGTTTATGTCTAGACTCTGGTGGTCAGGGAGAATGCTTTTACCTAGTGACTTTTGTGTCTGGTGACACATTCTGGTTGTGGCAAACGAGAAAGAGTCTATTCATGGTACCCAGGGAGTAGAGGCCAGGGATTCTGCTAACTGTCTGCCAATGTAAGACAGTCAGCCTATGATCTAGTCCAAAATACCCACACGAGCCTGTTGAAGTTGTTACTGTAGGGGAGGAAATCACAGAAGTCTATAACTTTCTTTTTGTTGGTTTGTATTCTCTATTTTTCTATAACAAGCAAACATATTTGTACCACTTTTTAAAGGTACATGACAGATTCTGAAAAGACTATGGGAACACCTGTGGTTTTGCTGGGAAATAAGTCATGGGAAAGGGCTCCAGCCCTCACTCAGGGTTTCGTGCCACGACAGTATGTCTCCAAATCTATTTAACTCACTGACTGTGCTCCTACTTAGGCTCTCGGATGAGGCCTGAGCATTTGGACATAGCCAGCCTGTCATAAACTCAGTGAATTTTCTTCTACACTTTTCTACATGAGGTCACATGAGGTCCTCTGAGGTGTCTTGCCACAACCAAAAAGGTAGCTCAGGTGTCTGCCCGGAGGACACACTGTGTCTGGGTATTGTATATCTACAGTCCTAGGCTACAGATCTGCCACAAATGGTGGTTCCTCTTCATTGTCTGAGAAAAGCTTTGCAAGAGAAGGAATCCTATGGTCATTGAAGTTTAGTCACTGGAAGAAGTGGCTTATCGCCCCCACCAACTCATCACTTGTGAACATTAGACCTAATTTGTAGCTGTAATAGGAATGACTTGGTGGAGCATGTGGATTTGATGGCTGTGGTTTCTGGGCCACCAGTTACAGTTGAAACAAAAAACAATCATCTCTGCCATGAAACGAATCCTTTCTCCCAATGCCCAGATAGCTGAAAAGTCCTATGAGGGCTGGATTTTCCTTTGACCCCAAACTATTGGAAACTCAGATGCTTTAGATATGGCTCACCATGAGAAAAAGAAATTCCAGAATTGCAAGGGACTTTTGGTTCATTTTCTGGGGTGTGTGCATGCGTGCACGTGTGTGTGTGTGTGTGTGTGTGTGTGTGTGTTTGTGTGTGTGTGTATGGGTGTGTGTCCCTTCTAGACCACTTTTCTTCCTGAGAGAATGAGAATGGCAGAAGTCTCAGAAAGAGAGAGAGAGATCCCCCTTGTCAAAGGATAACAAGCTTTCCATGCCAGTAGCAAGGAAAAGTTTAGCCTGGCTGCTGCTGGATTGTGAGAGCCAAAGGGAAGCTGAGTCTGCTGCTAGTTTAGAAGAAAGTTTGCTGCAGATACCGACAAAGGTAGCAGGAAATGGGTGATGCATATATGCACATATGTATGCATGTATATGTTTATGTGTGGGTGTGCATATGTGCCACAGTGAGCAGGTGGCATTCAGAGGAAAACTTGTGGGAGCCAGTTCTCTTCTTCCACCCTGTGGACTCTGGGAACTAATTCAGGTCATCAAAATTAGAAGCAAAGACCCTTACCTTGGTGCCTTCTGGCCATGTTTTTTGTTTTCCTATAGCAGCGGTGAATTGAAAGAAAGAACACACGACCCCATGCAATCTCCCCAAGGCAACTTTGAAAGAAAGGTAGCCTCCATTTCTAAACATGAAAGACATTCCCTCTGCTATGGTTTGGCTGATTCCTCCATTTTCTTTCTGAACAAAGTCATCCCTAACCATGTCTCTAGTGTTGTAGTCCACAGGGAACAAGTGTCTACGTTTCTTCAGAGTCTGCAAACATCCTTATGTCCCAGAAGACAAAGCAGAGACTATCTATTGGGAGGACGTGGAAACTGTTGGCAGCCCAAAGGCATGAGGACTGGGTTTTGAAGAAATAGCTGTTGGGAGAGAGGAGAGAGGAGAGAGGAGAGAGAGAGACAGAGAGAGAGAGAGACAGAGACAGAGAGACAGAGAGACAGAGAGAGAGAGAGCGAGACAAACAGAGACAGAGAGACAGAGAGAGAGCATTCGCATGCAGCCTGAGGCTGAGGCTCCTGAATCAATGTCTTCACAATCCTGCAGATCTCAGGATGAAAAGGGAAAGTGCAGAGCCTTTATCAGCCCACACAGGCAAAGTCTGCTCCAATTTGGGTTTCATAATTATTTACCGGTTTTGTGAATATCTCAGAACAATAAAACTCAAGAACCAGTATCACATTGCTAAACTTTAGAGTACCCTTGGGAGCTTGGATACCCCACTCCCACATGGACTGTTTTCAGTCTCCGGCAGGAGTGATGTGAGGAAGTCATTTTGTGCAGACAGTGAAGGATATAACAGCAGTTTGGAACTTTTCCATGGTGCTGAGGCAGGAAAAAAAAATGCCAGAGGAAGTAATATTAGTCAGTATTTAGTCATGTTGGGAACAATGGGATAGCTTAGGTTGGCTTGACATCACTCGTTTGCATTTGCTATGGCCAACAGGAAGCCAGTGCTGTTGTGCAATTTCCTCCATGTTTCAAGAACCAAGAGCCCCCTTTCCCCCCATTACAGCACAGCCAAGATCCCCTTCTCCCATTAAAATACAGAACATAAGATAGTTCTTCACAGCCACAAACGAAAATACTTTTGCATACAAAATAACAAAGATTGGAGGTGGGGTGGGGATAATGCAGCAGAAAATATCTCATAGGTGACAAAAGACAAGGGTGTATTGATCCATCTTGTTTTCCTCCTGAGGAAATGTAATTGACTTCTCTCTGCTTAGTGACTTCACAGGAGATGGCATTCCGACCCATCCTTACTCATTCATGTGTTTGTTTATTCATCCACATATCTAGTAACACATGTTAATTCAAGACCTCTTATGTATCTGGCATACAGGGTTGACTAAAACACAGTTAGTCTAGATGGAAGTTTAGAAGTAGAAAGTAGTTTAGTTTTTTTCTAAATATAAACAAGCATACATAAGATGCATGACAATATGTAAGAGTTACAATACTGTTATGGGGTTAATATATCTATACATGCTGTAAGCCATGAACATCTTCACATGTAAAGAAAATGCTACAAAGAAAATCAGAATATTTCAGGCCGTGAGGAACTTCCATGAGGAAGTTTTTTCTTATACTCCAAAGAGGGAGAGAGTGAGACAGAAACACGATACACATACACACACACACACACACACATATAAACACACATACACATGTATACATACATACACATGCAAGGCATTAATAATAGGAAACAGCTGGGCATGGTGGTGCATGCCTTTAATCCCAGCATTCAGAAGCCAGAGGCAGGAGGATCTCTGTGTGTTTGAGGCCAGACTAGTCTATATAGTGAGCTCCAGGACAAAGAACCAAAATAACACTAATATTAAATAGGAGAACAATGGTTTCCAATTCGTGCCTTGGAAATTCCAGGCTGGAATTCTTATATAATATGCCAGAGGCTGAGCAGCATGGGAAGAGTTAGAAAAATACAGAATTCTGTGATCCACACTGAAAGCTTTGCTCATTTTTTAATTGCTCCTATTCTCATTTACAAAAGCAATTGCTTGTAGGAGGAGATATATATATATATATATATATAATATTCAGAGAGGTTAGGTACCTAAACTCTGTGAATATTCTAAATCAAACACACATATTTAAAGCTTAAAGTGCTAACTCCCACATATAAGAGAAAACATGCAATGTTTGTCTTTCTGGATCTAGGTTACTTCAGTCAGGACCAGGGGGAAGAGGGGATCTTCCAAGGAAGGAGAAATATAATATAGTGTTATAAAGGGAAAATTAGAATAGGGAGGTTAAATGGGGAGGAGAATGGGAGAGGTGGGTAGAAGAGGGAAATGGGGAGGGACAACTAACATCAATGACCTTTTGAAAATCTATATGGAAACCTACTATTGTAGAAGCCTCCTAAAGAATACACATACAGAAAATGAGTTTAAATAGGGTTACTATATTGAAGGAGGGGGCAATATCCCAACTAAATATCACATACAACCCAAAATCCAAGACCAGTAATTAGATACATATTTTTTAGTTATTCATCAATGGTGTCCCAATTTCCCCCCCCCCCAAATATTATAGGCTACTGCCAGTGCAATTGGTTATCCTCCATAATCCCATAATTGGTGGGATGATAAGATTCTATGGCTGAAGACAGCTTATATTTATGCCATATTATATCACAGAACATGGAAAAATCAAGCTGGTACTCATCTGGAATTTTAACCCCTACTGACTAGCACTCATAGTGCTAGAAAGTGCTATCCATGACACAGGAGGAGAATATTAATCATCAGTATCACCAAATTATAAACTCTGTGAGCTACAAGAGTGACCCACCTGCAGGATTTACACACTGGTGCAACAGTGACAACAATGCTAAGGAAGTAGCTATCTTAGTTACTTTTCTATTGCTGTGATAAAACATCATGACCCAGTAAACTTTTTATTTATTTATTTTAGTTTTTCAAGTCAGTTTTTCTTTGTGTAGCTTTGAAACCTGTCCTAGAACTCACTCTGTAGACCAGGGTGGCCTTGAACTCAGAGAAAGCCACCTGCCTAGGCCTCCTGAGTGCTGGGATTAAAGGCGTGAGCCACCCCTGCCTAGTGACCCAGCAAACTTGTAAAAGAATGCATTTAATTGGAATGATGGTTTTAGAGGGTTAGAGTCCATGATGGCAGAGGAATGGCATAGTGACAATTACTGTGCGGCAATGGTCTTGTACCCTGTAAAGATTTGTCACTTGTATTGGTTTAATAAAATGCTGATTAGCCAGTAACTAGGCAGAAAGTACAGGCCAGGCAACCAGAACAGGAGAATTCTGGGAAGAGGAAAGGCTCAGTCTGCAGTCAACACCTAGATGCAGAGGAAGCAAGATGAGAATCCCTCACTGATAAAAGGTACCAAGCCACGTGGCTAATACAGACAAGAATTGTGGACTAATTTAAGATGTAAGAGCTAGATAAAAATATGTCTACGCTATTGGCCAAACACTGTTGTAATTAATATAGTTTCTGTGCTATTATTCAGGTCTCGGTGGTCAGGAAACAAGCAAACAGTCTCCACTTACAGCAAGTAGGATACAGGGAGGCAAACTGAGAATGACACTGAGTCTTTTGAAACCTCAAAACCCTGCCCCAGTGACTCACCTCCTCTGACAAAGTCACATCTCCCAATCCTTCCCACACTGTTCCACTAACTAGGGAGCAAGTATTCAAACATATGAGTCTATGTGAGTTACTCTCATTCAACCTAACACAGTAACAAACCACTCCATGTGTGTAATTCATACTGGACACTGCTAAAATACCCAAGAATAGTTAAGTCATAAGCCCTAGGAGAAAACCTTCTACTGTTATTCTGCTAGGTGAATGAAGAATAAAAATGACTCCTAATGACATGTTGCTATACACATAGATCAATGTACCACTTAGCCTTTAACACAGAACCTTCTAGCAGCAGATGGTAATTCCTGTTGAGAGCCACACCTGGACAATGTGTAAAGAGTGGGATACTCTGGAGTTTTCAACTCTAAATGGAATGTCTTCATCAAACCCATCCCCTCAAGACTCGGGGATCTGTGCAGAAGAGGAGGTGGAAAGACTGTAAGGACCAGAGGTGGTGGATGACACCAACAAAACTGTCTTCCAAACGTAACAGAACTGACGCACACATGAATCAAAGGACCTGTGACAGCACATCAAAGCCTGCCTCATTTAAGGCCAGACAAGATCTTGAGGAACATTGACAAGGAATAAAACAAAGACAGAGCAAAAGCTTGAAGTAAGTTTTTTTTCCTCTGAATTTGATTACTATAAAATAGCAATTCAATTAGTTATTTCATTACTTTACTTAAATATTTTACTTACTATTCTCCATGCAGGTAATGCATTTGGAGCCAGCCTGCCCATTCAGACCTCCCCTATTCTCCCAACTCATATTATTTTTGACTCCATTTTCACAAGACTGCTTCATTTTCTTTCCTCTCTCAACTGCTTCTCCCACAGAGTCTGATTTACAGCCATGGGGGCCTCAGAGGTCTTGGAGGTCTTTCAATTGTGTGTTCTTTCAGTCTCCAGGCCCTTGCCGGGCTCGCATACAGTATAGTGGCCTGCGAACTGTACCAAGAGGGTAACACAGACAACTGGCCCCCTGAAGTACAAGGCGAGCCTGCAGGTGCTTCTGTAGGTGTCTTCAGTCAGACCTGGCCTCGAGGCACTAACCAACCTGTGGGTGTCTCCTGGGTGGGCCTGTGAGCGTCCTCCACCCACTCTGGCTGAGCAGCTTTCGGGCAGGCCTGAGTTATAAGTTTTTAATCCACATACTCATAAATAAGTCACTTACATATTATATATTAGGTAATAAACCTTTCTCTCTCTCTCTCTCTTTTTTTTGAGACACGGTTTCTCTGTGTAGCCCTGGGTGTCCTGGAACTCACTCTGTAGACCAAGGTTGGCCTTAAACTCACAGAGATCTCCATGCCTCTGCCTCCCAAGTGCTGGGATAAAAGGCTTTGCCACCACTGCCCAGCTCTCCTTTTTTTTTTCCTATAATAATTCTAACTTAAAAGACATGACCAGTAAAATTGATAGCTAAGATCACATTTCACATTTTTTAGGTTAAAAAAAAATTACCCACTAAACTGCAAATAAGATGCACAAATATAACTATATTTACTAATACATTTTGACAACCTGAGTATGGTTATAAAAATAATTGAGGTTGTGAAATGAAATATTTTTCATGTAACGTTAACATTACTTTTCACCTTCTTCCTTGCAGACAATAATGATTAGGAAGATAGACTAAAAATATTTTATTTATGAATGACTATTTATATGTGCGTGTGTTTGAGGCATGCGTGTGTGTGTGTGTGTTGCACATGTGTACACTGGTTCATGCATGCCATAGAGGCCATGTGGAAGTTAGAGGACAGGCTTTGGTTCTGTCCCTCCACCCTGGGTTCAGGGATGGAACTCATACTGCCAGGCTTGCCCAGCAAGCACTTCTACTTGCCAGTCCATCCAGCTGGCCCCACTTTTGATAAATTACTAATACAATTCAATGAATTCTAATGCATTGTCCAAGTTTGCTGTGGGAGCACATTCTGCTCCTTCAGCCAATAGCCTGTAAGATACCAGCCCACTTGGGCGTACGTAGTCTCTTATACTGTAAAAGCAGCTGTAAATGTGCACCCTCTCTCTTGTTTCCGGTTCCCTCTTCTGGCTGCTAGACTCTGTTCCTGTTCACACAGAGGACTGTTCACACAGTGATCTGTAAGTTTTCCCCTTACATAAATAACCCTTTTATTATTCATAATTCTGAACTGGTGTGGGGTTGATTTGAGACTTACGTCATCACAAGTTGTTTGTTTTTGACTCATTTTTGCTCAGTTAGTTTCCTAGGATTTTTGTTTTATCTGTTTTCAGATTGCTCATGATTACCTCCTGTATCAGCTCGTTGCTGCATCTGCAAATAAATATTGTTTATTTATGGCTCCTTTTTTTTTGCCTTGATAAGCATTTCTTGACACTTGTAATTACTTTTTTGGAACTACTAAATTTAGATTTATTTTACAAACCCCTTTTCTGTGGGTTTTCTCAGTTCTGTAGTTTCTATCTGCCTTCTTGTGTTTGGGGATTTTGTTCTATTCTTCTGCTATCCTGTGAGGAATGACAAACTCATTCATTTTCACTTTGTGTTTTTTATTTAACCACTTAAGAATTATATTCTTCTAGAAGCCATTTGAACTAACAGCTCCAAGTTTTCACCTCCACAGATCTCTTATTCAGTTAGGATTTCCTTAAAATAAGCTATTCCAAGGATTTTTACAACTTTTTTTTTATTAATTAATGTTGTTTACAATTTCGCAGGTATAATGTACCTGACCACCCTCACCCCAACTCTCTATCTCCCTATTTTTTGTCCACCCCACCTCTCTTCCCTACAAATGCCTCTCACATTCCCATTGGCTTGTTTTGTTTTGTGACTCACTGAGTTCTATCAGGACCATTTGTGTGAACGTGGGTTTGGAGCTATCTGTTTGCTCCAGCCTAGCGGGCTAAATTGTGGGTACACAATGGAAGACAATAACGCCTCTCACAAAATCAATATAGCCAGGAGTTCAGCAAGAAAAGTAGGGCCACATGAGCCCCTCAGTCGTCCATAACAGTCTTGTGTGGGCCTACGGTAGGTAACTCAGTTGCTGTGATTTCAAGCTCGCAATGGTTATGCTGAGTCTAGAAGATAGAGTTTCTTAATGCATCATTTTTTATCAAACCCAACAAGAGAGTGGTTGGTTACCACTCTTAGGCCATTGTTACACATGTGGGCATGTGGGCATGTTTGCCCAGCAGGTTGATGTTGTGGTTCGTGGGGTTCCTAGCTGGGTAGGATCACTGGTGTCTTCACTTCCCAAGTACCCTGCACAGCATTTTCTGGCCCTTTGAAAGCTAGCAAACAGGGAATATGTTTACAGCTCAGTTGCAGCTTACCTTTCTCTACATCTTGCAGCCAATGTGCATCTCCTTGGCAACAGTGTTTAAGCTTCTAGTTACAAGGAGAAATCACACTGATCATAACCTCCACTGTTTAAAGCACCTCTGTCCCGTTGCGCCACCCCCCCACCTGCCAACTAAGTCCTGTGGAGGTATTCCATACCTGGGACTGGAAATTTTGTTCAGTAAAACCCGTTTCTACCTCAGGGTTACTGTCTTTAGTCTCTTCTGTGTTCTTTATTTGGAATACAAGAAGATTTGCATAAAACTTGTCCATATTCCCTTGGTCTCGATTAGTCTTCAACCCCTTATCCCCTCATCTATCCAATTGCCCAGCCCCGTATACTCCGTCTTCACTTTGCTTTTATCTGTGTTCTACTGACTCCCTCTTTTAAGGCAACCCCTACCTCTAATAGTTTCCTAGACATCACAGGTACTCCAAGATAAATAAGTGCAACTAGGATCTGCAAGGGGGCGGGCATGGTGTTCGTCCTTCTTGGCTTGGCTTACCCCACCCCAGATATTTTTTCAGTTGTACCCATTTAGCTGCTAGTATCGTTTTTCTTTACAGCTGGATTTCATGTCCGCTTCACATTTTCCTTCTGTATTCCCCAGCTGATGACAGCTGAGCTGCTTCCACTTGCTCTTGGGAGCAGAGCAGCAGTGACGATGGATGTACAGATATGGATGCAGATATCTATGGTACAGAATCCTTCGGGTATATTCCCAGGAGTGGTATAGCTGGATCATACTGTACTGTTATCTCTAGGTTTTATAGAAAGCTTCAGACTGATTGCCAAATTTGCTGCACCCACTCACACTGTATAAAGGTTCCTTTTCCAACGTCCATTCCAGTTTATTGTCATTTGTACCTCGGATGCTCACTGGGGTGAGATGGACTTGTAAAGTGGTTTGAATCCGTGTTTCCATGATGGTGGAGGTTTTTGAGCACTTTTTTAGCATGCTTACTAACCATTTGTATTTCTTCTTTTGAGAACTCTCTGCTTAGTTACATGACCCATTGTTATTTTTAATTAGGCTGTTATTTGTTTGTTTGTTTGTTTGTTTTACTTTAGTTCTCTGTCTAGTCTAGACATCATAGCTCTCCCAGAAAGGTTTCCTCCCATTCTGTGGGTAGACTCTTCTGACTGACAATCTCTTTTGCTTCCTAGAACATTTTTAGTTTCATACCATCCGCTTTGCTAATTCTTGGTCTTGTTTCCTGTGCTGCTGGAATCCTACTTAGCAAGTCTGTGCTTGAGCGCACATGCTAAGGTAGCTCTTGTTCCCCAGCACTTTCAGAGGGTCCAGTCTTAAGGTCCCAGATTCATTTGGAGTTGGGTTTTTGTTTAAGCTGAGAGACACAGCTTCCGTTTCAGTCTTCCACGCGCATCTAGGCAGACTTTCAAGCACCATTTGTTGAAAATGCTGTCTTTTCTTCAATATCCAATTCTAGCATTTTTGTCAGACACTCTGGTAGCTGGAGTGGTAAGCACTGTATATCTTGACCTTCTAGTCTGGTCCATTGACCTATGGGTCTCTTTTAGGCCAGTGCCATGCTGATCAGTTATGACTCTCAGACATAGCTTGATCTCAAGAATGGCAATGCCTCTTGCAGCATTGATTTAGGTTTTCCAAGTCATATAATATAGGCTTCTATAAGTGTCTCATTTTTTTTCTTAGTGTCATTGGAACTTATTGTAATCTCTTTTTCATCTCTAATTTTATTAATTTGTATATTTGCTATCTTTTGGATAACTTAAAGGATTGTTAACCCTATTTTTCCAAAGAATGAATCCTTTATTTCATTCATTCTCTGTATTGATTTATTTAACTTTTGCCTTGATCTGAACTGCGTCTCCTCACCTATGCTTTTGGTTTTAGATTGGTCTTGGCTTTCTACGATGCAATCCATTATTTATTTGAAACCATATATATATGTGGAGGCATTTAGTACTATGAAATTCCCTCTTAGGACTGCCTTTATAGCATCCCATACTGATATATTGTGCTTTCATTTTTATTCAATTCTAGGAAATAAAAAAATCCTTAATCTATTCAGTCATCCACTCATCATTCAATAATGTGCTGTTTAATCTCCATGCTTTTATGTATTTTCTATAGTTTCTGTCGCTATTGAAATCTAGTTTTATTCTCTTGTGTTTAGATAGAATAAAGGATGCTATTTCAATATTCTTATATTCATTGAGGCTTGCTTTGTGACCTAATGTGTAGTATATCTTGCAGAAAGTGAATTTTTATTGTGTGGATGGAATTTTCTATAAAAATATGCTAGGTTCATTTGATTTATGGATTCATTTAACTCCAATGTTTTTTTTCTGTTTACTTTTTGTTGTGTTGACCTCTGTATTGGTGAGAGTGGGTTGTGGAAATCTCTTGCTATTAATGTATTGGGGTAATATATATATGTAAAATGCATATATAGTAGTATGTATTTTATTAAATTGGGTTCACTTGTGTTTGGGGCAGATGTTTAGAATTGTAACATCAACCTGATGAATTGTCCTTTTAATGAGTATGAAGTTATCTTCTTTGATTCTTCTGATTATTTTTGAAGTCTATTTTTTATTTTTTATTTTTTTGGTTTTTCGAGACAGGGTTTCTCTGTGGCTTTGGAGCCTGTCCTGAATCTAGCTCTGTAGACCAGGCTGGTCT
>NC_022010.1:34703545-34705160 GCF_000317375.1 Microtus ochrogaster | reverse complement strand
TATATATATATGTATGTATGTCTGCTTGCTTTTTAGTCCCATTGCTTGTAGCACCATTTTGTTCTTTTTTCACAGATGGTTTCCATCTTTGATGGTGAGATAATCCTTGGAAGTAATAAAAAGTTGGAACTTATTTTAAAATCTAGTCTGGTAGTGTGTGTTTTCTTATTGGGAAGTTGATACCATTAATACTCACAATAAGTTTTGATGTTCATTAATACCCATCACTTTTTATTTTCTACTATTCTTTTTTGTTTTGTTTTGTTTTGTTTTGTTTTGTATCAAGTCAGGGTTTCTCTGTAGTTGTGAAGCCTCTCCTGGAACTCACTCTGTAGACCAGGCTGGCCTCGAACTCACAGAGATTTGCCTGCCTCTGCCTTCTGAGTGCTGGGATTAAAGGCGTGCGCCACCACCGCCTGGCTCTTAAACTTCTTTGATTAACTGTGAGCACACTGTTTATCTCCTCACTCCCCCACTGACTTTTGAGATTGTTTATTCTTCTTTTCAGTCCAAACTGTTCCCTCTACTGTGCTCTGTGAAGCTGACTTAGTGATCGTATATTTTCTGAGTTTGTTCTTATCATGGAAAAATTTTATTTTTCCTTCAATTTTGATAGTTTTTCTAGGTATAATATCCTGGGTTGATAATTGCTTTTGTTTGTAATTTGGAATCCATCTTTTCAAACACATCTAAATTTAAAAACCTTCTGTCTAAATCTGAACTGTTTCACCGAAGCTCTGTCTTATATGAGATTTGGTCTTTCTTCCTTGCAACTTTCAAGGCCTTTTTGTTTGTTTTTAGTGTTAGGTTACAACACATGGTGGGCTATCAGTTTTCTGCTCCTGTCTGTTGGGTGATTTGTGGGCCTCATTTACCTGAATGGATCTCTCTATTGGGGAAAATTTCTTCTATGATTTAAAAAAATATTTGCCTTGGAACTTGTCTTTATGCTCATAAATTATAATTGGTCTTTTCATGGTACCTCACAGTCCCTGCATATTCTGTTTATAGATGTTTTTACTGTATCATTTCTTTGGTTGTGTGATCCAATTTCTAGGCCCCAACAGTCTATCTTCTTTCTTTGTGTTCCACTTTTTTGGTGACACTTTCACTGAGCTTTTTATTAGATATATTGAATTTTTCATTTTCTGTTCTAGTTCAGTTTGGGTTTTCTGAAGTGCTCCAATTTTTGATTTAGATTTAATATTCATATCCTGGATTGTTCTATTTATTTCACTTACTTGTTTTTATTTTCTTGGATTTCAATAATTTTATTACTATCCTTTTCAAGTTTATTTGTGTGTTTGTGTTCTTTTTGCAGGCTTTGAACTCATTAAACCTGTTCATAATTGTTTTGAATTTCGTGTCTTTCCAAAGTTGTTCTCCTTCTGGAATATTATAATGGGACTTGTGATGGAGAAGAGGGTATTGGTTTAATTTAACCATACTGTCTGTGTTTTTGTGATGGGACCCACACACCTGAATTTAGGATATTATCTTATTAAAATTGTAATTTAAATACTATTAAATCACTTCTCCACTTCCTTTTCCCTTTTCTAACCCTTCTCATGCCCTTCCCCACTTCTTCTCAAATTGATGACCTTTCTGATTATTT
>NC_022010.1:34669294-34701500 GCF_000317375.1 Microtus ochrogaster | reverse complement strand
GCCACCTTGTGGGCTACAGCAGATTATTAGAGATGGGCTAGTCCAGGTGCGAGAGTTAGCCTAGAAGAGGCTAGATAGAAATGGCCAAGCAGTGAGTAAATGAATACAGTGTCTGTGTAATTATTTCAGGGCATAAGCTAGCCAAGCGGCTGGGGTGCTGGGGACGCAGCCCCGCCGCTCCTATTACAACAGGGTTTGGTATCCCATATTGCATAAACTGGCTGTAGTGGTACATGCATGTAATCATAGTACTCAAGAAACAGACGGAGGCAGGAGAATCAGGAGTTCAAGGTCATCTTTGGCTACATTGAGAGTTTAAGACCAGTGTATTACCATTCTTTTCTTTATCCCCCTTTCTCCCATTCCCTTTCCTATTGGCTTTTATGGATATATCCTTGTTTTCTTTACATGGCAGCTACTGAAACATCTACGTATAAATTTAATTTTAAAATCTGGTTAACCAAGTGCACCATTTCCCTAAATCTACAAAAATCTCACAAAGTTTGAATTCTTCTTCTCTCAGCCTACATTCTAATATTGTCTAGTACTTTAGCTCTGTTTGGTTGATCCCCTCAAGTAAAAAGATTGCTCAGTGTAACACTTTGCTCAGATTTAACTATGTGGCTGCTATTTTCTCCACGAACCATTCATTTAATACTGCCCTTCTTCCCTGGTTTTTCTTTCTTCTTGAAATAAGCTTTTTGATTCTTTAGTTGGGGGTCTAGTGACGTTATACTCTCTAGCTTTTGTGCAACCCGTTGTGTCACACATTATCAAAGAATCTGTATGATAGCCCTGGAGTAAGACAGGTCTCAAACCCTGCCTTATTATTACTCTGGACCTTGGGAAATGCTTTAATATCTCTGGGACTTAGTGTTCCTTGTCAGGCCATGGTAAATGCTATCCTAGGACCCTTCTAGCTTTCATGGTCTACATGTGGGACAAAGTGTGGGACATGAATGGGGTTGTCAAAGAGTATGGGTGACTGAGAAAATGAAGCGGTGGGAATGCAAAATGACCTCACACGTGCCCTTTCTGATTACAACATCCCAAATTTCCCCGAGAATCAGTGATTTACTTGCCATTCATAAAAGATGTGTCTTCTATATGGCAGCTTCATAAACAGCCATCTCTGGGAGCCTGGGAGAGATGGCACTCACAGTTCTCAGATGTTTTACCATCCGTTGATGCAAACCCGATACCGGAGAGAGCAACTGAGGCCTGAGTGCCAGAGAGAAGGGGCAGGGGCTGCACTCCCTGGCTTTGGTGATAGGAGATTCAGGTGTGCTGCAGTTAACTTACACCTGAGGTCTAGCGGAGTGGGTGATTTGGTTTTCCTGTACATCTGCTATATGAAAAAGTGAACTTCCTAAATGATGGTCTTGAATTAATTTTCTCTTATTCTTAGAATATAACTGAGGACAAAATAATCACAGCACCATCAAACATGAGTAGGGGCAAAGTTTGAAAATGTGGTCACTCTTCCTTGTATCTGATTCTCCCATCCCTTTCTCATAGAGATTTGTACATGCTTATCCATCCAGCCCCATTATTATACCTGCATCCCTCAAGGTACCAGCCAAGAGTCGATTATGACTGTTTGAGAAATACTCAGAGTTCAAGTGGAGGAAACGTGAGCTGTTGAATGAAGGCAGAGACCCTACCGATCCCACCTCAAATCTGGAACCAGTATAAAGGACCCCCCCCACACACACACTTTCTGCAGGGTCCAGAGGGTGCTGAAGCGGTTTGAGAACATGACGTCGGAAGTTGAGCTCACCTGTGTTGATGGGGTGGGGGCTGCATGCTCCTGTGGCATTCTCGCTCTCCCATGAAGCATTCCAATTCTCAGAGGACCATATGGAGAGCAACCGGTGAAAAAAAATGAATCATCGTACCTGGGCTCATGAGAAAAGGAGACAGAGATCATCTGACCCCCAAAGAATTCCACACATAGGCAAGGAAGTGGAATGAGAAGTTTATTGGATATCTAAATAGAAAGTAGTTCTCTTACAGAAAAAAAGAATGTGATTTTTGTATTTATTCTCATAGAGCACTGGGAAGACATGATCAAAACTTATAGAATGTAAATAAAAACATGATTTAATATAATTGAACATTGTGTAAATACAAAAGAAATTGCCCAAATCACACTCTGATAACACAACTTCTTCTCCCTTTCGTTAGGAACCACGTGTGCTGCTGTGGGGTGGTTGATGAGGCAGGGCACCCATGCCGTTTGCTTATCCCGTGGAATTACCATGGTGCTGTCAGCATCACACGAATGAAAAACATCCTATGCTGTATGCTTTTGTGTGGCTTTCCCTGTTGGAAATGTGGCTGTGGCTCCCAGCTGCTGCTGCTGGGGCTGCGGCTGCGATCAGCTAGGAGCAAGGGCCTGCTTCCAGCGGGTACACAGGGCACAGAGAAAGCTCACCGCTCTGCTCCCCTATCCTTGACCTGTACCATTAAACAGGACTTAGTTCTCATACACAGCTATCTCTCGTGGTCACGAGTCACGGGGACTCAAACCCAGAGCAAGGCCACGTTGGATCTGTCTCAGTTTGTCCAAGGAAGAGAACCTATGCATCCCAAAGACTTGATGACATCACACAGACATTTTGGCATTCTTTTCTAGCACTAAAATCTGATCACGTCAAAAAAAAAAAAAAAACAAAAAAACAAACAAACAGAAAACCTACTAGTGTTGAAATTAACAGAGAAGAAAAGATTGGCAATGGGAGAAATATTTTGGAGGGAAGTACTGCCCAAATCTCTTTGCAAAATCCCCTTGGCTCCAATCACAAGGCTATTAAAGCAGCAGGGCCACACTCCTGGAGCTGCCCCCCAGTGCCCCATTGCTCCCTCTGCTCCTGCTTGGGTTGCTGGGCTCCTATATGGAAAGCGGAGTAGCTGATGACTATGGTGCCATCAAATGCATCTTCTACAGCTTGCCACCTTTACTATCAGTTGGCAAAATTGCGTGGGAGTGGTGGCATTTCTTGGTAGTGTTGTGACCAAGAGGACGTCACTATGCGACGTTTCAGAAAGGCTAAGTGGACTCATCTTCCTGTCCTCAGAGGCGTATCGGCGGGAATGCGGAGCCAAGTGACTTAGAAGGAAAGGAAGCGACTTGGCAAGTGTGATCTGCCAGCTGGCTGAGTCAGACGACACACTGAGAACAATCTTTTTTGGAACCATGTCCTCCCTTCAACCCTTCCACAATCATACAGTCTCTCTATCCACCTCAGCATATTTACCTGGCTCCTCTCCTCTTGCCACCACTAGGCAGAAACTCGACCTTCCGGGCTATGCTGCGGCCTCCTGACAAACACCTAGAGCTCCTCCATCGCTGACGGAGCTCCAGGAACAAAAGCCCTCAAATAGCACAAGCGCTAGTATTCTTAGGAGCTGGAGGGAAAATGCTTCAAGGATCTGGCAGGGACACTTGGCCTCCGGAGCCTACATTCCCTATAGCCAAGACTTTTCTTTAGTTCTCTCTGTTAGCCCGAGAGAAACCTGTTGACACTCTAAACTTAGCAACACTTAAGTTTATAAACATACACATGACATGTATTAATTGCCTTTTTCTCCCCCTGACTAAAGGTTTATTTCCACGGAGAACAAGTTCCTAAGAAGTTTGCCACCATTCCAGGCACGTAAACGCAAAGAGGCTGTAGGAAGTGCCGGGGACTCTGTTTCGGCCCCTTTCATGGTAGCCACAGTGGCGGAGGTTGGAAATGAGCCAATTCCTCCCCTAGCTCAGCACCTACTCCTTCGGATGGTGTTTCCGAAGGCTGAACAGCGTGACTCTGGGTACCGTGTGTACATACATATGTAGGAATAACGTTTATGTTTCTCAGAATAGGCACTTTTTGAAGGCAGTACATCTAAAAGTAAAGTTAATAGAGCCTATATTTAGCACCCATATTCTCACTTTGCTGATGTGTGTGCTGAACAGAAGATCACAGATTTGAATCAGTCTCACAGAGGCCGGAGTCGGCAAATGGCTATATTCAGAGCTAGGAAAGTCTTGACAACTCAACTGTAGCTGTTAAAAAGGCAGGCTCGGAGAAGGTGCAATCATTTTTTCTCAAAGGTGATGGCACAGAAGGAGAAAGGCCCTTGACAACACCATGAAATAAGAGCCTGTGTGTGCAGCTCAGGCAAAATTACGATCCGTGGGCTCTGTCTTTGTGCCACAACTACTTGGTGCCACGGGCTTAGTACTTAGAGAGTTCAGTTCATAATTGCACACATCCCCATTTTAGCAGTAGAGGAAGAAAAGCCCTGAATCTGTTAAGGAATGATAAAGACGTAGATTCAGACAGCACCAAACCAAACCAAAGCAAACCAGGCTAACTATGTGCAGAGCCCAGAGCTCGGAGTTCCCTGCAGCGGTACAAACTTGGCTTCTAAGTGTAAGGTTTTGTGAAAGGCACACGATTTCACGAGGCAATCTTATTCATGCTCAAGAGGCAGTCAACGTGCCATGTTTAACTCGATTTTCCTCCTTGCCGTGTTTCCGGAAAGAGAGTGCAGAACACGGCCAGGTGATAGTGGCTCAAGCCTTTAAGCCTAGCACTTGGGAGGCAGAGATAGGCGGATCTCTGTGAGTTCAAGGCCCGCCTGGTCTACAGAGCAAGTTCTAAGACAGGCTCCAAGGCTATAGAGAAATTCTGTCTCTAAATAAAAACATTAACAACAGCAATAACAAAAGAACACACAAACATACAGAAAAGAACAAAGAGTGAAAGACACAATTCTGATCCTCAGAGGGAACTAACTATTCTACCTTTCATGAGTGAGGAGAGAGATGGTGGATAATTTGCTTATCAGGTGTCCCCAGTGACACAGTGGGTAGCAAAGGCTAGTCACCGAGAGGGTTTCGCTACTACATGACTGAAAAACATTTATGATAAGTTCCTGGAGCCTATATCTCCTCTAGGACCCATCTCAGTTCAGACTCTCTGCTTGAGCTAGAAGGAGGGTCCAGGCTAATTCCGTTTGCTACTGAGTGAACGAGGTCTTTGGTACTAGGACTTTTGATGATGTAATCCCATACACTGATGATGTATTTGACACTCTTCTAGAAATCAAGAAGAACAAAAAAGATTACTATAATGCACAGATCACCCAAATATCAGTTCCAAATTTACTATTTGCTAGGCAAAATGAGACCATTCTCATGGTTGGTATTTAAATGATGAAAATCCCTTTCTTCCCAGTCTGTTCGAAGGAACGAACTACGTTAGGCAGACACCTCATAACCTGGCCAAGTTCGAAACCTTTAATTACTAAATGAGCATCATGGCTATCCAAAGGCAAAGAGAGATGAAGAGGAACTAGGATGTTTTTCTTTCACACGAGGTTCCCCTAAGAAAGAAAGCACAAGGTGGTCGAGAGAGGATGTAGACGTGAAAGCCAGCTCTGCCTAGTTCACATTTTCTGACTGAGAAACGGAGTGAAATAGTTTGGTAAGCAAAGATATTCAGGTTTAACATTTACTCCTCCGTGATGGAGGATGTGGGTTTACGAAAGCAGATATGAATTCCTACAACTCAATACGGAGGGAAACAGATGTTACGGGAAATGGCAACACAGTGCCTAAGAATGCTGGTTCCTTAGTCTTTCCCCTTCCCTGACAGAAACAGAGAGACTCAAGCAAGGCAGATAAACAGCTCGCTTTCCACTCCTGCATCAAATTGCTTTGACATATTTAAGAGATAAATAGATCCACACAAGATTTAAGTAGCTTTCTGTTTTCCTTTTTGGTAGCTATGGAAATGGGTCAGGTCTATAGGAATTTATTAATTCCCTGGCCCGAAGAGTTGAAATGTTTTAAAATAAAATTTTTTTTGGAGAATCAGCTTTCTTGGTGAAGACGTGTGTGTGTGTGTGTGTGTGTGTGTGTGTGTGTGTGTGTGTGTGTTTCAAAGACAACTGTGCTTTCTCTAAATCTTTGGAACTATATTATATAGGGTGGAAGAAGGGAAAATTTCATCCCTCCCTTTTCCCTTTCTTTACATTATATGAAGGCAAATCAGGATTTGTGGCTGATTTGTCAAGGTATCTGAGGAGTATTTTCATGAAGGAACAACCTTATGCCTTCACCCCTTTACTGCCCCTCTGTCTAATGAGACGGGTCAGCTCTACAGTGGCAAGTCTCTCCTCGGGAAACTCATCTGGGAAGTCTGAGAAGAGCTCAAAAGGTTTAATTAACCTATAGTTTGGGTGGGCTCCCCATCTGTGCCAGAGGAAATGCTTCCCAATCTACTGGCCATAAAATCCATCAAAGCTCTCAGAGAGTTAAGGCACCTTTCCCGCCTGGGGCTGTGAGGGCTCAGGCAATGATGCCAACCTTCTGGTCCTCTCTGTGCCCTATCTCCCCCAACCCCCCCCCCCCCCGGGAAGACTGGGAAAGGCAGGAAGGCTATCTGCTGCTTAACTTGCCTATTCCTAATCTCTGGGAACTGGCAGATGAGCGGCTGGATGGAGCAGAGACTTCCGAGAGGAAAATGTCGAATTTACAAACTAGGGCGTTTGAAAGGCTTTCTAGATTTAGTGCAGATGTCCTGTGGAGAAAGGATATTTTAATTGATCGGTGGATTTCCACTTGTAGCACATAACCAGAAGGTAGACAAGACAGAAAAAAGAAAGCCCTGACTGCACATGGGATGAACAGCTTCTCAGTGAGTCAGCCGCAAAAGGGTATTTTTGTTGTTGTTGTTGTTGTTGAGCTGTGATGTGGGCCGAATTGTAGAAGATACCTGGGGTCCTCCAAGTAAGACTGTTGTTAAACATAGTGCTAAGCTCCCTGTGATGAGGGGATATTCATTACAAACATCCCACAGCCTAAGAGGTACCGCCTATCAAAGGAAGAAGGCTAAATTTCAGAAAGACCATTCACTCAATAGCACTGGCTTAGGCATTTCAAGGCCTTTTGGCCATGGGTTTATTGGATCAGAAATTCCTGTTGTGTCAGCACACTCTTAGCAGGCTCTACATAAACGTGAACAGAGAGACTAGTGTGGTTTTGTTTTTTTAACTTATAGCAGCTTCTGCCTCTGTGGGACGTACAAGCCCACAGGACGGAGGGCTTTCCTAAAACTCAGGTCACCTCTGCACACCACTGTACTGTGAATGACACGGTCTCAGTTGATATGCTGAACCTGACAGGCCCAGAGAGCTTTGTGGTTAATGGAAACCAATGCCCTCCGGGGAAATTTGCTGCACTGTGCTTTCTGCACAGCCATTTGCTCTCGGTGACCTTTATGCCACAGGTTCCCTCCCAGTGCTGGTCACAAAGACCCAGGGCTTCCCACAAGATGACAGAGACATGAGCAAGCTCTTCATGGTGCACAACACTGTAACACACACGTGCACCCGCCACGGATACCCAAACGGCCCCTGTGAATTTCCGTGTCTATTTTTGAACAGGGCCTTCGGTAACCTGTGAGATGTGCGGGACAAGGCTGGGTGAATGCCCAGATCTCACACTTACCAGCTCTATTGCTTCTGGCAAGACACTTAATGATTCTGAACCTCAGCTTTCTCTTCTAGGACAGGGCTATTAATAACCATCTTCCCAGGGCTGTTCTACGTGTGAACGCAGTTTGTAAGCTCTCTCAGGAATTTCATTATTTTACAGCTCAGAAATTCACCCGTAGGTGCTACCTACCCAGGGGCGGATAGCAGGCTCTTGCTACAGGGCTCTCAGATTCAGATGTAGAGGAGACACAAGCCTGCCCTTCCTAAGACTAATGATTGCTAGCTAAACTGTAACCCAGGGCAACGGCGAGAGAATTTATATGTTTTTACATAAAAAGCAGAACCACATATTCCTATCCTTAAAAATGGTAGGCTTCTGTGCTGAAGAACTGATCAGAGGTGGTGAGTTTTCATCAGTACCACCACATTTTCCTTTGGACGTTTTCTTTCTGCGAGCGGGAGGTTACACAGTGAGGTTTCCCATCCTTTTTAAGGTCATTATCAATGGGTCAGATAAATGGAGCAAACTGTTCACGGACGGTTACGAAGGGAGGACACAAAGCTACCTGACCGCTGTCAGAACAGCGGTGTTTCCTGAATAGAAAAGACAAACGATGGAATTCACACAACATCTAACCTGTGACTGTCAGAAATCATTCCGGCTGTTTTTGTGACTGTGTAAAGCATTTCTACTCCTCAGCTAAAAACGGAAGTTGTTTTTAAAAATAATACACGACTGAAAAACAAAACAAATACAGTGGAGGTAAAAACGAGGGGAAAGCCGGCATTTTATTGTGTTTTGTAGGTTTGTTTTATGGACCCAGGAAACATAAGCCCTGAGACTGGCTCTCTTTTAATGACAAGGGCAGCTGGTACAAAGGGATTTCCTCACCGGGTGATGAGTTCCTTGACACAGACACTACTTAAGCAAACTTCACTGTGCAGCAAGGAGTCCGTGATAGAACGGGAACGCCAAGTGCGACAGATGGCTGGGAGCCCTAATTGTGTTCCTAGAAGAAAAGAAAAGTAGACAAGGCCTACTTGTTCCTTTTGGAGGGCTCAAAAGACAGGCACACGTGCTGCAAGAGCTGAGGATGTAGCATGCTTCAATAAGGGTAAGAGTGTGCTTGTTGCAACAAAGACCACAGGAAGCTGCTTCCTATCCGTAATGTATGGATTGGGTGTGTCTGGCCAACCATCCCCCTCCTCCAAGTGTAATGCTGATTGGAGGGGATTAGCAGTTCAGTTTTTTTGTTTGTTTGTTTGTTTTTTTTTGATGCCTTTCCTCCTTCACTGAGCCTGAAGATATAAAAGCTTCTGCTGTGATTAAGACTCCAGAATCCATAAATCGTAGCCAATGCATCTATGCAGGAAGAAGCCTATGCTGTCTGGCTGGGTCTTAAGGACTCTTCCTTCAACTTCCCAATGAAGCCAGTAGGTCAGCCTAGGGTGTCCTCCCCGAACTCCCACAAAGGCCATTGTGAGGAACTAGTCTTTCCCGGGCCACACGCCTTTCTAGGAAGAAATACAGACTGACTATTTGATCTTATTTAAGTCAGCCTGACTCTCAGAGTTAGTAAACAGTGATCATTAAACCAAGATCAGTTAAGGAATAAGGACATTAAGAGGACAAAACAGGATAAATTGATCACAAAGGGAAGCTGCTTGCTTGAGACACAAATGCTAGAAATGAATGGAAGAGTTTCAAAATCAAAGACTAGAATTGATGCAGACCTTACCAAGTGTCAAGAAGCTTTTTCTCCATTCTTAATGGGAACACAGACAAGTGAGATCCTTGAGAAGACAAGCAGAAAGGAAAAGGACACAAGACACTTTATGTCCTGCCAGACAGCAGGACTCTTGTGGATGGAATCTCCCTTAGCTCACTTCCTGTCTTCTCAATGACTTTGATTCTGTCAGCATCAAAAGCAACAGTGAAACAAGCTAAACAAACAAACCAACCAGCACAGAAAATAAGAGGGCTGTTTTGTACACGTGGCCCCACCATTACAGGGGACTTCCTTTCCAGGGAGGTCATTGTTTACCTTTGAAGGATTCTTATTCCTTTTCCTTTTCACCCCAAGAAAAGTGCTTTCTCCCACCCCGACGGACAGCCATCGCTGAGTCACAGAATGGATGGGAATAGAATTAGGAAACATTGGGGGTAATGTGGACACTGGTGGCCGGAGAGTGACAGGCACTGTCCCTGCCAATCAATGAGAAGCTGAAGGACTTGGTGAGTCAAACCACAGAGAAGAGGGGGAAAGTCTGGAATCTACAATGGTTTTATGTGGTTTTCCAACTAGGCTGGGTTGCTCTGAGTAGTATTCCACACTGGCTGTACCCAGGAATAAATGTTATGGTCTCGGGCATGAAAGCAAGAGGATGCAGATCTTTATAAGGACGCTGACACTGCTCACCCAGGCACAGCATCCGAGTGTCTGTGTTCCATAAGCCCCCCCCCCCCCAGCGTTCGGGTAGAGCACGGGGTGACATGGTGATATCCGTATTCTTGGCAGAACATTCTGCTTCTCGGATTGAGAACTGAATTTAGAAGTTCTGTTCAAAGATAAGTTCATAGAGTGCATTTGTGGCCATTTAAATAATATTCGACTGGAGCACAGAAGATGGCTATCAGAGTTTGATAAAGGAAGTTTTAGCTTGCTTCTAAGTGGATGGGCATCTTGGAAAACTTAACTTAGCCATTCACTCTAAATATTATAAAAGAATTTTAATATTTGTAGTATGCTAATTTTTAACAACTGCTAGCAGTAGAGATACTTATCATTCTGCTTAGATACTGCTATAAAAGAAACAACAATCAGAAGAAGCAAAGAGCAAAGATTGGAGCATTTTCTTTCAATCACGTGGATAAAAGTGTGTCTTTTACATAGCTCTCCACAATTAGTCATCTGCATGGTGGCTAACTAAAATATTGTCTCAAAGTTTTGCATAAAAAAGGAAAAATTAGAACAGAAAAGTAAATTAGTATCTTTCTCCTCTGTGCTAAGGGAAAATATGCCTGCAAAAGAATCTACATTCTAAGGAAAATCCTAGTGCTAAACTATCCCTTGCAAATAGAGTCAATTATTATTATTTAATATGGACCATGGGCTAAGCGATGCAATGTTCAAAGTTAGTAGCTTCCCCTTGCCACAAGGAAAATTATCAAGTTCATTTCAAAGGGACAACATGATGTTCTGCCACTAAAAATACAAGTATTTTGTGGTCAAAATGTGCTTGTGTTAAAAAGAAATCCCAGTCTAGCTTTAGAGAGATCTCTTTGCACACACATGAGTGAAAACACGGGCCGGTTTTAAAGGACTCTACTACCACAGTCCTCGATAGGGACTGATTAAATTACAGTGGAAAGACGGCAGCTCCCTCTAGGAACAGATGCAACCTAAAGAGTACGCACCCGTAAAACAAGTTTTGTCTGGATGGTAAGCATATGTTCTGGTAGCCTTTCTCCTTTAATGTAATTGTAATGTTACAGTATCCTAACTAACGAGACGGGCCGAATAGGGCAGCAATAGTAGGTACAATGGAAAGAAGGAATAAGCGGAGGGAGGGAGGTGAGAAAGGAGAGAAGAGGAGAAGGCAAGGCCTAAACAATTGCATTAATCACAGTAGCTTTGGCCAGGTTAATCGTAAAAGATCTGAAATACAGCTATGCTAACCAAACCTACCGCACCGCAAGCACGTCCATTCCAATTATCAGTCAACTAAATCACTTGTCTGGAAATATTCATGGTTGTCCCACAATTATAACTTGCTCAATAGTCATGACTGCTCCTTATTAATTCAAACAAACAATCCAATTTAATGGTGTGTATGGTGAATGGGTATTATTATCTTAGCAAAACAAGAGGAAGATCCAATCACAAGCACTTAGGACGCCCAACATAGCCCCTTGGCAGGGAGCACGCTCTCACAGACACCCATGAGGTCCCTTCAAATGGAAGACAGTACAGTTAAGACGGAACTGCTACAGTTCTCTCTCCATTTTCCCGCCTCGTGTCTGTGTGTGATATCATGAAGCTCTGGGATTTAGTATTTCTATACTGAGCAACAGTCATAGTAGTGTAAACAGATTATTTAAGAATAAGGCACACTTATGGGTGGCTTCTGATTGTCTCTCACGAGAGTGCCCCCGAAGAGCCGTCCCAGGACAGGACGCTAGGCACATTTTGCAGAGGTATCTTTTTCGGTTGCTGGTTGTCTACAGATGGCTGAAGCAGGGGTATGGAACATGCTGTCATATTTCATTCATAACACACATGTACTGTAGCTCGAGGCAACAGATGGACAATCACTTGTTTAAACTACAAATGTGAAATACTAAGGTAGAATGGCAATATTTCTAGACATGTATATATAAAAAAATATGCCTTTCCAAGCCAAGAGGGATGGTGAGAGGCTGGGAGGTGGCATCAGTGTTTCCCTGATCTCCTTAGCAGCTGCCATAATTTGCCCGACACCCTTCAAAACTTGATAATGGAAGGATCAGGGGGCAACCGACACAGAGCTGACAGAAGAAGCCCAAACCATATCAAATAGAAATAACACTGTTCTTCCCGACTGGTTCACATTAATAGGATTTGTAGTAAGTAGGAAGATGGTTGACGGTTGTGTTGGCAGAGGCCTGTCTCTGGTGTACCAACGCTCTATTGCAGCCACATACAGAGTGTGCTCCCCCTCCCCCCCGGACCCAAATACAAAATAGCTGTTCATCGTCATTAAGGTCCGTTATGTTTTTAACAGCTCACCATAGACATATCTGCAGATTTTCCCATAGAAAACAATTAGTGTTTTTAAGTTCATTTCATTAATCAGCATATAACCCATGTTGTCATTTTGATCATAGAAGTCATTCCAACAGGGACGACAATGTGCTGGTAACAGGGGGAAAAAAACCCACATCTTTGAGCTGCAGAGATGGCAATGTTTCATTAACGCGGAGGCCTTGAGTTAGGACTCGTGATGACTTATTTATGAGTTTTAAAGGCGATTTTGTTTGCCCAGCTCCATATTGAGCCAGTCTGAGATGGGATTCCAAACAGTTGTAAAATCTTGTTCTGGATGAGAGGCTTAGCTATGGGAGAGCACTTGTCTGTTTCATGCAAGGCTTAGAGAGCCATCCCCACCACTCTAGAAATAGAATCTTATTTTGAAATGTTCTCTGCAGAGCCCATGACAGTGGGTCCTTTCCCCCCCTGTCCTACGTATCACACTTTATAAAGAAGAACCAAGTGTTTGTGCTCTCGATATTTAAACAATTCAGATAGCATTTTACAAGTTTTCAGTTACAGACATATTTTTTCCATTTATGTATTTAAATGATAGTAAGGCAATATATCAAAAGACAGTGTGTATAATCATTAAAGTAATACGATCTTTATATCTCTACAGTAGGCAAAACTTTACGTAGCTAACAGAGTAACGAGTAGAATGACTTGGTATTGCTGAAATCAAATGCAGAGTAAGAAAATATGAAAGCAAGGCAAATCACGTATTAAAGAAATTGCAGAGTGAAGTTGTAGGATCCTTTACATGGTTAGACCTTGTGAAAGAAAAACATTTAATTCTAAATATTTCTGTATATGTGTATGTGCACGTTCGTTATTATAAAAGTCTATGTCTATATTAAAAAGAAATTCACTTTAAAACTCTTTGGTAAAGCTACTCTGAGGTTACATGGTGAGAAGGCACAGGGATGGCTGTAAGCAGGCAGAGCTCTGTCCTAAGACCTCAGGGGAGAAACGGTGGTGGCAATCCTTGCAACTCTTGCATGAAAGCATCTGGTTCGGGAAGTAGTTAAATGTAATACACACACGATGTTATTACTCTATAGTATAAATAGTACATAAATTCTTCCTCTGGTGTCTAAACTTATAGCAATATTACTGCCTTTCTAGACATAATTCCTGCCCTCATTAAACTGGACCCTACTTTTGGCATCAAGACAGTTTCCTGAATTTCATGTTGAAGATTTTGGTCAGTTCAAGCGGACTGTATTGCCACCTCGACTGTCCGACAGTCAGAGTTCTCCAAGGTCAATGGCACAGCTGAGCCTCTCAACTGGAACACAGGAATTCAGGGATAGAGCCACCACCCACCATATCCTGAAATCCACAAGCTGCCCTCCGTGCATCTCCAGAGAAGAGAAGCAGGTAAGAGCAGGCAGTAGAAGGTGCCCCCTGAAATCCAGCTTTAGGGGTCCTAGCATGCAAACTGCTTAGCGAAGAAAGTTAAAGAAGCCCCACATTGACCCAGACGAGCTGAGTGACAAAAGCTTAAGGGTTTCTTTTAATCACTTTTCTGATGACTTCTATTCAAGTAAAATCAACTTTATAAAGAATTCCTGAGGCATGGGTTTGCAATTTGAAACATGCACAAGCAATTAAAAATTTTTTGGCTCTAAATGTTAAAATTAAAACTGTCAGACTAGAAGATCATCATGTCATAAAGATTTAAAAAAAATAAAAAGACACACAAGCGCCGGGGATCCAGGAGTGGGATGGTGCTTGCCAATACTTGAGGCCCCAGCTCAACTCCCAGCACCGACCGCATCAAGAAATAAAAAGGTATATTGGGATTAAAGGCGGCTATATTTCTCTATGTCTAGGACTGGGTGTTAGCTACAGAGGGATTCATTATATTATTATTTATACCCTTCTGTATATTTAAAGTATTCCATAATTTAAAGTATATATTTGTAGAAGATTTAAAGAAAGGATTGGGAAATCTCGTCCCAAGATAGAGAATCGTGAGTTCACAAAATGGCCAGCTGCTATTGCTAAGCGAAGAGTCTCCACCGAGCAAACTGGCTCCAGTTGGCAAGCAAGCGTTTCGCTGGCTAATAAGAGTTCGCATAAAGACTCTCGTCAGGCATTCTGCATATTTTTAGCTCAGGAAGACAATTTTGTTTTCAGGGATTGTCTTTGAAAGTGTGGTGTAAATGTCACGCTGAAGATAGGAAAATGTCTCCTGCAATATGTACTTGAGCTACAGAAGGATTGTCAGAATAATAAAACTCTGGTTTCACAATCTTTGCCCAGTTTTTCCTTCTTTTTCAAAGAAGAGAAAACATGGTTATGTAACTTCATTTTATGGGTCCAAATTTGCAGTTTTCAAAAAAAAAAGTAGATTTGGGTTATTATAAAATGAAAGAAAGAGAAGAATTTGATTCCTCTTAATACATATCTCTCTGTAGATAAATGTTAATTGTAGGAACCATGCGTGTGTGGTAGGGGAAAATTCACAGTCCTTGTAAGATGAAGTGTCGGACAGAATTGGAAATGTACCAAAAGCAAGTCTGTCTGTCTTATGTCCAGATAGCACGGAGATGAAAAGCTCAAGGTAGAATTGTTGAAAATAAACTGGGCTTTTCAAACGCTTTGAAATTGCTTTCAAGCAGTCCTTTGGCTAGCATTTCCGATGTGGTCTCTTTAACTTAGTAGTGAATGGTGGTTCTATCACTTATTAGATATAGGCTAAAAAATGCCTTCAAATGAGCGTCAATCACTGGGCACTGCACATCTTGAATTTGGATAATGGCAAAGTAAATTTGGGCTCCTATAAATTTATGTATTTTTTCAAGTACATTCTTTATAGCCTAGCAGAAGAATGCGCACTCCCCCCACCTTTATTTTTACCAGGAGACATGAGTGGTACAGTGCCATGGGGAAATCCACCTTTCCAACCCCTGGCAACAGAACGGCTTGACTTCTGTGGCCAGGGCCAGAGGGAAAGGGGACAGGAGGAGACATCAAGCTAAAGGCACCTGCAGGCTAGCATATCCACCCAGGAAACATCATGTGACGGCAAATACCACACTAAAAACCTATTCAGCCAGATGGAAAGCGAGACAAGCACGGGGATTAAAAGTTACAGGAATGCAGAAGTGAATGGGATGGAGCGTAATCTGTGCAAAAATGTGGAGGTCCTTACAACAAAGGCTCATCAAGGCTTTACATGATTAAATGTGAAATGAGTATTTGGTAGGAACTCAAACAAATCTCATCCTGTATGTGCTTCTAAAGAAAAGGTTAACAGCAGATGAAGAACAGAGACCATCCCAGGGGTTGAGAGCTTTGCCTCTATTTTTCTATTTCTTCTCTTATCTTTGTCTTGTGTTTCATTCTCGGTGCCGCACGCTCGGCGGTGAAGTGGGCGACCGACTCTACAGGTCAGTGCTTGCCTTGGCTGTCAACACCCTGATGCGGGCGGAGTTGCAGGTCTTGCAGAGGATGTGTCCATCCAAAGGGTAGCAGCCTTGGTTGTCTCCTTCAGACAGAAGGCCGCCACAATCCTAGAGAAACGGAGGCAGAAGGGATGGGAGTGAAACTGCAGGGCTCGGGTACAAGTCCAGCTTCCTGAGCCGTCTTGGGCCCGCTGCCCTGCGCCCTCAGTACGTGACATAGCGGATCATGAAGGACACTGATTTAGAGGTTAATCACATAAGGGCAAATGGGAGCCAGGAGTGGTAGTGCATGCCTCTGATCTCAGCATGCAGGAAGTAGAGGCACGTGGCCCTCTGTGAGGTTGAGGCCAGCCTGGTCTACATAGCAAGTTCTAGGCCAGCAAAGACTATAGAGACTCAATGTCCAAACAAAATAAGGAAATTCAAATAGTGTAAAATGACTTTTCTAGTCACTGAATACAAAAACATAGTAAAAGGAGGAAAGAGTCTCTAGCTCTCGGCTCCCAGGGGTTAATGTGCTCTCCTCAACAACAGCAAGGAAAAGCACGGTCCCTAATGCACACTCCCCTTCATCAAAAGAATGAACAGGGGCAAGAATGGGAGTTTATTATTGCTATTTAAATCAAAGAAAGGTGATTTCTGTCGTGGAGCAAGGCTACCAATGGCTTTTGCATTATTTACTCAATTGTAGCAAGGGCACCAAAATGTGAGGGCTAAGAGGACTAAGACTTTGTCATACTTTCCAAAAGGGCTAGCAATTTGGAGAGGGACAGATCACATAACTGGAGACAAGCTCCCCATGTGCCACTGTTACGTTTGTCACTGTCTGTACAGGCTACACACAAGACTGAACGCCATCTGGAAAATAATTAAGGCAATTTGTGCCTTATCAAGTCTTTGGGACGGCCAAAGTTGAGAAGGGATATGAACGTACTCTGTACCAAACGCAGGGTTGCCTATGTGCAAAGGATCGCGCTAGTGTTGGTACGAGGGAAGGTCCACTCTGTAAAGCATCGGGTAGCACTGAAGGGCAGTCCTGGCCTTTAGAAGCAACGCGGGTTTGCTTGGAAAATCAACAGAGTCCTATTGAGCACTATGTGCCCAGTTCACTTTAGAAGATGTTGTCACAGGCCATGACGGCTGCAAAGCTCCCCGCTCTGCTCTCCAAGAGGAGCGAGGAGATAAATAGAAGCCATGACTACAGCCGACAAAGAATAAACTCCTGGTATAAACAGGGCTGACCCAAAGGACCGTAGCGGACACAGTTGTGATCCACAGGAAGTTTGGCTTTGCCAAAAAGAACCAGTGATATATTGGACTGTGAGATGTCTGCAGGAACTGAGTAACGGAACTAAACAAAAGAGTGATTTCAAATCACAATGACATCATTCATAGATGGCACAGTTTTAAGTCTGTGTGTGTGTGTGTGTGTGTGTGTGTGTGTGTCTGTGGGTGTTGGGGGAGGGTTCTTGGAGCCTCAGTATCTGCTGTCAGAAATCCTCTAAAAGATCTCTATGCTCAGTGGCCTCATCACCGGGGCACTGGAAAGATGACGGCTGAACACGGTTGTTCTCATTTCCTCCCTGGTCTTAGACCTCACAATAGTTATAGTATTTCTTTGTGTTAAGCTTGGAGAGGGGCATATAACCTGGGCTTTATGGAGGAACAGAGCACAGTGCAAAAACAGGTGGTCAGTTAAAGACAAGGAAGTGAACAGAGTGGACAGATTCTCTGGGGGCCTCAGAGCCTTGACACTCCACAACCTCGGGCATTCTGTTGGGTTGTGAGGACAAGGGAACCAATGAGGAAGCCTGCATTCCACACGGATAGGAGAAGGGCTGGAAAGGGCTGTATCCATATGAGCGAGTAATGTCAGAGAAAAGTGGAAGGAGGGGCCTGGGTAGCTCACAGAAGACGGTAAAATATTTTCAAACCACCTTCTCGATGTAGTGTCCTCTAAGACTCAAATGATAAGGGGATGTGCTTAAATGCCCTGTGCTGTATTAGGGCTGCATATCCCCCCACAGTGTTAGCTAAGCCCCTCTTCTCACTTCTAGGCTGATTCTGGGTCTGGCTTATGGATTCTACAGCACCCTGCCCCGACTCTCACACAGCTCTTAACAGTGGTGACCTCTTCAGCGATGCTTGGAAGCCAACTGCTATATAAATAAATCTCTTCCTGCACCTCTGAAGTGAATGAGTTCTTGCCCTTCTCACTGGGTGATAATGGTCCCTCTGCCCAAAGAAGCAGTTAACTACAACATAAGCTAAAGATTCATCATCAATCATCATCATCCTCACCCTTCCTCTACTGTAATAGTTTACAATTTTGTGTTTCGCTCTCATAGCTACATCTGGAGGGGTAAGAATTCCAAGCATTTGTACAGAGAGAGGGACCGTGTGGAGTGGGGTGACCGGTGTGATGTCACTGCGTTAACTGTCTGTATCAGAGCTGGATCCTGTCTGTTAACGTTAGGGTCTTTGTTAGGCACCAGGGTCTCCAGGTGTCAGGATTGCTCTGACTTTGGGATGCCACTGACCTCACAGCGATAGCAGTGCACATGGAAATCACGGTCCAGAGCCACGATGCGGACAGTCTCCTCCTGGCCTGGGGCAGGCATGATAGGCTCCTTGCACACAGAACAGCGTGGAGCAAATTTCCTGAAAAGAGACAGACAATGGTGAAATGTCAAGCACAGATACAGATGGAGAGGAACACAGGCTGACACCTGGTCTGCATTTCGTGTGTGACCTTGACCTAAAGAATGTGACAGTAGAGGCCTCCACAGACGGTGCGTGATGTGTATGTGACAAAAAAAGAGGGTGGGAACTGAGAAGAAAGTGGGAACTGTTTTTAATAGAGACCCTTCAAGGAACACTTTAGCAGGCAGCATGTGCTGTGCAGGAGTCCTGTGTAGAGAACCACACTGTTCCCTAGGCATGACCTACCTGAACGCAGGAGACAAGGTCCTGCCTGAACATGGATGGACAAAGGCCCTGGTAAGTTCCAACTACACTCTGACTTGCTTCTAGATGTTAGTGTGCCTCCCTCGTGCCCTAGACAAATCCTGGAATTAGGAATCTCTACAGCTTTCTTCTTTAAAATGTATCTTCAATTCCACAAAAAGCCTCGAACACACAGGTTTTACCAATTGGCAGAGGTTGGTGGTTTTACTATATATTTTATGAAAAACTCACAAAGGCAAAGTACATGTTATTTATATTTTGTCTGTACAAGATATTTTTAGCATGATCAAAGTCTGTATGTACAAGGGACTTTAGTATGATCAAAGTCTATAGAAACACACATGTATGCACACATGTAAGGTTTTGAAGCTACTGGTGAAGAACTTTAATATAGTTCTTAATTTGTTGTTATTCGCTAAGAGAACTTTTTGTCTTAGATGAGGGGGCTGAAAAAATGGGTTATGAACCCATCTAAATGTTCTAGAATTGAGGGGTAGCGTTTGTGATGGTGTGAAATAAGGCATGATTTGGAATGGACACAGATAAGAACTGAAGGAATCCCCTTAAAGGACACAGCAGCATGTCTGAAATCCTAGTACTAGAGAGGCTGAGGCAGGAGGATCACCCCAAGTTCCAAACAAGCTTGGGCTACTGAGTGAGCTCCTGTTTAAAAAAAAAAAAACAACAACAACTAAGATACTGAGCAAGCTACTAAAGTTTTTCATGAAAATGGTTTTAAGATTAATGATGTTAAAATTTATCTACTTGTAGTAAGACTTAAAAGAAAATAATGATAGTAATCTAATCTTCGGCAGAGCACTTCATGGTTGTCAAAGCATTTTTACATACATTATACTCTCTATGTACATTTTAATTTTCCTGGCGGCACCCAAAAGGCATCTGTATGGCTGTAATCTAAATAAATATGAATTAAGTAGCAGATCGATTGATTGCTGTGAAAGAAAAATTAAGAGGATCATGGTACAACTGCGGTAGTAATCAGGGTTCTTATAATTGATATTTTATGCAAGAAGTTTATATTCAGTGGCAAAAAAAAATTGCTTTGGATTACCTGATTATTTTTGAATCTGGGTCATCAGTAGTGAAATTCACGGGTTTCTGATATCAGCTGCAAAACTTCCCTTCCCCGGCTCCTAGGACACTGTGAGGGCAGAAGCAGCCGCTGCCCCTTCCAGTTGTCCCTGGCTAATGTATTCCTCTAGGGTACGATTTCTTTTCTTTTTTTTACTTTACTTATTTAGTAGTAATTATTTTGTCTTTGGTGACCACTATATTGCTAATACAAGAAGAATTTGAGCAATATTGAATGGCATGATCCACCTGCTATATTTTTCTATGAAAAAGGCATTATTAGATTTTATGTCTGGTCTTATGGTGCCTCTCTAGACAGTCTGAAACTATGTCCTCACTAGCCAATCACTCTTCCTTAACAAAATAGAGAGGCAGGAGCTGTCGCTGTGGTCTCATGATCTAGGCGGTATTTTCCAGTGTTTAACTCACCAAGTGGATAATAATAATACTGTTTACCCGCCAAGTTCTGTTAGGCACTGTATACACGTTATTATTTTCCGTTGATAGCCATGTTATGAGGAAGTATTTCTATGATTTCTAGTCTCCAGTCAAGGGAGCCATGAACCTAGTCATTTCATAGCCAACATATTTTTGGCAATTAACAAATGAGAGCTAAATTAAACAACCAAATGGATCAGTGCTATGGTTTGGATATGAAATGTCCCCTTCAGGCTCATAGACTTGGCGCTTAGCTGCCAGCCGATGAACCTTGGGGAGGTGACTGGATGGTGACAGCTCTGACTCCAGCACATCCATCCTTATTAGAGTCATAGTGCAATGGAGTCCTCAGGGAGCAGTGGAGATGAAGGTGAGCAAGTTAAAGGAAGCAGGTCATGCTCATGACAACATACCGTAGTTCAAGGGCACATCTTATCCCTGGCAGCCATGAGGTGAACAGCCTTGGTCAAGAACGCCTTTCCTCCACTGTAGACTGCCTCACCACAGGTCTAGAAGTCGAGGACCAGCTTACTATGGACTAAAACTTCCGAAAACCATGTGCCCAAATAGACCTTTCTTACTTGGGGATTTGTCATGGGACCAGGAAGCCTGTCTATCACCACGATGACACCTCTCCCAGAAAAGCACAGGTCACTGTTTATGCCACACACCACTAGGAAGAACAGCGCAAGCCCACTATCCCCGGCACAAGGAGGACAGATTCAGATGCCAGCACAGACCTGCTAGGGGATTCTCCATGCTTCTCTATTTGCTTTAAACTTTTATATATAGCCTACCTTCTTGCAAAGTTTATTTAAGTTGTTTACTGTAAAAATTTATTCACATGTATAGGTCATGGGCAACACCATAATAGACTTACAAAATTGCTCAAATATAGAGGTAGCATAAATTCATAACTGGGGATGAGGAGAGGCAAAATTAAAGAAGCCTTACTAAAACAGTAAGTTTAGCCTTTAAAGAAAGCCATGGAAGGAAAATGAGAAGTGTGTGTGTGTGTCTGTGTGTGTATGCGCGCACACTCATGTGTGTATGTGTGTGCGTGCGTTCACTGCTCACCTCCCACATACTTGTGTACAGGGACAGAAACAGGCTCCCTACAAGGGAGTACTCAACAGTTACTGGCGAGCATATCTGTGAAGGAGTTCAACCTTAACCAAAGGTCTTCATAAGGAAACGGTCCATTTACGAAGCCTCAAGATTCTGTCCTCCAAGTGACAGGTTCTGAGATGCCATTTTATAGGCTTTACCAGAGCCAACCCCATATCCTCTCTATCAGCAATCCTCCTGCTTGCATGAGGCCTGCCTGGATCCGCTCTGAAGAAGGCGGAGCAGCTCTCCTTGTGCCTACCTCCTCTCCCAGTACCACCCTTTCTGTCCTGCATCCCTGTGTCCAGCTCTCTGTGTCCAGCTTCTCCCTCTGCACTCAACACAGCTGCTGGCACACAGAAGTCTGTGAACGTGAGAACTGATGCCAAATGTGTTTCCTAAAAGCCTGCCGTAGAGACCTATTCAGAAAAGCCAAAGAGAAAAGCTTTCCCAAAGTAGAGAGGCAGGCTCTGCCACTCGGTTGGTCTCCCTGGCTGTGCAGTATGCACCCCAGATTGGAAGGCTAGCATCCTGACATGCAAGACTAGCCACTCTCTATTCTTGTACTGTCTAAGCTAAGCGATGAGAGCTCTGCAAAATGTTCTTTTATTTTCCTTCTAAAAGTCCCCGCCCCATAGCTGCTAATTATGTAGATAAAATTATTTTTTTAAAAAAAATTAATGTTTTTTTCACGTGCACTGAAAGAAAGAGGGGGTTGGGGCTTGAGATATGCATTCCTGCCACCTTTCAGTTGCTCAAGGGTGCTTTTTTAGAGGGTTCAGACCCACACGCTTATGCCACCCGTTGCCAGTCTCTAATTACGGTCCCCACCACTAGAAATGAAAGGTGAGTGGCAGAGACGCAAACTTCCTCTGTCAGCACTGATTTCCTCTTTTAATTGAGGGGTGTAATAGCTCAGGCTTTCCCAGCTGCACAAGAGTGTGTGCCCTGCTTACATCTACCTGTCTTTCTCAGATGGAGAAACTCTCAAACAGGAGAGAAATGGTGACAGAAAAACACTCCCCGTTGGTATCTTTTCGCTTCCCTTAAATAGATGCAGGTTTTTTTTTTAAATGTGTAATTACAAGCTAAAAATAGCAATAATGTGAAGTACGATTTATGCTGTGACTGCCCTTTAAAAGCAAGCTTTTTCTTGTCTAATTCAGGTTGAAAATTTCTGCTTCTGGGGTTTTATAATTCATTCAGCCTCACGTCTTTTGGTGAGGTTTTTTTTTTGTTTTTTTTTTTTGCTTTCACTGCTCCTTGGGACAGTGGTCAGGAAATTCATTTTAAAAATACAAATTTTAGGTCCCCAAAGTGCTTGTGGAAAGTCCCTTCTGGATGTTGACAATCAAGGGTGGTGAAAGAAACCCACAGGCCTGTCCTGAGCCTCAGAGCGGAGCCCAAAGTGGTCAGCAATGTGCTTCATCTTTTGGGAGCCTTACAAAGCTCTCTTAAAGAGAGTGCCCAGCAAACGGAAGCAAATAAGCCGCCCTGTCTCGCATTAGCCAGCTGTGCCTGCCGCTTTCCACACAGACCATAATAAACACGGGCACTGATGCCATGAACCAGTTAGCCAGCAGACCAGCACAATTAAGAAAAAAATACAAAGCTATCGTTTTCTCAAAGCCTCCTATAGCGGAAGAGAGAGGCACTGTAAAATCGGAAACATGAAGAAGGAAGGCATGTTTCTAGGCCTGCCTGTGGTTTAGTAGACTTGACCCTGAGAGTTTTCTTTCCGATCCTTCTCAAAGCGCGGTACATGCTGCACTAACCGATGTCATTAGGAAGCGTACGGAGGCACCAAAGCCCTTGGTGGGGAGGAGGCTAAGGGAGGATGCGGATTTGTTGGCTATGGCACGAGGCTGCCTCTCACGTTGAAACTGTGTGACAGAATTGCTGTCTGCATCCCTACACCTATCTACCAGCAGTGCCTCCTACCCTTTCAGTAACCAGGGTGCAGAGGTTGCCAGAGTTAGGAGACCATTACTTGAAGTTAATTGTGCAACGTGTCAAATGCCATGCCCCTTGTCGAACTGAGTCAATGGCTCCCTATCTATAGCTACACAAGGATGTCATGATCGATTGCAGAGAGGCTAAGCTGGATAAGGTCGGGGATCCCCAAATGTCAAGCCCACACTGCAGACTTCAGAGGGCTGGCAGGCTGGAGGTGAGAGCGGCTGCTTACTTGTGGAAATCCTCGATGCAGTAGATGAGACCAGAGGCATCGACGGTGAACGGGATGCCATCCAGGCTACGGTGGCACATCACGCAGGCGAAGCAGTGAGGGTGGTAGGCCTTGCCAGTGGCACGGAGGATGCGCTCCATGATGGGCTTTGAACACACACTGCACTGCTCCAGAGTGTTCTGAGGAAAGAAAGAAAACTGCTCAGCACAACAGCGTGGCTCTGGCGTGTATCACAGCCCTCAGGGAAGGCGGTGGACACCATCAGTGAGAACGACGCACACAGGCAAGTCGGAGGGGATCACCCAGGCAGTAGGCAGCACATCCGTGTTTCTCTATGCCCGCTCTCTGCCTTCTATGGCATTCCTTTCTACTTCACCAAGAGTGAAGACACATTTTTCAATAAAGCCTCGGATAATAAGGACCCGTGGTACTGACCACTCAATTTGCCCACACAATGCAAAGGCTGCCTCTGAGCGCACACAAGCAGAAGGCCCGTAATTCAGTAAAGCTTTATTGACAGAAAGAGGGGTAGGTTGGATATGCTTGCTGAGCTATATCACCCAGGTTCTGTACTTAGAAAAACTGCTTTACTGTTTCAAGGAAAACTCGACTGAACACTAAAGACCTAGTAGGGGCAGTGAGGCCCCTAATGTGTAATGACAGCGACACTATGTACTCCTCCATAGAGCCCAAATCAAACTCCCACTTAAAACCTCAAAATTCAGGGTAAATGAAGCCCTGGTAGAAAGGCTGGGCATAAAGTGGTGGTCCAGTTGTGAAAAGTAAACTAGGAATTCTGCTTATCTGGATTCAAAAACACAACGGAGCTTTAGGAACACGTGTGAACCTTAAGAGCTAACAGTCAGCAAGTCAACATTCGAAAGGGGCAGCTGTGAGCCCCACCCCTCCTCCCCGGCTGTGTTCTCAACCAATCTTTTCTCACGTGTGATACGTGTTACTTTCTAGACAAAGTATCTGAAGTGACTCACTAAAGTCAGGTATTAACGTAGGGTGGAGAGGTCAACAGAAGACACAGAAGTGGGTGGATCATGGAAATTAAGGAAAAACTGCCTTTGGAGGCTTTGAAGAGCGCTATGCCTGTATTGAGGTAACAGGTCTCCTGAAAACTCTTCAGCACTGGCTTCTTTGTTTATATAACCTCCTGAAATAACCCCCTTGGCCTCTACAAGGATGACCAATCTGCTTCCTGAAACACGGATGGGACCAGGTGTTTCTCCTGACAACACACCTCCATGGCACTGGAATGCAGAGTGAATTCCCTCGAGGACATTTTATCCCCCTCTAGGCTCAGTTCCTCATCACACCCAGGCAGGGTGCTTCACTCTCATTCAACCCTGAGATTCTGTGTCTTGACTCATGACCTCATGGACTTTTGCAATTTGCCATTCTAACCTTATAATATACACAGCTCAGAAGGCTCTCTGATGACCCACATGAAGGCATTACTTCTTTCTCCTTTCTCCCCTACTTCAGTTTATTATTTTTAATAACACTAAACTGTATCTACCTTATTATATTATAATGCTGTGACTTCATAGAAGGAAGGGACTGTTTCTTAAGAATATATTTCTCTGTTTCGTAGATGGCTTGGGACAAAAACAAGTTGGGGGTGAATGCCTACAGAAAGAATGAATGGCAGACAGCACTGGTCCACTGTCTCCAACACTGGAATCCATTCCCAAGATGAACTGGGAAATCCATCATCATCATCCTCCCCTATGAGCTGCAGCTGCCTGAGGTTCTGTAGCTGCCTTCCATCACAGTGTAAACTCACGGAAACTATTAACCTACTTTCCCTCCATCTTCAAGTGGTGAAATTAAAATAGCAGAGGCTCCCGGGGTATAGGTCCGGGGCCAATGACGGTCTGGAGAATGGCAATCCCTCCTCTTTTCTCCTTTGTTGATCTGAGCTAATGTAACTCAAACCGTCTTCCTGGGGCTTCTGTTTTGCTTCTCTGGAGGCTTAATTTTTTAAATCTTTTTTCTTCTTAAGCCCAGTCTGTAATGGAGTTGAATAAACCAGAAAACGCCAGACCAGAGAATGTATTTGTTTGTACTGAGGCTTGGCTCTGAGCAACATACAAAGCTTAGTTTCTAAGGGAAAGCATTATGGTCTGTGAGTGCTCTGTTCACAGAATGGGTAAACTGGATAGTTCTACAATGAAGAGAGCTTTAAATATGCCTAAAATTAGCCTCACGAAAAATGTCCCCAAATCAGAAAAAAAAAATGACATTTCCAAGAAAGTAACTGTCTTTGACACAGGCCATGAAGGGCACCTTAACCTTCATTAAACAACTCCCTTTACTGTACACGTATGTCCCTTTTCACACTGCAGGATTAGGGAGCTCCAGTCCAGGCTGTCATTTCTCAGGTGAGGTACCAGACTCAGAGCTGACTGGTTACCTGGGTCACTGAGCTCACGAGGGCACTTGAGGTTGGCACTTCTACTTTTCAGACTCCAGCCTTTCAGAAGGGTCTGGCAAACTCCTATGTAACCATAACAAGGGCAACGTAATACATAAGGAACATGTCACATTGTCCTGGCTTTGACAATACCTACTGTATGACCTTATGGACATCATATTTTATCGTAATTTCTTCTGCGTGCTTGCTTTGCTCCAGATTTCAGGTTTCTCAAAAGTAAGTGATTAATCCCAATTCTTCAATTTTACAATTATTTATTAGTACTCAAAACACAATTTAGATTTAGACCAATCTCCTTCTACCAGATCCACACTAGAAACAAAGGGAAAATCCCCTGAGAGAGGTTTCAAAGCGGGGCTCCCATGTCTGCTCTGTCTCCCCAACTTGAAACTTTCAGAGTTTCTAATCATAAAATTTTAAGCACAACAATGAAACGTTTTATATCTTTTTATACATGGCTATTTTTAACCAAAAGCTGGGCTCATCGTGTATATATGGAGCTTTGCTAAAGTAGGAGAGAGTGGAATGTAAAATAAGAGTTTTGAAGAAAACAGACTTCAGTAGACGCAGTGGGAGAGATGCCTCTAAGTCTGTCCAGGTCACATCTCCTATGTGGGACAGGCACCATGTCTGTCAGGTAGGGAGACAGCAGAAGAGCACACTACAGCTTGGGGACTCTTGCAGTCAGCGGTGTGCTTTGTGACTTGGCTCCTCCTCATCCCCAACCATCTCACACCTGGACTTCATCTTTTAGCCACCATACTTGAGCTCATTGCTACATCTTTTAAAAACAGTGCACATGCCCAGAACACCGTATACTTCTCCTTTCCTAGAAAATATTTTATTTTTCCAAATCAATCTCAAAGGTCACTTATTCTGAAAAAGAAATCTTTCCTGATGTTCCTCTGTTAGGCTAAAATAAGTCACATTTCTGCTCCCTTTGGGTTTCTTATGGAATGCCTTCCCTATGAGATCCACATGGCCAAATAGTGATCTTTCTTCTCTCTCCCCACGAACTCTCATCCGAGGATGTGTTGCCTATGAAATAGATTCTGAAACAACTTCGCACACAGGAAGCTACTGAGCAGTATCCTTGTGTTTGGCATCTATGTGGGATTTAAGGAGCAGCTAGCTGAGATCTATGATGTAGCCACCACAAAAACCAAGCGGGGCCATGGAGGATGTGAGAGCTGGGACTGACATACAGAACTGTCTTTCCATGAAGTTAGTGATGAGAGCCTTTATAGCTGCACCTCTCAGTCCGTGGACACAAGATGATCCCCAAGAAGTACATATAACTGTGACTGAAGTGTTTTCCTTCCGTGGATGAACACAGAGGGACCTGGATGTGAGCCTTTGCCAGTCAATATTCCCAGAAGCTGGGGCAATGAGAGCCTCAAAGTTGAAGACATCTGGGCAGCACACTATACCATCCACACAAATAGTCATCCTTGCCCTGGACCTGCATAGTTCATGGTGCCGGGTAGGAACTGGTACTGAGCCATGGGAGACCTTGTCACTTACGCTCCGTGAAGAATGTCTATTTTATTAATTTTACAACAGACACTACTCGGGGCAGTTACTCCAATTAAAGTATGGTTAAAACGCAAAGATTTGAGAGTAGCGGAAAAGAAGCAGGGGCTGTGTGGTTGAAAGGCACAAATTATGAACTTCCCTGAAATGATGAAGATCCAGCTGTGATTAGAAACAAAAATTTAACTAAAGATTAAAGTAAAAATCACAAACAAACTTGTACTCAAAACTCCCCAATGCAACTGTTTTTAAATCTGAGATACAATCTGGTTGTAGTTTTTATATCCTTGGGTGTTATATAAATAACTTCGCTAATTCCCAAGCAGAAGAGCTGGAAGGAGCAGCTGAATATAAATGAAGCACCCAGGCAGCACAAACACTAACTGCCAGCGAGGGAAGCGGGAGTGTTATTACAGTTAGCTCGTCCGACAGGAACATACTGGTCAGTGTGCGCACGTTCCATCAAGAGACGTGAGTGTAAGACACGTTGGAAGACTAGAAAGTTTTGTTAAAACTTTGAAGTTTGTCGAGTTAAAATGCGATCTTAACATTTTTGGCTAAATGAGCAGTATCACGGAAACAGGAAGGATTTTAAGACGATGGGGTGACAGCTCATGTGTTAGAGGAAGTTTTGGTCTTACTGTGATAAAAAGAAAAAGATAAGGAGGGTGAAACTATTAGAAGCTGGTTATCATTATAAGTTCTCTGGTCTGGTCTAGACTTTACAACCTTCCATGTTTGCCTCCCTTGAAATTTCATGCTTAGAGAAGTGATGCCAAGGGGCCCATCTAAGAGAGCTCAGACGGACTGGCAGATGAGGAGCGGGAAAGGACAGAGGCTGGGAGATGCACTGTTTACAAAGCACCAGCGGAATCAAGACACCAAGGCCTGGATCATGAACGTGGCTGGAAACAGATTCACACCTCCTGGTTCTCTATGCACTGGGGAACGGTTCCAATGTTCAGACTGTACTTCTGTATCTTTGTAGACACACTTTCCATTGCAACCAGAAGGCATTCAGGCTTACTACCTGCAAGCTACATGCAAAAGAAATGAAATCAGGAAACATCGCGCTCTTCAGACCATCTGTCCCCCAAACTCCTACACTACCAGACAGAAAACTCATTGTTGGATCCCAGCATTTACAATAGTGTTTCCGCATAAAAATTGATGCTTCATGAATTTTAATCAGACGATAAAACCAACAAACTGTGGATCATTTCTTTAAAATAAAATTATTTTTTTATAACCATGTAAAACCTGCCAGACAGTGAACTCCCAGTGAGTTTCAGGTGTTCTGTACTTGAGAAGGCTGTGAGGGACCAGAGGGTTTCAGCGGCCCTGAGTCGTCGGCTGGGTCTACAGTGTTCCAGTTCCTTCAGTGTTCTGAACAAACCCCATCCTTCTCTACCTGAACCACCGGTGAGGTGAGAACTCGGGAAGCACATTTCAAGTGTGTTACCGACAGAACGGCAAGGTGGTTCGGCAAAAAGGGTTTGGCCTGTGACTCAGCAAATTTCTCTGGAAGCGTCAATGTAATTACTTAAATTAAAGTAATTCTATTGTCTAGCTCACTTATGGACTGTAAATCTGTTCTTGATTCTGATGAGCAAAAATGCTCTGAGAAAATGGTTATGCTTTAGGGTCTCCATAGGCGAAGAGGACTAATCTCCACAATACATGAGAAACTCAAGGAACTTGACGTCAAAAGATAAATAATTCAATAAAAATATGGGGTACAGACCTAAACAGAACTCTCAACAGACAGAACTCAAACGGCTGAGAGACCCTTAAGGAAATGCTCAACATCCTTAACCATCACAGAAATGCAAATCAAAACAACTCTGAGATTCCATATTACACCTATCAGAATGGCCAACATCAAAAACACTGAAGACAACTTATGCTGGAGAGGATGTGGGGTAAGGGGAACACTTTTCCATTGTTGGTGGGAGTGCAGACTTATACAGATGTTTTGGAAATCAGTATGGTGATTCTCAGAAAATTAGGAAACAACCTACCTCAAGGCCCAGAAATAAGACTTTTCAGTATATACACAAAGGAAGTTCATTCATATCACAAGGACATGTGTTCAATGATGTTCATAGCAGCATTATTTGTCATAGCCAGAACCTGGGAACAACTTTGATGCCCCTCAACCAAAGAATGGATAAAGAAAATGTAGTACCTTTACACAATGGAGTACTAATTAGCGGCAAAAAATAATAACATCTTGAAATTTGCAGGCAAATGGGTGGATCTAGAAAACATCATATTGAGTGAGGTAACCCAGATGCAGAAAGACAAATATCATATGTACTCACTCATAAGTGGCTCTTAGATATAAAGCAAAGAAAAACCAGCCTACAGTCCACCACCCCAGAGAACATAGACAACAAATAGGACCCTAAGAGAAACATATGTGGGTCTACATAGAAAAGTGAAAAAGACAAGATCTCCTGAGTAAATTGGGAGCATGGGGGTGGTGGGAGAGGGTAGAAAGGGAGAGGGGAGGAAGGGGAGAGATTGGAGAAAATATATAGCATAATAAAAAATAATTTTTTTTTGGTTTTTTGAGACAGGGTTTCTCTGTGGTTTTGGAGCCTGTTCTGGAACTAGCTCTTGTAGACCAGGCTGGTCTTGAACTCACAGAGATCCGCCTGCCTCTGCCTCCCAAGTACTGGGATTAAAGGCGTGCTCCACCACTGCCCGGCTAAAAAATAATTTTAAAAAATTTCAACTTTCATTATTTTGTATGAAATTCTAGGCATAACCCCCTTTGCATTGCTGCCTCCAATTCTTCAAATTCCTTACCAAGTCTGTTTACACAAATGCTTCATATGTCTCCTCTATGCCCTGTGCCGCCTCCCACTTACCCTACCATTGCAGAAAGCCCAGGGAGCAAGTGTCTAACATCCTGGGAGGTGCAGAGCCAAAGAGAAGTCTGAGATACCAATTTTTCATTCACAAGTTTCCACCACAATAGGAGAGATAAACACATCTACAAACAACTGATTCAAGGCAGAGGATGTGGTACATTGCTCTCAAGAAGAAGTGAGCAAACTATAGTGGGACACAGAGAGAGGGGTTACTCGAGAGAGGGGGAGAACAGGCTGATTCCTGCAGTTTATGACTGACTGGCCATCTTTTCTTGCTAGCGTTTGGATTAGCACTTGAAAGAAAACTGATTTTAAAACTCTTTGACATTGATGTTACGTTATAACAAGAATCTTCTTCATTATCTAAGCCTTCTTGAGAGATGTCTCAGATAAGCCTACCTTCAAACAAAATTCACTCTACCGGTAGAATACTAGAGCAAAAACATCTGTGAACTGGTTGGGAGAGGCCAGTATTTTCAGGGATGAACATGCATGTGAACAACTGAACATATAAAAGGACATAGAATTATTAGCATAGGATTATGAGGTAGAAAACAAGAATTTTGTTTATATTTTGACCATATAAATTGGCTTTAAAATTAAGAAACAAGAGAGTTGGAGAGATATCTCATCTGGTAAGTGCTTGTCAAGCAAGCACAGAGACCTGAGTCTAATGACCAGAACTCACATTAAAGAACAATAATAATTAAAAAATAAAAAGGCCAGGTGTGCAGGACCAGAGACAGGAGAGATAGTTCATTGATTAACAGCACTGGTTGTTCTTTCAGAAGATCCAGATCCAATTCCCAGAACCCATATATCACGGCTTACAACTTTACATAACCCCAGTTCCGATAATCTGACACCTAATTCTAATTCTGGTTCTTTGTGGGCACTGCTTCTGCGTGGTACACAGACATACACAGAGCTCAAAAACCATCCACATAAATGAAATATAAAAAAAATTTAAAAGCCAGGTGTGGTGGTATATGCATGTAATCTCTAGTGTTGCTAAGGGAAAAAGAGTGGATTCTTGGAGCTCACAGGCTAGCAAGTCTAGACTATTGAGCAAGATCCAGGTCAATGATCGACCCACCCAGATGAACAAATCAACAAATAGACAGTTTTGGTTCAAAGACATTTGCATAGCTACACAAATTCCTCACAGGTCAGGGAGGCGATGTTCACCTTAAAACATGTAAGCCATGTTGATTGGTAGGCCTTCTGCCGTACTTTTCTTGGATGTATCAGAATCCTTGAGAAACAAGGGGAGGTGATGCTGCTGACATTCACATGCAGACCTTCATGCCAGGGGCAAGTGAAACGAACACAGAACTCCAGTGAGACTATCGTGAGAGGGAAATAAAGACGAAGATTCCTCTCCTTCCGAGCCAAATCCGACCAGAGACCTGTCTTTACAACATCTTCAAGGCACAGTCTTGTTGGGGCTTATTCAGGTGAGAGCCATAGCGGGCCTGTCATCAGGTCAAAGCACTGGTGATGAATTCAGGAGGTGGGGTTTCAAGTCAAAGAATTAAGTGACTTTTCTGGCTATTGGGATTCTCACCTATTAAGGCTATGTCTCCATTGATGTGTTTCAATAGTTAAATGATGTCCCAAGTAAGAAAGGAAGCACTTAGTGTCTGGTATGTAACGTTAGCTTAAACATTAGTATTAAATAACATTTATTAATTAAAAATCATGTTCATTCCTTTATTTACTCCAAACAAAACTTGGCAGACACCCTTACACTGTTACACACTGTTGGGATGGAGAGGATGAGAAGACTGTTACACACTGATGCAATGGAGGGGTGTGAAGACTGTTACACACTGATGCAATGGAGGGGTGTGAAGACT
>NC_022010.1:34666019-34669030 GCF_000317375.1 Microtus ochrogaster | reverse complement strand
GTTACACACTGATGCAATGGAGGGGTGTGAAGACTGTTACACACTGCTGGGATGGAGGGGTGTGAAGACCGTTACACACTGCTGGCAGCGGAAGATCTGGACTGGAAGTATTGACTCCCATGGCACAATATCTAAGGTCCTGTCTCATTCCTGCCAGTGGCAGGCTGTATTATTATTTGTCACAAGGCTATTGAAAACTGCTACAATTGCAGCCTCCATAGTACTGTGTAGTCAGACAGACCTGGAATAAGCATTTGTTTTATGAAGAAAAAAATGAATGCCATTGAGTAAAGTAACATGGGAATGTGTTTCCGCCCTAGGTTTCATTGTTTTCATCTCAGAAAGAGTGTTTCTCAAAAAAATTGATAAAAATTGGTAAAAAAAACTTCCCTAAGACCATAAATGATCTGAAATTATTCACACACACACACACACACACACACACACACACACACACACACACACACACACAGAGCCAGAGCCAGTAGGGCATTTTACTTAACGGCATTTGATTATCAAGGGCCACTGACCCATCTAAGGGACATTCTAAAGCACGAAATTAAGCAAGAATCTTTCCAGCTTTGTGTAACCACAGTAAGAACCACCTACCTGGACATCAGATCAGAATTAAACCACCCTGAACCATCTATTGGTATCGGCATCTGCAAGCAAAGACTAGAAATATTCTTTGCACCATTCTGCTCACGTGTCTGGTTTCTGAAACTGCCCTGCCCCGATCCTTAGCTTCTACCTGACTTTATGGATTGCAGTTACTTACACCACAGCAAGCCGCAAGTGGAAGGTTTCTCCTTGGATTTATGCATATGACAGAAAAGTGTCTTTGAACTAAACTTGATCGACTTTCAAAAGAAAGGGAAACCTTTAAGCCTCTAACTCCTGGGAGTGGCTATGAGAAGAGCCAGAGGGCGGTGAGCTAGCTCTGAACTTCTGGAGATGACTTGAGCACATTTGGCAATCATTTGGCTTCTGCTGCAAACAAGGCCTCCTAATTGCACATCTGCCAATGGAAGACAAAAGACAGAGCTGTGGTTTAGAAAGGTCACGATGACATGCCGGTGCCGCGCCGGTGATTGTGGTTTCTTCTGAGGACAGGCCTGCTAATGGGTCTGCCATATACCCGGCTGGGGAACCCATTCACGAGAACGGAATCGCACCAAGACTGCAAAATGATTTGCTGTTCTCCTAAGCTGTATCTCGCCTGTAATATTTTCTGACACTAGAAATAAAATAATAACATGTTTTGGTTCTTCTTCCTGCACTCCCCACTACACCAAAAGTGGTTTAGACGAACTAGGTAAGACAAGCACAACGCGTACAGGGGTTTTTCCAAAGCCACAGGGTTTTCCAACAGCCTCAAAGACTAAAGAGACAGACATACAGATGTTTGCGCCTCACCGCGCAGAGTTGTGGACTGACTCCTTCAGTGTGTCTGGAATGCAAATTTTCTTTCACAGTTTAGCAGTCTTTTTTGGATTTCAGCACAGTGAACTAACACTTTCCTGGATTCCAAGACCTCCAGAGAACCAGATGGATGAGAGGAACTGGGAAAAAGAACCCACACTGTTTGAAAAAGGTATGAATTTCTCACTCTGCATTTAGCCAAAAAGCTCTGAAAACTAGAAGAGTGAAATCACTTTTGGTTTGTTCAAATGCATGCCATCCCAGTTGTTGGTGGGGTGTAAGAAGAAAAAAACCTCCCGAGCGATTGGACAGTTCAGAGTCTGTGTTCAGTTTTAGCTGGGAAGCCAATTTTAATAGAGATGGTATGTTTACTATCAAAGGCAGGAAGAAAAGTAGAAAAGGGAGATTGCTCAACAGATCATTCCGCGTGTTCGTGTTTGTGCTCAGAAGCCAGGCATGGCTCCCCACGGCTACCTCTCCTAACTGGCCATCGTGGTCCCTTCTGAACACTGTGAGACCTTCCCATTCCAGACACACATCCCGCTCCCTTCTTCAGGTCAGCGTTCACTCCTATCAGCGCAAACTTTTCCACACTCAGTATTCCTGCTCCTCAATCACTGAGACCTTTGCCTTGAATATTTTCTTTTTCCTTTCCCGCCAGCCTTAGCTTTGGAGGTCCGCAGCTTGGAGTTACCTCTGTTACTGGTTTTATCTGCCTATCCTTCTGCCTGCCCCACCGTGGTCATACAATCTTTATGGTAGGGACCTGCGGAGAGTTACCTGTATATATCCCACAGCAAACCGAAATCTCAAAGAGGAACACATCACTACGGACCACGTCCTCCCATGTGAAAAGCAGCTAAGCAGCGAGAGCTGGATGAACCTCGTTAATGGAGTTTTGGATGGAGTTTGGATGATTCTCTGTGGTACGCACAGAATACGACAAGATTTTCTCTTGAAGTTCTAAACTGCCACAGGGTATGTTCTCCACCAAAGTTGTAATGATGGAGAGACCATCTTTAGTAAGGGGTGGCTGAGAAGGCCCACTTGTTCCACACGGGCTGACCAGTAGTCTAGGCCTCTGAGAGACCAAAGTTTATAGCCCTCAGGAGTGTCTCCCAGCGAGCTAGCTGAGAGACGGACAGATAGATCCCTAGCCAACTGGACGTGGAAGATTAAAAAGAAAAAAGATTGCTTTACAACCCCAAATTTTTTATCAATTCATTATGGTGGCAGCCATATTAAAAAGCACAGCTCCCATATGTTTAAAAGCTTTTCAAAGATAAGACATTTAGGCTTATTTTATGTTGGTAGCACCATATATGTTTCATAAAACACAGCAGAGATTGTTTTGTAAATCCCTGAATGAATGGTTGAATAAAAGAATGAATGAGTAAGATATTTTGGACAGTTTCTTGACCCATGTACTGTAAATTCCAGAAGAGAGCTTTATTCAAAATGATTGGGCATGCTGAGTGAAAATAATGACAAGACCAGAGAGTAACAGATTTTCCTTCTCCATAGAGTAGGCAATTTTCAAATCCTCCAAGTCATTATTTATTCCTACTTTCAACACAGGCACACAGGAA
>NC_022010.1:34645130-34665500 GCF_000317375.1 Microtus ochrogaster | reverse complement strand
CGGATGCACAGGAAGGCACAGGTAGATGCACACACATGGATGATGGACACACAGGAAGCACAGGAAGATGCATATATGTGGATGACGGATGCACAAGAAGGCACAGGAAGATGCATATATGTGGATGATGGATGCCCAGGAAGGCACAGGTAGATGCACACACATGGATGATGGACACACAGGAAAGCACAGGAAGATGCATATATGTGGATGACGGATGCACAAGAAGGCACAGGAAAATGTATATGCATGGAAGATTCATTCTCTTCCTGAGTAGCCATTGCTATTCTTGCCATTTCTACATGAAAAGACAGCTTTCTCTCGTATGGTTTTCGATTAACAAAAGCAATATATTTCTTTAACCATATAATCAAAGGAATTTATAACATCTAAAACTTCAGAGAGGATCATGGAGAAAGTATTGAAGTAAGATATCGGTCCTGGTCAGCATGGTGAGTAAATCCCCTATACAGCATCCTTAGTTGGTCAGGGCTTATCCAGCCAGGATCTATCATTTCCAGGGACAGTAGACTTTCTTGGAAGGTATCCATTCTACTGGCCCACTTAATTGTTAGAAGATTATATTTAATCTTCCTTCTGTCCTCCATAGGCAAGTCTGTTGCCTTTTCTATGCAACAGCCCTAAAGAGGACTGAAAATATTGTCCCTTCTGAGCCTTCTCTTGGGATAACTACCTGGACGCTTTCCACCCTTGCTTATGAGCTATTTCTGTCTCGTTTCCCCCCACCACTATTCTCAGCACAAGTTCCAGTTTGTCCTGGTTCCCTTCAAGGCATGGGGCCCAGAATAGAACACAGCACTGTAGTCTCCGTAGCTACTCTGAGTCCTGCATACACCTTCCTAAAGTAGTGCAGTCAAGGGCATCATTTACTTTTCTGTGATATTGTTACTATGATGATTGATCTTCTGGTCAAATTTCTTCTCTTAAGGGTTTAATTTATTTTTGGCAAACATGTTGAAAGTTGTTTGACATGGGGTCAGCATCAGCTTTTCTTCTCACACCAAGAATCATTAATTTTTGTCAGAAAATATGTAATTTGCTGCCACTGTCTATCTCCCACATGCTATCCCACCATCTCCTCTGAGATAGCCAGGGTAAAGTCTAACATGTCACTCGGCCTTTCTATACTGACACAAAACTACACCGGGAACACGGGGACAGCGCTAAGACCTGAAGATTGCATTGGAAAACAATGGTTTGTGAGCATATTTAGTCCTTACTTTGGGGTGACGAAGTCAGGCACCTCCAGCACAGTTCTCTGATAGTTTGACAGACTGGAAAATTTCGCTATGGATTTTAGAAAGGTTAAGGGGCTGGTCTCCCTTTAATTTCCTTCAGGGAACATTAGATTGTCTGGGGCTGGAGGAGAGAGATTTGTAGTAATAGATGCCTGTTCCATATTAAGTACAGGGTGTGGCACTTTTTTACTAAATTAACCCATTAAATCCTCAAAGGAACACCAGGATCAAATATTCCTAAAATTTTATACAAGAAAACAAAACATAGATTCTTCTTGATTTACATGTATCCAAAGTCCCAAGTTGGTAGACAGGAACTGGACACAGTCCGGCCTGACTCATATCTCCATAACTGGTAAAACAAAAAAACCCACAAATATTTCATAAGAGAAAAGAAACACTGAGAAATGTGGACACATATGACGACTCTGTACATATGAAAAGTGTTCGTAATTAAAGACTGCATCTTTGAGATGTAAAAGTCCACAAAAGGATAAAAACCTTAGACTTGGGTAGGACAGGGATTCCGTCCTGGAAGTCCTACCCGTTTGCTGGAGTGTGTCTGAGTAAGCGCTGCTCTCCTTTCTTCAGAAACTGGATGGACAGTAGCTAAAGGCACAGCTGCCTGGAATAATATGTACTTCCTGCTGCCTTGTATTAAAGAGACTTGGATAAGGGCACGAAGAAGCATCCTTTGGAGGAAGGGGCAGGAAGTCAGTACAGCGGGAGTCCGGAACCTGCCTGCAGTGCCCAGGGGCAACCATTTCCTCACCAAGCTGAAAATGAAAATGCCTATTGTTTTCTCCTTCTCAAGCTGACCCTTGTCTACACAAATGCATGCACCTCATGGTTGGAGTCCAGTTATTTCCCAGCCTTCAGTGTTTAATGTGCATAACAAAGCTTGGATACAAAGAACCTCGGATACATTGCAAATCTCCTGGAATGAACACCAAGAAGAAAGGATCGCATGTCTTCCCTACTGAGCAGCCACACACAGGCTTCCCTATGGCAAAGCAGCACCGGTGCTGCCAGACACGCACCCTTTCCCCTATGGTCAGCATGTTCTCTAGATTCCAGCCAAAGCCTCCCAGCGGTTCTCCGGACTTGTCTTACACATCGCCCTGTTCAGCTGCTCTCTTAAAGTTATTCTTCTCACCAACATCTGCCTGGATGTTTCCATACTTTGATCCCCTCTGGAGATTTTTTTGGACAAGTCTCTCTCTGATAGAACCTACTATCCTTTAATTTTATTTCATTTTAGTTTTTGGGTGAGGTCACAAGGGCCGAGGGCAGATAGGAAGGGGCGGGGGAATGAATGGGATGAGATGCATCATGTGAAAGAAACAAAAGAATGAATAAAAAGAAAGTTAAAAAAAAACGCTTCGCAGGTAGAAACATGCCCTTGCAGCCTGCTTCACTGTATTCTTGGTTTTGTGAGTGCTGTACAATGAACTTTTGGGTTCATGACTTAAATTATCTTTTCACTTCCATAGCTTGCAAAGTGTCTGTCATCAGCGTAGATATATAGTATGTGACCTTGGCCTGTGATTGAGTAAATAAAATGCAAAGAGTTGACTCTGTTGAGGTTAACAGGGAATCCTCATCTCATTTAGGAGACACTAAACTTCAGGGGCAAATGCAGGTTTCACCGGGAACAGGGATGTCTTGGTCAATTGCTTCTCCTCATCAAGGGGGCATGGCGTGTGCACAGAGGAGAATCACAGAAGAACCTGGCTAGGAGCTGTCTTCAGAAATGCTTGTCACTCAGTCAGGTCCAATCAAGGAGAACTAATCGCAGACACTCAAGAAAACCTGAGGACAGGATTATTCTAAATTTCTAGGTAAATATGTCTCTTAGAAGTGAAAAATGTGTTTTCCTGGTTAGGTTCTTTTGCAATTCAATACTATGATGGTAATTCATGCTCCTTAGAGCGCATTGGATTTTCAACCTCCCTCAAGCTTTTCCTATTACCCCAAAGCCTCCTTTCTAGTTCTTAGATTTCTAGGTCCTGGGGAGGTGCATGCTCTCGCTGCAGCATCCTAAGTGCATACACACAGGATGCTTCTGCAATACCGCTCAGTGGGCGCTCTCTCAGCCGCATTCTGATTATTCCTTTATGGACTATGTACTGGAGAATGGCTTGGGTGAGGCCTTTGAAACATGACTTTCTGGATCTAATCACAGCTTGGTAAGGCCCTGTGTGTCTGAGGATGAAGTGCACACTTGTTTTATAGTGCCAAAGTTAGTGTCTAAAGCTTCGCACGTCAGTAAATATTAAACCACATGGTTTTAGTGCTATAAGTAGCACACACTGCAGTCTCCCTGGGGTTATGTCACCACTCAGCAGCTTTTAGAGCTTGCATATCATCAATTTACATGTATTATCTAAGAAATAGTAGAACCGAAAAGGCTTAATCATCTACATTTTTAAGTCTTGTGTTCTTTCTACCCCATTGTGCTGCGAAGAAAATGTTAAAATGTGAAATTCTCTTAAGCCGTTGCAAAATTCATCTTTAAAACAAACAAGCAAACAAATACCATAGAAAACATGCTCTCTGTGTCGGGAGAAGGACATGACTGTGTGACAGAGGCCTTTTATTCTATGAGAAGGAATATTAGATACGCCAAGTCCTAAAGTAAAATGGATATTGCTATACGAGTATTAGCCAATACTAGTTGATATGCAGGTAGGCCAGAATGTTTCACTATGTGGTATCCAAACAGAGATTATACAAATTCTGTAAAAAACTAGAAGGAAAGAAAATAAACCGATGGCTTAAGTAGTGCCTGAAGCAGCAATTCAATAAGGGAGAGAAACAGGAAGAATGGACTCATCACGTGATTCTGAATTTTGGCAACAAGTACAGTAAAGTACATTGACCATCATTGGTTTTGCAAGCTAAAAGCATTCTGAGAACTTGAAAACATGAAAATTTTGGAACTTTAAGTTTTCCTTGACACATGTTCTTCAGACATTTCTAGACTCTGAATGTAAAAAAACAAAAAAACAAAAAACCAAAAAAACAAAAAACCACTGCAATGTGGGAGATGAGGACCAAAGATGTTATCATCAAAAGATCCTTGGGATACTTCACCATAGAGATGCAAAGACGGATGGAAGTAGCAACTGGGAAGGATGTGGTGTTTGTAGAGGCCAACTGGATTCCAGAGATGAAAACCTGAATGAACTCTTCAGTCCAGCCAGATAAGTTTACGGACGCAGCAATAGAGCTGGTGACAGGTGCTGGTTATATTGCCAAGTCAGGGCAGGGCTGTGATTTGAACGCAGGTCTCTCCATTCCCAGGTCCATGGTCTACCTACATTTTTTCCTATTTTTTTTATTGTTTTTATTGTGCTTTATATTTTTCTCCACTCCCCTTCCTTCCTCTCCCCACCTCTCCTACCCTCTCCTATGGTCCCCATGCTCCCAATTCACTCTCTACCTACATTTTCATAACACCAGGAAAGGAATAACTGCAGGGCCCCTTGGGACCTTAGGAACACTGAGAGAAGATGCATTTATCCCCACATTCAGTACTCGAGTTCCCGTGTTTTTCCTTAAGTAAATTCACGATATAATAAAAATGGAAAAAAGTGGAGAAGAATGGATAACCTAATTATAGCACAGTGGAATTTGGCATATTCATGGAATACTAGACAACAAAAAGAAACAGATGGCTGATACAGCAACAGGGATGAATGAATCTCAGAAACTACAGTCTGAATGAGAAAAGGCAGATTACAGAGAGAGGGAGAGGGACAGAGACACTGAGACTTATCGGAAGTAAAGAAATACAGTAAAACAAGTCAGAAATCAGTGGCTTCTGAGGGTAATAAGTGGGACTGGATTTGAAAGGGGCAAGAGAGAATTTTCTGGAGAAAGATATACAAGAGTCGATTCTCATCAAACTGAGCACTTATGACCTGAGTATTTTCTTTGTGTAAAATTATGCCTTAATAAAAATGAGAACATTATAAAAAAAGGGGGGGGGGAATAACATTAGAATTGGTACCATTAATAAATATAACATGAATATACAAAACAGAAGTAAACATATTCAAAATAAGCCAAGAAAAATGCCCTCTAGAGTCCATCTGACGCAGGTAAATAAATGGGCTACTTAAGAAAATTCCACAAAAATGTGGCCAATACGGCTTCCCTTCGCATTTTCAACATTTGGTCCTCTTGATCTGAGTTGTCAATGTAGACAATCCAGACTACTCAAGTTCCAGCACACCCCAATGGATACATATCCATTCCTGAATACATGTGTACAAGAAAGACTGGAACACATTATGTGTCTCTTTACCACCATCTGAACGAAGGAGGAAGGGAACCCTGGGGAAGAGGAGAACAGAGGCCTCTAGAAAACACCTCTGACAAATGTGGTAGCGCGCATTGTAATGCTGGTGCTCAGAAGGCTGAGGCAGGGGATCAAGAGTTCAGAGCCTGTCTAGCCAACTCTTTCTGGTGATAAATCTGTCTCTGAAGAGTTTGAGACGGGGATGACACCATCTTCTATGAGAAGCTGCAATGTTTCATGGTTTATGGATGTTGCAAGTGAGGTTCGTTGAATGAAGTAAACAGCTGAGCTGGGTGCTCCATCTGGTCTGGCTCGGTCCTCCCTGGTCCATACCCTCCCGAGTCAACATGCTGTTTAAACAGCCCCTTCGCAGACGTGTTGCTCAGCCTTGCCATGATTGCCACATTTCTGCTTGTCTCAGGGTGAAGTGCAGCGTGTTTGCGGGAGAACAATCAGTTATACTTGATGACACGACAGGGAGATGTAGACCTAGGCACCTTACCTAAAGTTACAATTGGGTTTGGAGGGAGCCTTTAGATATTTAGATAAGGTGCCATTCAAGCACCCATGCAGACATTTTCTTTTTTATGCTGGCTACTTTAGAGTCTAAAATGGCTGAGTGAAGCTGCCATGCCTTGACTGCTGGCAGGCACAGCTAGGGTCTCTTTCCCAGAGAATCTTAGTCTAGAGGGACAATGTCCCTGATGATTCTCAGCCACGTAAAAGGCAAGAGTGTGAATATCCCTGAAAACTGCTGCTCCCCATTCAGACTTCAACGTTCAGCCACTGAGAACAAGTTACATTTCTAATTTGTGAATGAGGGATGAGAGCCACCAGTACGGATGGAACTGCTTCTACCAGTCAGGCTGCTCAGAGACCAATGTTGTTTCTAGATTATTCTGGGAAAGAAGGCAGTAATGGGTCAGAACTGGCTAAATCAAGCTCTTTGGCATTGCCACTTTGCTAGATGACTAGGACCACCATAGCCTTAGAGGAAAGACATGGTTCAAGAATGCCCGAGTGTGTTTGTGGGTGGTCTTCCAGAGAATCTGACCTACGTCCCTAAACCCTTTATCCTCCTAGAACTCTTGTTTCCATTTATAAACTGAAATATACCTGGAAACTAGTCACAGAATAATAGAGTTAGAATACTAAAACAAAAGTAGAGACCTTATCATCAGAGTAAACAACTTAAATAGCCAAACTTGTGATAGTACACAAGTATTTCACAAGCCTGGCTAGCTAAAACTATTGAGCATCCTTTGAAGCTGTTACTAACCAAAATCTACCTGACCAAACAAGGTTTGACCCAGACTTCTAGAGATAGTGCTTTACATAAGAACATTAGGCAAATGAGGCGGTTGCCTAGAACAATCCCTAAGCTGTTCCATCCCTTCTCATTCCAGACCAAAGGCTTCCAGCTCTCCCGAACTGCCAAAGCTAAAAGGATGCACTGTTAGGACCTCCTTTGGCTTGTTACATCCTGATTTCCTGTCTTAATTCTTGGGCAATGATGTCTTTGTATTTCCCAACTCAGCCTTGACTTGCTTCTTTCTTCCAAAGTAGCAAGTATGCAATGTGGAGCGTGCACAGGACTTAAACAATAGGATTTAGACAGGAGCTCAGAAATAGGGACCAAGCAAGGCCAGGAAATCTAGAAACAGATGCTTCATGAACCCAGTGCCATTTGTGTGAAGATAAAAAAATTATTACTCTATAATTAAAAATAATTTAATTTCTGTTGATTTGGGTTCTGCTGAATGTATCAGAAAACATTTGTAACATACTAAAAAGGCATAAGTAGATACAATTGAAGTTGTATGAAAACCTAGGTGATACATCTGATAGAACAAAGGTACTCATGGAATCAAACCAGAAGCTTCACCTATGCATTCCTTCATGCAAGTAGCCCCTGTTGTGTAGAAAGCAGGGTGCGACCGGCAGGGGCAGAGTGAAGCCCGGGTTGTGGATGAGACCCCTGTTGGGTTGCTCACACTAGAACAATGGAAATGCATGGGAAAGCTAAACAGCACTGGAAGGGTGACAAGATTGAAAACTCGTGGTACACTAGATACTTGTTATGTAAGGCGATGGCAAGCATGACAGCTTTAAGACCACATCAATTATTGTCATAGAAATATGAATACCCAGGAATGTTTCATCATTGCCCTCCTCCAAGCCTATAGACTAAAGATAATAATCTTTCATTTTATGCCTAAAGAGCAACATCAAAGACTGTAAAGCTCAAGGGGTATAGGTGCCAAAGCACACACAAAGAGAGCTCCAAGCAGCAGGCTGCCAGCACAGGCTTCTTCCTCTAGTCTCTTCTCAAAGAAAATTAAAACAAACATTTCCTGGAGGTTTGCAGAATCTAACTTGATCCGACAGAAGCGGCTCATGGAATTTTTGTGAAATAAAAGGCAATGTCGCCTGAAAGTGCTTATAGATCCCTGCAGACAAATGTTTATATCAAATAAAGTCACGGACTCTTTATCAAAAGGAAAAAGAATTATGGAGTAAGCAAATGTGCGCATGAGGCGATTAGAAAGGCTCGCGTTCTTTGCTCTGATGACAGGACAGAATGCTAGTATAGTGTTTGAGTTCCGACCTGCTGTCTGACTGATGGGTGATGTCCCGTAGTCATGCTCTCTGTCCTTTAGCCACTCCTTTGCTAACTCTACCACAGGTACAGTGTACCCTCCCCTGGTTTGCCACTGTCTTCATGTTTTATTTTGCAATGACGCTGTGACCACATGAGCTATCACGGCTAGTGCTGGATTCTATCTGCCTCCGTGGGGGGTCATTTCTGCATACAGATCATTAATTGGTACGTCTGTATTCAAATGAGAGGAAGCAGCACAGAAAACACACGGAAGTAGGTGGGAATTAGCCTTGTCAGAAATTCTTCCTAGGATACTTGGCTCGACAGGTCTCCCAGGGCTCAGTTGCCTCATCTGCAAACTGGGAAGGATAAATGAATCTGTCATACTTTGTGAACTGTAGCGCACCCATTCATCTGTGACGCGGGAGCTGCTGGCACAGTGTTCCACTGATTACACAAGCCCTCTTCCTGACAGCCGTGACAAGCACTAGGACTGTGTTATCTGACTTACGGGAAAATGGGACCTAGGCACAGCACTTGCTTCGGGAATCAGCAGATAGAGGAGGCGACTTTCCCTGAGATCTGTGTCATAAGATGGACAGAGCTAGAGGTCACCCTTGAGTAGGCAGACAGAGGTGCCAACCCAAGAAATCCTCAGTAGTACGTTACCACCATTGTTTGGGGGTAATTTCAAGGACACAGAGGTGGATGCAAGTGGCTTCCTTGATGACCAAGGTTGGCTGATACATCTGAACTTCTTGGGTATTTGACCAATGGATGACCAAGGAACCATGCTCATATAGTTCACACATAAATTCAAGGTCAGACCTAGACTAGAAAACCAAAATGCAACAAAACCCTAAGACCTCCAAAACTCAAAACCAACCCAACTCAACATAGAAAACAGGCAAACAGCTCATAGAAACCTTGGATAAAAAGTAGGTTTGGTGAAGGTGCAAATTATATTACCTGCTACTGTCGTCTATTATCACTAAGACACGTATCATACTATCAACAAAGCAGGCTATATGCAATGGAGGACAAAAACCAGACCAGTAGAGGTAACCTTTGTATAGGACCGAATACTGAGTCTACAATAACAGCTGGGTGGCTATGAAAACTCCTTTATGTAAGCTTGTAGAAGACTTTGGTTTTAACAATTGAACATTGATATGGTCTCTTCCTGAAGTAAAATAAACCTTCAGTGAAACGAAGAAACATTTGCTATTCATGTGAAACATCCGTTGGGAGGCATATTCACAAAAGCATGCCTTTCTCTTTCCAACGAGGAGAATCAAAACCTTTGAACAGTCTATGCTGAAAGAGTTAGTAAGCAGGGCTGCTGGGTATCCTTGCACAGGTTTGTCAGAGACCCTACATCTTCTTGTGCTCTTGGGAATTTAATTCTTTTCGGGTTGTGGTCACAGAAAAGGTGAGAGAAAAAAAGAGATGAATTTGGAATGGTGGGGCGTGAAGAGTGGCTAGGTTTGTAGGTGAAGACATTTGGCTCGGTGGAATCTTTCGTCAGAAAACTGCCAAAGCCCTAGCAGCCTTCAAGGGCTCAGAAACATGTCCAAGCGAGTTCTGCCTGCAGACAGAGGGACGTTAATTGCTTTTCCCAGATTCTCTTGAACCTTCCTGCATGCAGAAGCATAAAAATATCCGAGCTCTGTACACTGCCTCTAGGATCCAACCCTCCACCTGCAGAGAGGAATTCGTGTTTCAACTCTTGTCTCTGCCACAGGTTTATTTCGGAGCCTAATTACCAACTAAGTTTGATGACAACCTAACTGGCTCCAGGGGCTTCTTGTTCCTACCAAACAAAACAAAAAACAGATTCCTGAAGCAAGTCCTGCCAGTTCCACTGGGAACCCTGAGCCAGTGATGCAACAACCGAACTGGGGCTGCTTCCTTCCTTGTCTTCACATCGGCAGATCCCTGGAGAGCCTGTCTCCATCAAAGCCGACCAGTTTCAACAAATATTTACTGACAAATGACTATTATTTTAATAATAATAATTTCCAATCATTCGTTGATTGGCAGCCAACAATCAATTCATAAATGCTATCTCACTTGATGGCTACAATTCCATGAGGAAAGCACACAAAACAGGGTTCATTAACTTATTTAAATAGATTTATAAAGCTTATATTGCTGGCAAGATCTAGTGTAAGGGACTGGTTACATGCATTATTCTCCAATCTTCCTTCCAAGAGGCTAGAAAAGCACTTGGGACAACCTCGAAACACAAGAATGAGGCGCCCCTCGCTAACCTATCGGTGAAGAGTATGTTATCCAGCTAGTCTTGACAACATGCAGACCTATTTAACACAGAAATGGCTGACTGTCCTGTGACAGCCCCCAGTCACTGGAGGTGGTTCAACAGAACCTTGAAAGCTACTACAGTATGCAGAAAACTATAAAGGGGGTGCTTTGTCAGGGCAGTGGCCATTCAGAACAGAATTTGTTTAAACGTGGTAGCATTATATTAGTGTTCATTGCCCATCTAACCTTATCTTACTGAGTGAAGATAATGTGAGCTCTCATCGCACAGCTTCTAAGAGTCTTTGGCTGTATCACAGGGTGTGTCCCGAGGTGCTGGGGAGAGGCATTCTTAAGCTCTTCCGACTACTGTCACAATCTATTTCCCTACAAGTTTACAACTCCGGGCCAAGGGCTTCTGCTGGCTAATCACTGAAGGCCAGTCTTTGGTCCCGGAGCCCACGCACATCTTCGTGCCCGGTGGGCTTCTCTGTCTTTGGACTGCTGAGGTGGACCCTTAGATATGTAATGTGTTCATGATGAAATACTATTCCACATTTTCATGTTCTACTCACTAGAAGCAAATACAGGCTCCCATTTCAGGAGAGTCCACATATAAAAGTCTAATCACTAAGAAGGACAGATCACCGCCAACTGCCTCACAGCATGTCCTCTACAACAACCAATTCTAGGAGACTTGGAGAGAAAAGTCCTTGCCTTTGTCTCTTCCAGTCGCTCAGAGGAAACACTATTCCTACCCACTCACTAGAACCTCAACAAAATGTGGAGGTTGAATATTTGGTACCATTTTTCTGAGATCCTTATTTTATTTTATTTTATATGACAGGCACTAGCAATGCATGTACAGATGATGGAGACTTATTAGCCCTCAAGGTCCCCAGGAATCATCTTTATGATGTATAGGAAGATACATGGAGCTTGATACACAGTAGAGGGAGGCATTACTAATTCATCTCAGAGGGAGAGTCTGTACCGAGACTCAGAAGGCATCAATTCTGACTTGAATTTATTGTATGATCTTGGGTGAGTCATACCTAGAATATTATAATTCCCAATTTTATGCCATGATAGTAGGGAATCTATCTGGCCTGGATCACACAGTGTATGCCTATAACCAATTAGAGGTGTTAGGTGGTAAGGCCCTGGGGTTGGCTCCTGTGGGATTCCCCACGTAGGAAGTCTGTCCTTGGCAGCTGACAGAGAAGGGAACATACTTAGACATTCCCTACGCACTTAGAAAGATACCAAAAATGATATTTTCAATCCTGACAGAGGAAACTGTGTTCAATCCTGGCCTCCAGGCCTCAAGGATTCAGGAATCTCTAGCAGCTAGCAGGGAGCTCTTTTATCTGCTTAATACTCCAAGCAACAGACACAAGATTAGATGGTATACACATAAACAAACAAATACATACATACATACATATATATATATATAATCTTCGATGTAATTTAACAGGCTAATAATAAAAACAATCAGGATAAAATTATTAGCTGAACGTGTTACCACATCATTTAATCTGCATCAGACAACCTGAGGAGACATCGGCATCCCTTAGGATTCTTGATGTACAAATGAAAAAACCCAGGGCAAGTGAGATGTTAGCCTTCCAGGCCACTTGTGACTGGAAAGGATAGTGCTGGGATTTCAATTGCAGCAGAGACCCTGAGCCCATTTTCCCCTTCGACCCCCTATTTCCTCCTGGACTAATATGAGCCTCCAGTATTCTGTGCATACTACACACAGATCATTCTGCTTTGGCATCTCCTCACTAGGCTGTAAGTAACAGAGTTTTCCTATAGTCTCCTCAAAGAACAACAATACAGTTGTTGACAACAAGACCTAGAAAGTGATGATAATAGTTGCCGAGCAGAGCAGTGAGTGTTGCAATCACTTCACCTTGCTGTGGAACACTGGGGTCAGATGGAAACACTCAGAATGAGGGCTGAGGTTGACCAAGGAAAGGCAGGCAGAGGCAGAAGGACAGAGAAAGCCCTGTAGAGAAAAGCAGGTGCTCTGGGATTGTTTGCAGGTCGGGGGAGAAGAGGATGAGGGATTCACAGTCCACATAGCAGCAGACACTCAGCCTGGACCACACTACAGACTCCAAATTCACTCCCGTGACGTTGCTCCATAGTTTTGGAGAGGAATCTTCCCCTTGCCCTACCACTACTGGCTGTATACCCATCTCCTATGCTGAGGCATGGGATTTCTCCTTTCTCTTTCTCTCTGTTTTCAGACTCTTGGCCAGCTTTCCGTCCAACTTTCCTCTTGCACAGTTAATGGCTTGCCAGCCATTATGTCTTCCACAGAGGCAGAGTAGAATTTCTCTGCTTGCTCAGTTTCCTGCTCTTCTATACAGAATCACCACATGAAAGAAATAACCATGCTTCCCTCTTAAGTTGACATTATTTTGTCTGAACTATTTATACCAGCAGACAAATAACTCTATAGTGTCAAGTACTATGCGGTGGGAGATTGCCCCTGGGATGTGTCTGGGCAATGGAATATAAACATCACATGATCGTGATCTTATTTCAAAAGGACATGCTGGGCTGGTGGAAGCTCTCGGGTGCAAGTCTTAGCTCTATTATCTTAACTTATGATATGACCCAGCAGACTCATGTCTGAATCTTACTTGAAAACAAAGATGGGTTCCTTGAAGCGGCAGTACCTCATTTGCTCTAAAGTTCATGCCAATTTTAATATTCAAATCTGTTAAAATTATTCCAATCCCGGAGATAATCAGACTGCTTTCATTAGTCTCCACCAAGGGGGTCTGTCTGCAACTGCATTCTACATTTGGTTTCTGCCATTTGTTCACTCCCCCACCCAGTAAATATTCTTCGGACAGATGTAGGGTAGGAGGAACTGTCTCAAGACCAACCAGAGGGGGACAGGACAGAAAGGACAACACCTTAACATTATGATAGGATTCTGACAGCTAGTGTTAGATCTAAGGCATCATCAACTACACTGTGACCAGGAAGTGACCGAGAACGACTTGAGAGGGAGAGAGTGCGGAAGACGCCAGGAGAAAGATTTAGCTTCAGCTGGGGCAGTCAGGGCCCACCTTTTCAGAGAGAGAAAGATATTTAAGTTGGGTCACGAAGAGTCCATGCTGGTGTTCGTGCTGGTGATGAGGAATTCCAGGCAAAGAGAACGGAACGAATGTCTAAGGCTGACATAAAGGAAGGGAATTGCAGAAGCCATGACAAGTGAGATCACAATGAGCCTGGTGTGCCTATCTAAGCTCTCTAGACAGGCCTTCTTAGATAAGAGCATCCTGCACCATACACTAAACCACATTCCTCTCCATCCATACTCTTCTGCCTATTAAAATTCTATCCTAAACATACCGGAGAGGAGACCTTGAACTTGAGGGTGGCAGGATGTCTCTGGTAAGCCCATCTAACCGGAGGGCACTGAATGTTTTCTTATCTGTCCTCATCTAAAGGAAGTTCCAACTGGACCCACTTTGGTAAAGTAAAACACAATACTAAACAAGCGCCCAAAAGACCTTCAGTGTTTGAGGGCGCTGGAGTGGCATGCTCTCTCCGGAGGCAGCCTGTCTACTGGCGCATCGGGGAGTGTCTGGAGTGGAGTGTTTTCTTCAGTAATTCCGCCGGCAGCTGCTCCTGAGACAGAAGAGATGAGAGCCTATAGAGTACAAGCTGTACACTCTATAGAGCAGCGCATAAAGACCCAGGGGAGGAGAGGGTGAGAGGAGAGCTGAGGGGGCGGAATGCGGGAAAGAAAGGCTAGGTATGATTATGCCACCAGGTATCCTTGGCAACCAGAAAACATCTTGTACATTCTGTCTGAGAGATCAGCAAGCAGCACATGGGAGAAAAATGTGCTCTGCTTCTGTCAACATCAATAGCATGGGAACAGGACATCTCTGAGCTCGAGTCAAGGTAGGAACAGAGGGACTCAAGGTTCTTCAATATAAGCATCTGGCAAGAAAATAAATATGAAGCTGGAGAGTGTGTTCTGGAAGAATATCGAGGAGGGTATTGGTGGTGAAGAAAGCTGGCACAGCACAGACATTCAGTCAAAGTACTGGGAAGCACCGGGCATTGCTGTGCACTTGTTCTGAAGGATACATCTGATTAACTATATTGTTGGTAACCCACTTAGAAGGGAAAGACTCATTCCAGTGCCTAGAGTCAGGAGGACCCATGACTGTAATGAAGACACCTTGCCATCGTGCTCAATTAGGCAGTCTATAGGACTCTGGGAGAAAGTATAACAGAGTTTGTACGTCTTTGCTCATGAAGATGCAGTGGGCATCTGGAAGAGATACTTCTGAGCCTGAGTACACAATAGGCTCAGCCCACTGCTTTTTTCTTCCTTGTCCTTGTCCTTGCCCTATAAAGCACAGAAAGGTTCCCTTCAGTTGCTGAAGAATTTGCACACCTCATGACAACTATATTTAACTATTTGCTCCCTGTCAGTGGCCAGTTACAGCTAATTTAAAAGCTAATACTTAAATAGCACCTATGAGGGGCAAGAAAACCATTTTAAGTGACATACATGTATATGATCTGCTGTGCAGTCATGCTTTCTTATATATAAATATATGCATGTATGCTCACTGGCATATATGTATATGTAAATGTTTATATCCACACATACTAGAATTCCAATTTTATCTGCATTCCAAGTCTGTCGTAAGAAAGCTTACTATTCTTGTTTTAGGTAAAAGCACTAAAAAGTAACGTATGCCAAGACCACCGAACTCGTTTACGGTAAGACTGCAATTCGAAAATAGCTGTCTATGGTGGAAAAAAACAGGAAATACTGCCATGCAACAAGGGGGAAAAAAGTCCTACCCGCAAGTGAGCAGAAAGTGTAAGCATGCAAACGTGTGTGTGCATGCATGTGCCCAGGCCGAGAGAAAGGCTGGGGCTTCTGCTACTCAGGGCTGAAAGGCAGATGACAAAGGTGGCATAAGGGGCCTAATCTATGAGTGTGTCATGGCACTAAAAGCAGACATGATAGTCCCAGTTAGTACTCTGGAATGTGATGATGTAGCTCACCATAGACTTCCACAGAGACCGACGGGCAGCAAGTCACAAGCAGAGTGAGCATGTTCTGCTTAGGCTGCAGCTGTTTCTGGCCACGTAAATTGAATTTCTGCCAATCCACAATAGTAACGTGATTCTTACATGTTCCTTTTCTCCCCTGTTCCCAACACTACTATCCCATTCTACTTTCGGCTTCTAAAGCTTAGTATGTCATCACCTTTGCCTGTGACAGCTCGGTCTACGATGATGATGGGAGGACTGAGATGAGGACATAAAAATGTGTCAAAGATGACATTGGACATATGGCACTTAAAAGTAATTGTAAGGAAATTCAGAAAAGTAGGCATGTCTAGTGGTTCCACATCTGTGCCAATATGATATTTGACAAAAAAAAATAGGCACTGCTTCCTGCATGCCAAGTCCACGGTTTTACACATACCCAAAGGGAAGACAGGAGCCTTTGAGAATGGTAGTATCCCAAAAGCCTAATGCCTGTCTCAGGGAGAAACTATCCAAACATCAACCCCGGGCCTTTGGAAGGAGTTGGTAGTCCAGGTCAGTACCAATGTGAGTTCAGTTCTCCCCAATGATGAGGCCGTTCTTCAGGCAATGTCCACGGGGGCACCCACCAGCAACGTATCATTATGGAGGGTGTGAAATACAGCTAAAGAGTTTCATTTTAAATTTCATTTGCTTCTATTTATCTTACAGTTAAATAAACCACAGGAGGACCCATTTCAAGACCTTCATTTCACTCCATCAGGGGTCATCTCACTTAAGCCTGCCACCAAGCAGGCGCATGCCTTTTCAGAGAGCATGAGTGCTATCTGGGAAACCTCGCTGCTTAAAACCACCCAGCCAGTCCCACGGCATCCACAACGCATGCACTTGATTTGACTCCTTCCACTTACATCCACATTTCTGAGATGACGGTGGGACCCAAACAGACCCCTGAATCAAATCCTGACCATTCACTTCTTATTGCGGTATACTGACAAGCCAAATATCTCCAGCAATCGGCATGAGCAAGAATCTTCCAGAGGCCAGACAGATGCCCACTGGGCAAGGCAGCAGAGTTTTAGGCCTAACAAATAATAGGCTGACTGGAAACATAATTTGGAACCCCATGTTAAAAATTATTAATAGTACACTTTTTTGGACTCATAAAAGCCATTCTAAAACAAATCCCATTACAATCTGTAGCAAGCAACTAGTACAACTGTCCATCATACTCCTGTTGCCCTTGGGATTTCCTTGGCTTCCCTCGTTCTTTGTCTTCTTATATTAAAGCAGTTATAGATTGTCATAAAATCTAAAAGTATTCTGGAGTCATGGGAATGCAAAAGAGCCTCAGCAAAACAAAACATTTTAATTTGTTTTACTTGTTCTTTTTTATTAACATTTACAACATAGTTGTTGTGTTTGTTTTTTCTTACCCCCCCCCAATCTGTACCCAATAAAAAAATGTTTCCAAATTGGGATGCCAAGTTTCCATCCAAATTCCATTTTGTTTAATATCCCTGAATGAACCCTCCCTAGAACAAAGATTTGTACTGCCGCTCAAGGGACTTTATGGTTGAAAGAGTGAGCTGAATCACACTGGGACCACGGGAGTCCTCCATATATACCCTGCTTTAGGAGGAGACCTCACAAAAGATGAAAGCCTTCTCAGAATACTCAGTGGTACCCTCTTGGGCACAAGGGGAGATTTCTTATTCATCCTGAAGCCATTCATTTTTATCCGCATCTTCCAGAAGAGATGGAAAAATCTCTCTAAGTCCAATGACTTTGATTGGTACCCAGGCTTGGTCTTCTGTGGCTTACAGATTGGCTGGGATTCTAAATGGGATTCTTGCAAAGAAGTAATTGAATCTTAAAGGTGCAAAACGATCTAGCCTGTGCCCAGCTTTCTGCAAGGTACGGTCCCCTCCCCAAACAGCTACTCTACTACAAAGTTTACTATTTTCTGTATCAAAAAATAAAACAACAACAAAGGATGAAGGGACTTTGGAGAGATTTCATGCTGACATAGAAAAGATTTCCTGTACATATGGTACCCAATTTTAGATACAATGCGTTTCTGGAAATTGTGTCATAAAGCAGATCACTAGACGGGAAAGCTGGGATGGTCCATGCTGCTTTCATCAACAAACATATCCGAAGTGCCCACTGTGTCCTAGGCAGAATGACAGGTTCTGCCCTGTTCATACAGTCTAAAAAATAATCCAAACTAGTAAAAGTGTAAGGGAGAAACTAATGTTCATAAGGCTGTGCCAAACGAGCAGGGCAGCACCTGGGGAGGGAGTGGAGAACTTAACCACATTGCCTCCAATCCGAGACAGAGATAATCACTCCCGCCTTACTTTCTGCTCCGGTTAGATTGTAGACATCCCTTAATGACCCATGTAATAGAGGCTGAAGGTGCTTCACTGGTAAACAGCATTGCCTGTTCTTAAAGAGAACCTGGGACTTGGTTTTCAGAACCCCATGAAAGTCCACAACTCCTTGTAACTTCAGTTCCAGGGGCTCCACAGATGCTGGGCATGCACACGGCGCACATACATGCATACATGCACTCATGAATACACACAGAAGAAAAACAACTACTAAGGAGAAAAAGACTAGAGCTCCCAGTGCACTAAGGGGGAGTGGTGAAACTTCTCTACTGCAGTCCGCATGTCACAGAGGATATGTCCTGGAAGAGGAGTATGCGACCCTGCTCACATTTTATCCTCATTTTCTTCACGAGGTGAACGGTTTTGTCTCATTACACCATGTCACCATGACATGTTAGAATGGGCCTTCCTGACCAGATCGAAAAGCAATGGGTCAACTTGACATGGGTTGGAATTATCAAGCTTGCAGGCCCTTCGATCTCTATTAGGTGATTAGCTTGGGCATCTTGTTATCGTGACTAACCATGCCATCCTATCCTGACCATAACATTTTGGTTGAGCCTTTGCCACCAGACCAAAAAGCAATGGGCACAACTCACAGGCCCCAGATAATCTTACATCTCTATTAAGTGACTATCTTTGGCATCCTGTTGTAGTGATTAACCTTGTATCTAGTGAAATCATACCAGCCTGGGATTAGGTACCCTCAGTCCCCAAGGAGTCTCAGCACTACTATTCATGAGCTACTTACGCCATCACTCTCCTGTCCTCTTCTCTCAGAGTTTGTGTCAGATCTTCGTGACCCTTCAGACACCTAAATCAGGATGATTTCAAGTAGCCCGAGTAGACAGTTTCTACTTTCCATATGTGAGAAGAGAATGCTCTGCCGTCCTGTTTGTCTACCCCAAGAAGTCCCTGCCGCCATTTCAGGACCGTTCTGCCTGTCTTGGATGGACCTGATCCTTTCCAGGAACACGTGACCAGGTAGCTGTGGCCCTGCCGCTCTAGAGCTCTTACAAACTGAGGTTTCAGGAACAGAGAAAAAGAACTGTATTTCACAGGTCAGGAGAAATGGGACACCAGGACCAAGCGACACCATAAGGGCTACTCTTTCCTTTGTGTGGAAAAAACTCAGCCCAGAGAAACAAAGAAATCATAATTTCCTCTCACGCGAAGACATAGTTGCCTACGAGTACTTTCAATGTGTAGCAATCAAGGATAGGTTAAAGAATAGTGCCGTCCTAAGAAACGTTACACTACTACTAAAATCCAGAGAATATGTCATACACAAATCTATAAATCGGTCTAATATACGAGTGAATGTATAAACAAATATAATTTGTATATGTGAATATGAGACTGTAGTTCTATTTTAAAAAATTAAAAAGATGGGGCTGGAGAGAGATGGCTCAGTGGTTAAGAACACTTACTACTCTTCCAGAGGACCCAAGTTCAGTTCCCAGGATCCATGTCAGGTGGCTCACCACCTATAACTCCAACTCCAGGGAATTTAACATCTGCTTCTGGTCTCTAAGGGCACCCACCCAAAAGCAGCATATAAACACACACACACACACACACACACAGATAAATAAATAAAGCTTTATGGGAAATGAAGAGGATGTGTTGGCTATTTATTTTAAAATGCTTATGATTCAAAGTATATGATGAGAAAACACGTGACTTGAAATGTCTCCTCTCAGGAATGTCTAATGTAACAATTATGGAAACCACACTGGAAAACACTGCAAACAATACATTTTGGGGTTGGGATTACCCAAAGTAACAGGCTAGATGTGGTGCCGGAACATCATCTTTGAAAAGGACAAAACCTAAAAGGGAAAGCTACTTCAGCGAGTAGGATGTGGGGAATATGTGCATCCTGCTGACCGGGACAATGGTAATGATGAGGGATTACAAGCATGTTCAAGAATTAGAACAGCATGTGAAACAGCACTGGTGAGGCGAAAAATGATCAAGAGCTTCATGGGAGGCTGGAGAGATGGATCAGAGGCTCACAGCACTTTTGAGGACTCGGGTTCAATTCCCAGCACCCACATGGGGGCTCACAAGTGTTTCCAACTCCAGTCCCAAGGAAACCAACACCCTCTTCTGGTCTCCATGGACACAAAGCACACAAGTAGTGCATAGACATATATGCAGACAAAACACTCAAACACACATGAGAGATAAAGAGATCACACTTCTCTCAGACCTACACTGCTGAATGCTTCACAACTCATAGAGACATTGTTTATCTAGGTTTTTGTTTGTTTCTTGCTGGTTTTCGAGACAGGGTTTTGAAGCCTAGGACTCACTCTGTAGACCAGGCTGTCTCTGCCTCCCAAGTGCTGGTATTAAAGGCATGTGCCACCACACCTGACTTGTTTGTTTTTTAAACAGAAATTTAGACTTCTCATAAAAACTAAAGGAAAATTGTTAAATTTTGATTTTGTGACTTCAGTTTAGTGGTCTAGATTCGCTGCAGGAGAA
>NC_022010.1:34643632-34644849 GCF_000317375.1 Microtus ochrogaster | reverse complement strand
AAAAAAAAGAATACGGGAAATAAAAGCATAGTCTTTTCACTGGACAGCCGTACACATGAATAATGGAATTCAATCCTGACTTTGGGACATTCTGATAGGTCAATTCTAGGAAAATCAGCTTGAGATCTCTTGGGGTGAGTGTGTTAGTGAGAAAAAACAAATGTGGACAGAAAGTATAACAGTTCACACTGGCAAATGTGAGCACAGGCTCCATCTTTTATACCAGCCAGCACACAGCCTTGCCCAGACACAAATACAAGAGATGTGGGCACTTGACTTTTGCAAACTTCTAAAGTATAACTTTTAAAGTCTATTTTATGAATATTTGACGTAACGTGATAACATGGAATTTTCTGTGCCCCCTCTCCTTGTTTCTGTTGAATTCACACACATTACACACATGAACATGCAAATTTACTGGATAGCGAAGCTTTCCAGTCGGCATCGTAATGAATTTCTAAGGGGAAATTTTTTGACCTTTTGACACACAAGCAATGATTCACCGCTGACAGCACTTAGGGGGATGGATTTAGAAATGTGATTACCACATTTCCTTGGGAGAATCTGCTCAAAACAAAACTCACCCCGTTACACAAGAGTGAAAATAAGTCCCACGCCTTGTGGAATTGCACACGCAGATGAAATCACGATGTGCAACCGCCTAAGACCTTTCATCCTCTGCAAGAGGGACACAAAAGCTTCCTTTTCCAATAAAATGCCTGAAGATTTCCCCCCTCAGTTTGACCTGCTCACAGCTTAGCTGCTGCAGGTAGACTTCTGTCCATGCCCGGCAGTGCTCTCGAATGTCGCCATTGAGTTTGCCACTCAAAACCCACTGTTAGCCGGTCCTTGCAGGCTTCCTATGTGCGTCTTCCATTCACGCTCTCCATTCCTGTCCTGCAGGTGGATTACTACTGCCTACGTGCCAGTCTTCTCCGTCTGCAAGTCTTCATTCGGGTTCTTTATCCTGGTCTCTCTTTCCCAGTAGCATAACCTGCCAAAGACCTTGATCTGTTTTAAGACCCGGCTTCTTCTGTCACAAAGAACTGCCAATTACCCAGTTAGAATAAATGCCTTCTGCATGCAATTTCTTTATCTACTAAACACCAGCTTTTATTTTTACAACCTCTTAAAATGGGTTTCCGTCTGATAAACTTTCAGAGGGCCAGGTGTGGCTCACAACAGGCTTTCAGGTACCTTAAGAAAAGTAGCAACTC
>NC_022010.1:34631150-34643508 GCF_000317375.1 Microtus ochrogaster | reverse complement strand
GAGAGGCTGAAACTCCTTGGAGATAAAAAAGACATCTTAAAATTAACATCATCAATATCCAAACTCACGGCAAGTTATTTTTTTCCCTTGTCAAAAGTCAACCGAACTGAATATAGACACAACCCTTTGGGCTGGGAAGAAGGCCGGCACACAGCACTGCTCACAAGGATTTGGGTGCTCCAAGGACAATACAGTAATACGCCTCTCAAGTATAGTATATTATCTACCTTCACCTGTTGTCTGAAGAGAATGGTTCTCAACAGGTCAAACAGTTTGCCCAAGGCACACTATTCCAAACAATAAAGTGGGTCCTTAAATCCCAGGGCAACAGAGCAACTAACTCTTCCATCCCACTAAACTGCCTCTCACGTATTTCTTAACAATTTCGCTGCAGATAATAACCAAGTGATTCCCATACTAGTTTCTATTTTTTTTCAGCCCTTTGGAGTAATATCTGTCCAGCTAGCAGGAACTCTGAAATTCTCGACAACTGTTGTGAGGTTCAAGAAAAGAAATAACGAAAGGGAGAGAAGTAGTCATTGAAACTGTTACAGACGCAGATGAAGACGCATGACCCTGTCAGCTACCAAACAGTTGTCATATGCTACACACATTATTATTCATAAGAAAACGATACTAAAAAAATTAAGGGACATTTGTTAAAAATTAAGAAATTTGATATTTAGTAGAGTAGGCAATGAATCTGCTGTGGTATTCTCAGCAAGTCTGCTTGCTTGGCTGTCAGCTGTGTCTCTCTGCTCACTTGAGTACAGGGTTGGACAGCAGGGCCACTATAAGAGTGAAGCTAACAGCAGACCCGTGGGACCTCACGGGTTATGAAGAGAGGGCACTCATGCGCATCAAATCATGATAGGTATCATTTTCCTAGAAATACCAATGGCTTACTGAAAAGAAGGAGGAGGAGGAGGAGGAGGAGGAGGAGGAGGAGAGAGAGAGAGAGAGAGAGAGACCAAAAACCCAGAACTGGGACTTTCTCTCTCTTCTTTAAAGTTGAGTCTGGACTATCGTGTGTTCCTTCACTTCAGATTAGGCTTTTGGAATTTTAGTTTTCAGACAAACACATGATCTGGTTTTCCATTTTTGTTCTGTCTACACGGCAACCCTGCAGTCTTTTCAGATGCCTCTCTCTTACCACAGCCCACAGGAATCCCATCAGGGTCGGGTGTCGTTTGGGGGTAGGAGTGGCAGTAGCAGCACAAATACTTGTAGAAAGGAAGAAGGTGTGATACGCTTCAGAGAAAAGGATGCGCTGCCAGAGGCAGGAAGAACGGGACACTTGGCATCTTAATTGGAATGGCCGCAGCAGCGGATCCAGCTCGCTGTATTCCCTTGAACATCTCTATCCAACGGAGCTACGCGCTTTAGTAGCTCATTAGGAATCTGGAGATGGATCTTTTCTTTCAGAGCTCAGAATTGGCTCAATCTAGGTCTTGCTGGGAAGGGTTATCTGGCAGGTTATTACCCACTGTGCTGTGTAGTCTGGATGAAAGTTTGGTAAGGCTGCAGAACACCACACAGGCTGCCAGGAAGCAGAGCGGACCCAGTCTCTCTCCAGCTTCCCTGCTTTGGCTGCTGCTGCCCTCACCGCACGTACTCCTATAAGCTATCTCAAAGAGATGACCTGAAGAGGGCCCAGTGGCTCCGGAAACCCTGTGCTGACCCACAGAGACATTCCATGTGATAAACAGGCCTGCCTTTTGAAGGAGTCACATCCCCTCGCCTCAATTTATAAACAAGCATTTCTATTCAAAAATCAAAAAGGGTTGCTCTTTTTTTTTCAGGGTATCACTTCTTGCTACTTAATCTTGAGGAAAGAAAAAAATTAACCTTTGTTGATGTTTCCTTTAACAATTCTTATTGTTTTGTAAACAACTTAAACTGTAGTATTTTTGTATTCCTATTAGGTGCTCAGTGCTATGATAAATTTGGGTACTCATACACAATATTTTATAGCAATCTGGAAAACAAATTAGTTTTTTCCTACAACTTGATCTACTTTCCCTCAACACTCCTAAGTTCTTTTTACTACTTAGCAAGAAAATACACACTAATTTGTTTGGTACTCAGTCTGCATGGCAGAGGATTTCAAAAAAGATGGGAGGGAGGTGAAGATAAGAGGTAAAAGGCCACATTTCCCTACGAATATGGACTTGACTGTGATGTATGTCGAAGGAAATATAAGCTCTGCCCTAATTTAGGGACTAGGATAGGGAGGGCGGAATCCACCAGAAGAGTTCTACAGGTATTTAAACTCAGGCGTGGACGAGGGGAGAAAGCAGCGGCAAGTAGCCACGCAGCCTCTCAGTTTAGCTTCTGATTCCTTACCAATTACTTCACTGGAAAGAAGTCAACCAGGGCCAGCAGTTTTACACAGGGTAAAAAGAAAGCAGGAAAGAAACAAAGCACAGGAGCCTGATTCATGCTCATTGTTTCCTCTATAACGTTTGCATGTGGATTCTCTGAAGAGAAGGAAAACAAGGCCAGCGACTTGTTGACACAAACACCCTCAGCAAGGAGAACTGCCTCCTCACTGCCTGCAGGAGCCTGCCTGCAGCCCAGTGCTGGCTTCAGGTAGAGAAAGCAGCTAGTCGACACTGAACAGTTGCCAAGGGAACAGCCAGCGTTTTATGACATTATGGTCAGATTAGAAGGAAATCGTCTGACCCTGTAATAACGCCTGGAGAAGACCAGCTGCTTCGGAAAATTACAGTGTTTACCCAGAATCTTCTCTGGAAACACATGCACAGCAGCAGAACAGCCAAATGGACACACATACCCATAGAACAATTGCTTTTAAATCAACAAATCTTCCATGGACTTTTAGCCCACATGTGAAAGTCAATTCATGCCTCTTATAGGCAATTAGAATCCCATTAGTGCACCTAATGCAGATATAGTTCCAAATTCATGATTACATTATCTTAACCAACATCAAAAGGAAATGAGTCAAAGTTAAAGTGGTTCAAAAACAAGCAAACTCCTAGTTTTATAGTAAGTACTCCAACGTCTTTCTCTCTCCAGAAAACTCTGGAGACTAAAACCACAATCTGCACCATCTAATCATGCCTGTGCCATATAAGTGTGTTCACTGCCATGCCAGGCACTTACCTAGGTGGTCTAGGAGCTGACTTTAATATAGGAGAATGGGGTTGGCTTCCAAATTAAGTCCAAATAGTATAATAAAGCTTTCTTACTCACAGGGTAAACAGCAGCACTGTATTTGGGGGGGGGGGTGCTAATTCCTATTCAACGGGCTAAGCACTTATTCTGTATCTAGGTCTTCAGAGCTACTCTACTCACATTAGCGGTCATTAAGCTGCCACTCTGTGTGAGTCACTGCCATGACTGACACGCGCTTTCTCATCTAATCACAATTACTCATTATTAGTGTCTCCATTTTAGAGAAAAGAGGACCGAGCCTTGGAAAGGGGGAAGCAACTTGACCAATGATACCCAGTTTAAAGTAGGGCAATCTTCTCGACTCTGCCTCTGACCAATCAATGTAGTCCCTCTCAAGGCTGATAAATGGGAGCAATGTAAGGTTTGTCTTGGAATGGTGGACAAGAGATGAACTGCACATTTTCTCCCACAGAGTTCCTGTAACTAGCTTTCTTGAGTGCGTGCGTGGAAGGGTGAAAGAAAGAACGACAGAAAGGGACCTCATCCAAGTCTGAACAAACACTGTGGTGCAGGAGAAGAAAGGCTAGTTTGTGGCACAACAAAAGGAAGTTCTAACTCTACCTGACCCAAAAGAAACTGTTTAATGGATTTGAAGGAAAATACATACTGAGATCCACACAAGAGAGCACTTGGATGGAATCTCAACAATTCAGATTGAACTGAGGAAGTTAAACCCCTTTGATCCATTTCTATGTTCGCATGGACTAACAAGTTTAAAGGTATATTTAAAAAAAGGAGATTTTATTCTATGCGATACCAATTTTCTAACATCACTTTTTGAACTGAGCTGGTGTCCTGTAAATACTGATAAAGTGAAAGTTGTGAAGTTTCTTCCAACTTGACTACTTTTTCTTTTTAAATTTCTTCTTTATCTCAGATGCTGTCTTTGTGTTTCTTTGGGACAACCTTCTCATCTTCTAAACCAGATGACCTCTAGATAACTGCTCTTTAACATATCCTAACACAGTGTTGCGATTCACTGAGAAGGACAGATACTAAATGAACGTTCTGCCAACAGAATTCCCCTAGAATTCTTTTCTATAAGCTAAGATTTGTTCGAGTAGGGACTGAAACTCCTCAATGGCGTTCATTGTCTTTCTGAAGTATTACAATTCCAAAAGGGCATGATAAGATGTTGTGAGTGTCCACTATTATTTAGCCAAGAACCAATAATGATCACAGAAAATATCTTACAACTGGCTGACACATAGTGTTTATCCATTAAGAGATTCATTAAGCATGCGTTAAGGAATACATAAGTGTTTTGGGTTTTACTGCTTGGTATCAAATCTTGTCATGTCTTACTAGCTTTCTCAACTGTTAAAATATCAATTAGCAATAATAGTAATCATAATTCCCTTGCTAGTTGCTCTTGATTTGGGTCATTTCTCTTCCTCTTTCTCTTATTTAACTGACACTTTTAACATAACACACGAAAAGACAGTAAAGAAGTATAAACTTTTTTTTGCTTCCGATCAAACTCTTCTTAGATCTCTGTGTTGTAAAGCAACACAGAGCAAGCACTTGGGGAAGCTGTTAACAAGGGGGGAAATAACAACCTGAAAGTAGAATAAGATTGATCAGGAACGATGAAGCTGACAGGCTGAGGGTGAAGGAAGAGAGGGGAAGGTAAGAAAAGGAGGGAGGGACAAACTGTATGTCCAGGGAACATCCCCTGCCTGCTACAGATGTTATAGGGAGACCCGCTAACTTGTACAGTACCTTTATAATCATAATAAAAGAAGTAAGACTCATTAAATATTCCAAAAAGCTGGGATAGTATAGTTAGCTCTTTGTTAAGTGGTAGAAGTGTTCATTACTGATGGATAAAGGGGGACAATGCCACACTGGGGTCAGTCCTTTTAATAATTCAATGTCCACACCTACAAAGATCACAGTGCTTCACTCCATCAGTGAAGATTTTGGAAAATATTTATTTGGTTTTAAAATATATCTTTTGAAAATCTTCACTAGGAGCTTCCAAAAAAAAAAAAAAAAGGAAGAAAAGAAAATCTTCACTAGGCACAAGAGAAGGGGAAAAGTAAACACAGATGTGAAAGAAACAAATGGAATTGTGCTTTTTTTGGGTCCTCCTCATCAGTTTTGCAAATTCCTTCAAAGCATGCATTTAGATCCTTTTATGTTTGGGTTACATTCATCACTAAAACACAGGGTAAAACCCACCAGTGCTATCATTGTGGAACTGGAGGCCGGTGCTAGAAGTCTGCTTCTGGAGTTCTCTGGTTGCATGAAGAATGCTGTCTGCCCACTGCTCTGCAAGGCAGAGAAACGAGGATGTGCCTGCCTGCAGTCTCCTCCTCATCACCCATATTTGTATAACATCTGTATAACCGCATTTGAAACTTTCAGACACAGTGGTCCTCAAGGATGCAATGTACCAGGGATGCTTAATGAATGGTTATTTTTTCTAGGACAAAAGAACCAAATATCAGTAATCACTATAAATCAAGGTCAGACATGTTATTCTTTTTTTAAAAAAAAAATTATGGGCTTGAGTGTAAATATGTGCGTCACTTGCATGAAGACATGGTGGAGGCCAGAAAAGGACACCAGATTCCTGGGAACCGGAGTTACTCTGACATGAGCCATCTGTTGTTCTGGGTTCTGGGAACTGAACCGGGGTCCTCTGCAAGAGTAACAAGTTTTCTTAGCTGTCCTGGCCCTTACTACCCTTCCTTCTTAATAAGGACAAAGTTCTATGACATCCCTGAAATTATTCAAAGACAGAATTGATGTCAGATGATTACTATGATGGTGATGATAACGCTAATGCTTACCGAGCACTTACGAGATGCATGGTTCTGTGAGGGTTTCATTGCTGCTGGTGTTACTGTTATTCTTTTAAATAAGGAAAAAGTGAGTTGTTTACCCAGCTGGGGAGCATTGGGCCAGACGTCAAGAACACATTTCCAGATTCCAGTTCCCAGCTACCTGTCATCAGACTGGAAGCTGTACTTAACAGTCCATATGGATTAACACCCGTGTGCACGCTTCTCTTTCCCTTCCTTCCTTCTTTTAGTTTCTAGTGGCTGTGTTCCATCTTTCAAGCTTTTCAACAGACGTGACTTCTTTTGCCTTTTGTTTTGTAAGTGCCTACTCTAATAACAGATTCTCAGCTAATCACTGGAAAGGGCCTACATCACTATGATGGTACAGTGTAAAAGACATTCTCTGGTCATCTGAGAAGGATGTCCTTTCCTACAAACTATATTTCATTTAAATTTCGATGTGGAATAATTTATCATAGACTGGGAATAAAGCTCAATGTGGGGCACCTGCTTTGAGTGTGTAAGCTCTTAGGACCAATCTCCAGCAGTGCAAAGCAAATAAATACGCACCAAAATTGTACATACATAAGCCACATGTGTTCTGTTGCTCACTGATTCTAGTCTAAGTTAACTCTGAGAAATATTTCTGAGTGTATCAAAAGACACACACTTTTAGAAACATTCCTTGTTGTAATGGATTCAATCCTAAATAATTCAGCAATCCTGAGAGAGAGAGAAAGAGAGAGAGAGAGAGAGACAGAGACAGAGACAGAGACAGAGAGAGAGACGAGGATGGAGAGGGAGAGAGAGAATGTGTGTGTGCGCTCCTGTGCATGTGTCACCATGTGTGGGCTAGAATGGCTGGCTGATGAGCCTTTGGGATGTAGCTCACTCAGCTCTTCTATGTACTCTTCTATGTGCAACCGCACATACAGGCTCTATGTGGGCGCCATGGATCTGAACTTGGGATTTCATGCTGGCAAAGAATGAACTTTACTCAATGAGTGATTTCCTCAGTCCTTGTCACCTTTTTAAACAAATAGCTGGAAATGTTATGGTATTTTCATTTGAGACAGGGTCTGGCTGGCCTCAGATTTACAACGCGGAAGACTTCGGATCCTCCTGTAATGTGCTAAAACATGACACGAACTGAAAACTGAATGACTTCTACATATGATGGAGAAAGATGAATGAGTACAAACTTACGCCAGATTCCAATTCTATGGAAAGCTGGGGTTGCACAGCTGACTTTTAATTAAATGCCAGTAATTAATTCTAAGAGGGGAAGGCCATATTCGCTTACATGAGGCAAATGCCTCCAAATGCCATATTATCAGTAAAAAGAGAAAGTTAACTAACATTGACGCAAGTCAGCTGCAGAAGGTTGCCTTCGCACAAGTCTCGAAAGATAGGACCCTTTCGCATGACAGATAAAACAGACATTCAGTTTATACTCTTCATTACAGCCCCTATCTGACACAATCAAATGGTGCCTGGCAGAGGACAGGAACCTTGACAAAGCCTCTGCTGCCATGCATGTTGAGAAGCTGGAAAGAGGCAGTTACAGGGAAGGCTCAGAGACACACACAGATCATTCTACACAACACTGGAAAGGTCTAACAGAGGAGAACACATGTCCAGTTCTAGGAATAAAATATATTTGCCATCTCTCTGTTTTCTATGTAAGATATCTGGCCTTTCAGTGAAGATTAAAAGACATACAAGAAGGCAAATACAACAAACAAGAAAAAAGCAGACTCGGAAAGACCACAGATGTGGAACCTTGGAATAATAAATCAAAATAAGTGTGATTAATGTTACAAGCATTCACAGAAAAGGGAGAAAACACACATTATCATCAGAGACAGAGTATGTCTTATTATATCAAATCACAGTATGTCTTCTTACTGCTTTATGAGACTGAAACAGAAATGCTAGAAAAGAAAAGCAGAGTCATAAGAAGACTATTTTCAATAGCCCCGCACGGTTCCATCATTCCTTTCAGTTTGGACATGCAAACACACAGCAACCTGTGGGACTGTCAGATCACAGCTGCGGATGAGAACATGGTGGAGACATCGCTCACCTCTGGTGAGGGCCTCATGGAGGATGGCATCGTGAAAAAAGAGAGGCCATGAAAAGGAAAGGAATGTGACATGGCAAGAAGATGAGCAAGAAAAAACTCAGGGTGGTTCCAAGACCACATAGAACAATAAAATTGAACGGAGCCATAATCATAGGCATTACCATCAGCAAATTTTACCGAGCACTTAAGGAATAGCACTGATTAAACATTTTTTTCCAAAACAGTCTGAGAAGAACACTGCCAACCTCTTTTACAAGGCCAGCACTTCTCTAATACCAAATGAAGTCAAACATATCAAAAAAAGAAAAAAATCTGTGAACCAGTGTCCCTCATGACACACACCCAACCCTTTCAAAATGATTGACATTTGACAATAATGTTAAATCCAACAATAATTGAGCCATTCAGTCAGCTCATTTTAGGAACACAATGTCTTTACAGTACATTAAAAAAAAAATGTGTGCATTCCTTCATTTTAGGAGACCATGGAAGGAAAATGCCATTTAATCAACAACTGATATTGAAAAACATCTGACAAACTCCAATCCCCTATCATGACTAAGATTCTTAAGAAAAACAGGAATAAAAAAGAACTTCCTTGCCATGATGAGAGTACCTACGACAATCCCAAATCTAACACCACAGACAACAAATCCTTAGTGCTTTCCCAAGGCTGTGAACGAGACAGGAGGCTGTTCATGCCTCCTTTGGTCCCCGCCTCACTGCAGGTCCTAGCCAAGGCAAATGGAACATGGAACAGAGATGGCTAAGATTTAAGAGAAGAAAGAAATAATAAAGAAGGAAGTCTTATTTAGAGAAAATGTTCATAAACATCTTCCTATTTTTAAGTTAGAGCTTCTAGGATTAATAAATTTAATAAGGTCACAGGACTACTGGTATGTAAAATTAACATTAATTTTATATAGTAACAATTATTATTTGGAACTGATTTTTTTAAAATTCTGTTTAAAAAAATCCTTCCTATCATAAGACACTTACTAAAAATCTTACAAAATATGTACAAGATTTCCAAGCTAAAATAGAAAACAGTGATTAAACAAACAAAAATCAAAGTAAATGGAGAAGTATAAAGTATTCAAGGATAGAAAAAAGTCAGTATTGTAAATATCTCATCTCTCCTTAGACCAATCCCTAGATTCAACACAATTCCAATCAAAATCCCAGCAGGATTTTTGTTAAAACTGACAAACTGATTAAAGGCAAAGTAATCAGACCACCCAATATAATTTTTTTAAAAAGTAAGCTACAATGTAGCACTTGATTTCAATATTCCCCTACACAACTATCATGAAGACAGCATGAGGATTTGAGGGTGGACAGACATACAGGCGGATGATGAACAGGACCGCAAGTGCTGAGACAGACACGTCCTTCCTCCACTCCACACACTGGGATCCATAAGGAGAAAAACAGGCAAAAACTGAACCTTGTTCACTTTATAATGATTAACATGGCATGAGAAAAACCTTCCAAAATCTAGAATTATAAAACGTCTACAAACCAAAACTAAAACCAAATTATTGTTATTATTATTACTTCTAGGTAATGAAGAAAGATATAAAGTCAGACTAGCATGAAGGAGGCACTGATGTATGGATGATGATATTTTCTCTTCAGAGCTGTTTCTGGAGTATATTCATTCACTTTGTAAGAGCTGAGCCAAGTATGCACTGATACAGAAATTTATTATATTATACACTAAAACTATCATTTTAGATACTCACTGGTATCATGTGATATTTGTTTATTTCCCTATGACTCAGTCCTTTATGAGGAGGTTCAACTACAACATCGTACTTGTCTGGACTAGAGTGGAAGCTTACTGAGCACTTAAGTGGAGTTTAGTTGGTGGTAGCCATTAACTGGTAAACAGTCTGCATTTCTGCCACTGTACCCTGCCAGTTAGGACGAAAGTTCAACTTCACATAAACCACACCCTCAATGACTGTGGAGTTATTACTGAATGAATAATTAAAAATACTGAAATCCAAATAGGGTCACACAGTTTTCCCCTTTCCCTTTTCTCTTTCCAACCCTTCTCATGAATCCTGTCTGTTCTCGTTCAAATTCACTGCCTCTATTTCTTAAATTTTTGTTACACACACACATACATAAAAATAAATATATAATCCAACATGCTCAGTCAGTGTAAAGTTATATATATATATATGTACACACACACACAATACATATATGTATATGCACATCCATATTTATTATCCAGGGCTGACCACATAGGATCGGATAACCAACTGGAGGGCTCTTCTTTGGAAAAGACTATTTCTCCCACTCTCAGCCCCACGTGATCCACCCACAACACAATGCCTGCACTTAAGGCTTGGGAATCACAGCAGACAAGGGATGTGGGTGGGAAGAGGGGAAGAGCCAGAAGAATAATAAATCTGCCTGAATGACTCTACCTAACTGAAAATTACAAGTTAACAGGAACTCATGGTATGCTATGACAACCTATTATTACATTTTATTTTACAATAATCTAGTGCTTTCCCATTTTTAAAACCCATTTTAATAAGTCTTTGGCCCACTCTATTATGTCTTATTTAATGATTGAACCCGTATTAGGAAGTCTGTAGACAACTGTTGAAACCAGGACCTTAAAGGATAGAACACGGAAGGAAGCGTTTGGAAAACTGTCCCTGGGCTACCCCACCTTGATCAGTTAGCCATTCCTTGGCTCTTTGTAGTCACGATTTTTCTTATTTCAGGGAAAATGAAAGAATTAAACCCAGAGCTATTTCTAAAGATAATCTAAAACTGCAAAAAAGCAAGCCTACAAAAGTAGAGACTTAGAGATGAAACACCAACACAGTTCTACATAATAATTTAATATGCTAAAATAAAAACATTAATTGCTGCAGTTACAATTGAAAGTGATCCTACTGTTACTACTGCAACAAAGGGCTAAAGCTATTCAGATAATCACTTGGTTTTTTTAAAAAAAAATACTAAAGCTTATTCACAAAAGTAGAAACCATCATTTTCGGCTAATCTCCAGCCCAGTCAGGATGTCAACACACGCATTATTATTACAATTGAAAAAGAGAAGGAAAAAGTGGAAGCTTAAGTAAGATAACCTGCCCACAACTACCAGCAGTGAAGGGCCGAGAGGGAAAGTATACTGCTCTAGGGGTCAGACACTATGGTTGTGGGCAACTCTCCAGTATTAACTGCCTCGACAGTCACAAAAATTTACTCAATCTTGAATCAGATAAGCTATACAGAGCTGTAACAGATTTACAGGCCCCGAGGAAACAATGTACTCAAATAAATGTATCATGGATGCACTAAATAAAGTGGTAGATAATAAACACACATGCAAGTATCCTTATTCATCATAAGCCCCAAGAATTGCTTATGGACATAGGAGTATATCATGGTTTGAAATACATGTTGAGGCTGTGATATTAATCACAGACCTGAATTATAAGCATATCAACTTATATTAACTATAGTTTATGTTCTATTGGTGCTTGTAATAAAACAGGAACTAAATTAAATCTCTAAAGGGTCCTCCCATTTTTAAGGCTGAGTTGTAGAGCCTGGTCTCTACAACATCTCTTCATGAGAAAAAAGTGACATTCTTTCCTCAAAAGCAATGTTCTTAGACTTCCTTATTAGGCTCAGAAACTTTTGTTTAATCTTAATTTTAAAGGCCATTAGGAATTAGAAGGGGAAAATGGGATATTCTGCTTGAACAGGGTTTGTTAATGGCTGCAGTAGTGAAAGGGGTTTACATTATGAAGGATATATTAGCCAAGCTGTCTCTCCCTACCCAGCTTACTCTCCAAGGAACTTGCAGCTCTGAAAGGGGGTTTCAAATTAACCATTAACAAAATGTTAGAATTCATCAAGCTTCTAATACAAGTCATTAGGGAGACATGAATAATCCAACCATAAAATGGAAAAAGAGTGGAAGCAAGTGTCTACTAAACACTGAAAATCACACACACACACACACACACACACACACACACACACACACACACCCCAGAATCATAAGATTCCACTTTCAGATAACTTTTCTGGCAGATGTTTGAGGTCACAGAGAATGAGGGGAATCAGACATTGTCACAAACTCTTGAGGACAATGAAGTGAAGTCTCTTTGTAGGTGCTATTGCAGTAGGCAATGAAAAGGAAGTACAAACACACACATACTCACATACACATACACATACACACACATTCACACACATACAGACACACACATACACACACATACACACACATACACACACATAC
>NC_022010.1:34579677-34630677 GCF_000317375.1 Microtus ochrogaster | reverse complement strand
ATACACACACATACACACACACACACTTGACCTAGCAAGTCTACTCCAAAACTCAATCCCAAAGAAAGTTTTAAAATCCAATGTGCATAATTACATAAATAAATTAACCTTTACAGGCAAAATCAGAAATATAAACTCTTATCAGGAGGAAAATGACTTAGTGCTGTGGTCCAAGCAGCCAACTGAATGACTTGCCAGCGTTAAAAGAAAATATTGCATTGCCTTTTAAACAAAGGCACTAAGCACACGCTGTTGGGGTAAAAGCAAAAGCAAGACATACAGTAATATGCATTTGTTGCATGTATTTTATCCAAACACACATGGTTTTATAGTATATTTAGGATTCAGGAAGTAAATACTTAAGCTATCAACAGTGACTTCTTCTAGGGAGAGTTTTGGAAGAATTTTGTTGTTTATTTTCTATATTGTTGTATGATTTGATTTTGGACTACAAGCTCAAGTACTTACATAATAAGGAAATTTAAAAAAATCAAGACACTACTGTGTTACACACTGAGGTACACGGAAGTGGAAGTTGCTCAAAGGAGGAAAGTGAATCCCAAATTACAACTCAAACGTCAGTGTTCTGATCGGCACTTACATACCTTTCTTCTGGGAAGGCCTATAAAATCAGGACAGCCAGGAACACTTTATAGCCAGGCAGACATTTAACGCATTCCAAAGACTAAAAACATGAAATACTTCTCATAGTGGAAAGAAGAATTATTTCAACCATAAAAAGGGATTTAGTGGCATTAATAAAGAACATCCTTAAAACAGCAAGTCGCTGTTAACATAATTAATAGACCCCAGTACATGGCAACGGAAAGCAGTCAGTGGTGAAGGGGGGAGGTGAGTCGGGACCTGAGTGTCATGCTTGCTTCAACAACTGCAAAAAAACCTCTGAAGAAATGGATCTGCACAGCAGTCCATAAAAAGAGAGCTTTAAATTTTAAGTGGTTTTGGTATCCACTGTGAATAGAAAGGTTAAATGGGTATTAAAAGAGCAATAATTCTTTCTGATTACATTTTTTTAAAATTCAAGAATGGAGTGATATGTTCAAAATGAAGTCCAGACTTCGTTAGCAGTCGCTGGAGCCGCCCTGCAAGTTAACGATCTAACCGGCTGAGTGGGAGACTTTATCTTTAAAGCAAGAGGCGATACTGTAAAATTGCCATCTCCTTGCTGTGGAGGGCTGAATGAAAGCGTGTTAAAAGGCGGCAGAAACAATCCGGATTATTTATTTATTATTGAGAAGCGCTGGCTTACACTGGAGAAAAGAAAACAGCTACGCACATGTGGCTGAGCCAGCAACGAGACAGCTCTTCCCCACAAATAGTTCATCATGCTTTCAAGCAGTCAACTGCAGCTGTACTGTAGGGCCCTGAGCTACAAAACTCACCAGTGAGAGGCAGTTCGTGTTCATGAGATCAAAGCCCAGAATCTAGATGGGAACTTCCCAGTTTGAAACCTCCCTTCTCTCAGCTGTAACTGGCTGTTTCTACTCAGCACCATCCCTGGTTCTTGCCCCCCTGCTGCGGTGAGTGCTTGACCAAGCCAACAAATGGTACATTCAGGCTCCCTGATGTATTTCTCGACACTAGGAACTAGGTATCACTATTTCTCCCATCTCCCTAAGTCATATCTCCAAGAACCATATCCTGTACTTTATGATGTACATAAAAGAACTGGATCCTTCCCAGGACCAAGCAATGGGGATGCTCATAGGCATGGCTGTAAAGCTGATGTGGAAGGAAAATGGAATGAACTTGGATGGTTAGCCTGGAGAGGAACGCAGCTTTAGCGTCCTCTAACAACAGAGGTCACTACCCTCCTGTAAGTGCCAGGCTTAGGATCTGCCTTATCTGCTGAGCTGGGAAAATGCCAGGAGGCGGTGTCAAGCAGGCAGGTCCCAGAGACTGGGGCCAACTTCAAGTTTGCTTAGAAGCTATGTCGGGGGCTACAGAGAAGGCTCCGTGACTGAGAGCACCTGTTACTCTTGCAGAGGAATTGGGTTTGGTTTCTATTACCTACATGGTGGCTCACAATTGTTTGTAACTTCAGTTCCTGGAGATTTAATAATCTATTCTGGTCTCTTTGGCCAGGTGTGAGACATATGAGTGTGCACGCGTGTGTGTGTACACGCACATACGTGCATGCCTGCCCACATGTGTGTATAGTTGCAGGCAAATCCTCATAAAATATAAATAAATCTTCAAGAAAAAAACAACTAAGTTAAATGGGAAAATGATCGATTTATCTAAGCCTAGGTTTTCTGCTTTGTTAAGTACGAGGATGCAGTGTGATCCACAAGCCTTGTGTTCACGCCCTATTACGGTGAGCACTGTTCCTTATGCTTTATGTGATGTGAATACGAAAGGCTAAGCTCAGGGACACAGGTGCAGGAAGGGTGTAGAATGCTACTTCTGGGTTCAAGCACGATTAATAAAAGCTCAGGGTCAGATATTGGGGTTCACCCTGAAGATCCGCTCTTACCTTGACCTCAGTCGCAGGAAACTGCATCTGAGAGTTGTCTCGCCCCGTCTTATATTCCTCTCTAGGGCTGGGATCAAAGGCATGCACCACCCGATTTCTATGGCAACTAGGGTGGCTACTGGGATTAAAGGTGTGTGTTACCATAATCTGGTCTATAAAACTGACCAGTGAGACTGTTTTACTCTCTGGTCTTCAGGCAGCCTTTATCTATTAAAACACATTTGAAATGCCACTACACTGAGTCCTTAACCTGAGTTCTCTGGAGCAGATGCTCACGGAGCTCATGACTAGTGAGATATCTCCACTCTCTCGGAGGAGAATTTAGGGGGCTCAGGGCAGGTAGCACATTTGTCCAAGGACATAGGGACACTAACAGGTCTGTCCACGTCCATAAACACATGCTTCCATCAGAGCTCAACTTGACCTCAGTACCTTCCGACATTAGCATCATTCTTCCCACCAGCAGGAGCTCTAGGAAACAAACACAGAGCGAGTTCCAGGTTCCTCCCTCAAAAAATCCGTTCTTAGGGGGAGTATGCAAGGCAGACATAAATGTGTGAGGAGAACAAGAAAATAATCTGTGTCAGCGGAAACTACCGGGCTGCAGCCATGCAACTTCAGTAGCAACCGCAAGGGAGGACTCAGATCTCTCTTGTATCACCCAGTAACCACAGAGGGACAACAATTTGAGGGGCTAGGAGTTAGACCGAGAGAGAAAGGCTATGACTAGGTAATAGCAACATTCTAAATGGCTTCTTCCTCTCCAAGACGGCTGGCTTCTTCCTTACCCCCTTGACACAAAAACGTGGGAACGTAAAACAAAGGGCTGGAAGACTGTTTTTCTTCGGTAGATCCTCAAGACATGCAGACATACCAGTTATGGGCCAGTCAGTCACCCTGATTAAACTGACCAAGGCTAAATTAGGGAGGACTCTTCAAAGACAAGACCTACCCAGTCCTGGAGAAGAGGCTGGGCCATTAGGCTCCTGAGTTCCACTCTGCTTTAAGCGGGATCTCTTTCTTCTCTCCATATGCTTGTTGTGTGTGTACACACAAGTGTTTCCTTACCCTTAAAGGAGTATTTCCCCATCACGTGACTCTGTCTGCTGTGCTTGCCATTCTCCCAAGGGTTATTGCTCTCTGCTGTGCTTTTAGGCCTGATCTGGGGTTTTTTTTCTTTGAATCCTAATAAAATTGTCTTCAAGCTTTGTGTGGGGGGAAGGAGGAAGGAAAAAAGGAGGAGGAGGGAGAGGAGCAGAAAAAAAGAGGAGGAGGAAGGAGAATGAGGAGGAGAAAATAAGAAGAGGAGGAGGAGAAAAGAAGGTGGAAGGAAAAGAAAAGAAAGGAGAAAGAAGATGATGATCTATGCCACAGAGCAAACAGGATAGAAAATGATCACGTTGAACAAAGGGGATCTTTAAGGACAAGACAGCACTGGAATCGTTCACTTAACATTTAGACGTAAAAATGTGACCAGGGCATTTCAGTGGCAGGCATAGAGTGTGAACGGCAAGGTTAGACATGACCTCTTGGGGGAATGTGAAAAAGGTCAGCATGGGTGTCGCATAGGACGCATATGGTCAGACAATCTGGGTCAAACACAAGCCTTCTTTAGCTATACATTTTTCTCTGCTCCCTTAGCTTCCTTTCCCCTCCCCTTCAACCTTCGCCAGTGGTTCCCACGGTCCCAATTTACTCAGGAGATCGTATCTTTTTCTACTTCCCATGTAGATTAGATCCACACATGTCTCTCCAAGGGTCCTCTTTGTTGTCTAGGTTCTCTGGGACTGTGAATTGTAGGCTGCTTTTTTTTTTTTTTTTTTTTTTTTTGCTTTATGTCCAAAAGCCACTTATGAGTAAGTACATATAATATTTGTCTTTCTGGGTCTGAGTTGTCGCACTCAATATGTTTTCTAGCTCCATCCATTTGCCTACAAATTTCAAGATGTCATTAATTTTCTCTGCTGTGTAGTACTTCATTGTGTAAATGTACCACATTTTCCTCATCCATTCTTTGGTTGAGGGGCATTTACGTTGTTTCCAGGTTCTGGATATGACAAACAATGCTTCTATGAACATAGTTGAGCACATGTCCTTATGGTATGATTGAGCATCCTTTGGGTATATACCCAAATGTGGTATTGCTGGGTCTTGAGGAAGGTTATTTCCTAATTTTCTGAGAAATCCTCATACTCATATCCAAAGAGGCTATGCCAGCTTGCACTCCCACCAGCAATACAGGAATCAAACACAAGCCTTTTAATTCACAAAATTTCCACATGTAGAGGTTTAGATGCTTTAATGATTTTAATCTGTGAGCAACATTTAATCTGTAGGAACAGTCACTCATGAGGCATCATGGGAAAGACAGATAGGACTGTTTTATACACCTTATGGCCACTTGAATTATCCCCCACCCCGATGATATGTGGCAGTCTGGGGAGGAACATGCTGAGATTCTGAGTCTGGCTTTCTAGCAAATTATGACAAAGACAGACTTCATGCCCTGACGACTTCTGTCCTGCTGGGCTCTGCCAAGTCACCAAAGCCCACAGCCTTCGGCTCTGAGCCCAGAACTGTATCTGTGTTTCCAGGACAACTAACTAAAGACAATGCCTCTCGGAGCTGCTCTATTCCTTGAGGAGAAAGCATGATCAACAAATGTGTTGTAAGGACAGATGTGTGAGGTTGGCAGTTTTGAGATCCAATTTTAAAGCTTGGCCAAACTGTGGAGAGGAAACCTGCCGTTTCATTGGGAAGAAAAGGAAAGACGATTAAAGAGATCCAGTTCAGTCAGGAGGGATACTTTTAAGATTATGAAAACAGGAGCCCCCATAGCTCATCCTGTAGAGAAATGTGGAAAGTGTTCTGACCTAAGCACCGAGAGGATTTACACTGGACCTCTTTCTGGACACAAGAGCCAGAAAGCCATCTGTACTAAGAACTGGCTACCAGACGAGAAGAGAGATGGCTCCAAGTTCAAGGTGACTCTCCTAAATCATGCGGTAGGAAATGCAGCTGTGTTCACATCTGGGACAGGAAACATGGCTTACTCTTTAGGTGGCCTCTCAGCTGAGCCATGTTTAATTTGAGCCCGGCTTCCTTTTCGCTTAAGAAAGTAAGGCGAGCTGGAGAGTTGCGGAATACATGGTGTGTGGCTAGAAACCACAACACTTAAGAAGATGATTCCCTGCTCACTCACTTACTCACGGGGCTGCTTCCCCCTCTCCCCTGCTGCCAAAGACCTTTCAGGAAAAGCTGGTAATGGATGAGTGTGTAAGGAATAATGAAATAGCTGAGCCGTCTTTTCCTTTTGGGAGAAAGGCCAACATCCTCAGCAAGCCCTCTATCCATCACAAAACCTATCTTCCTTCATGCCACTCGCTCCATCTCTGACCACACTGGCCTCTTTAGTTCCTCAAGTCAGCATGTTCCACTGTCTGAGATGTCTAAGCTCTTGCTCATTCCTCAGAGCTCAGTAGGGTATCACTTCCTCAGGAATGTCTGCCTGACCCTTCAGTCTAGGTCAAGATCCTTTGTCCCAAATCTTTTAGGACAGCCCCCGCCCTTTTGCTCTGAAAAGCTCTACGCACCTCCCTTATGAGAAAAGAAAATCCCCACTCCCTAGGTCTTTGGTCACTGCCCAGTCAACACCCAGAGTGCACAAACGTTTAGCAGGCCTCCAGACAAGTTTTGTTAATAAAGTAATAATATATATTTTAATAGATACTTTCTTCCTCAAAAGTAAGGTAAGCCCCAACTTTCAAGTGGAGAAATGAGAGGTTAAATTACCTAATTGGGTAAACCAAGTATATGCTTTAGTCATTAATCCAAATTAGATCCTTATAAGAAAGATATATAGGAACAAAAACAAGCTGTCCTTATACATGCTTATTTTACTTGGAGAAAACCAAATAAACCACAGAGCTTGGTCTGCAGATACTGGGAGGGTTCACTGTTTCAGACTGAACTACAACAAGCCTGGTACGGAAGCGATGACAGACAGCATAGCAGAGACTGGTGAGCCATGCATCAAAGTACCCTGCCTTTTGGGCACAACTCAGGCACATTGCCAACTCCTTCCCAGAAGCATAGCCTTCATCCCAGACTATGGAATCTGAGCAGAAGGAACTACATTACTCTTCCAGGTTGACAATCGGCAACAGCACCAGCTCTTCGCAAGACCCTGGCCACCCTCTTTCCTGAATCTGCAGCATGGACCTTAGGGCTCTAGGGAAATGGTGGAGCTAGCAGATAAGTAGGGTCGGGTGCCTGAACCCACAAGAGGAAGGCACCCAGGGGTCATGACTGAAAGAAGCAAAATGAACTATTTATTGTGTTAAAGCATCAAGTTTTTTTTTTTTAAGATTTATTTATTTATTATGTATACAGTATCCTCAGTGCTTTGCCTGCAGGCCAGAAGAGGGCACCAGATCTCATTACAGATGGCCGTGAGCCACCATGTGGTTGCTGGGAATTGAACTCAGGACCTTTGGAAGAGCAGGTAATACTCTTAACCACTGAGCCATCTCTCCAGCCTCCAAGTTTTTTTTTTAAAAAAATTTTTAATGATGATATAATATCATAAACACATATACATGTAAATATAGGTCTGTGGAATATGTTTCCGTTTCACTGCTATGTGGTTTAAAAGGTAAAATTCAGACCACCACATTTTGCAGCAAGAGCATTTACCTGTTGAGGCATCTTGCTGGCCCCATGACTTTTTCTTTTCTTCCTCTTTCTCTTTCTTTCCTTCTTCTTTCTTTTCCTTCTTCTTTCTTTTCTTTCTTCTTTCTTTCTTTCTTTCTTTCTTTCTTTCTTTCTTTCTTTCTTTCTTTTCCTCCTCCCCCCTCCCTCCCTCCTTCCTTCCCTTTTCTTAGTTAATTTAAGTCAATATTATTGTGTTTATATGTACAAATACATACACACACCCTGAGTGTGCGGCAGTCAGGGGATAACTTCTGGGAGTCTGTTCTCTCTGTTACCCCGATTCTGACCCTGAGGTCATTAGCCTCAGTAAGCACTTTAACCTACTGAGCCCTTGGGCAGGACCTTGGTGACTATCTAGTTCCTTTCTAATAGAAAGGTCTCGGCCAGATCATCAACAACCTCGGGCTCTGATTTCCTGTGGGCAGCCCTCCTCATAGATTAATTACTGCCACATTTCTTCTTGTGCAGTGCCCCAAATCTCTTCTGTGGTTTTCTCTGATGAATCTTCTTTTTTTTAATTGCACATTAAAATGCAATTGGAAAGGTTACTTTCTTTTATTTGCCCCTCCTTGCCCTATGACAGGAGCCCAGCAGAATATCAATTGGGAGCCAGAGAGTGGTGGGAGAAAGCACCAGAGTCACCCAACTTCTGCTGGAGAACATGCCAGAACATTTGAACATTCACTTTAAACTATCGATGTCTGGGGACTGGAGAGTTATGTTCTCACAAACAGGCTGCTAAGAATGTACGTGACACTGTTTCTGATCATGTATCCTGTCATCTCAGCACTCCAAAGGCTGAAGCAGGAAAATTACCACATATTTTGAAGCCAGCCTAGCTACACTGTGAATTTCTCCAACAGGGCTATACTGGGAAATACACTCAATCAACCTTAGCCCTGGTGTGGGAGGTCCTTCTGTCTATGTGTTGCTTTTATTGCTTAATGAATCAAGAACTGGCTTGGCCTATAGCATGGGAGGAGGAAGGTGGAGTGAGGGAGATGCCAAGGAGCCACCGTCAGAGTCAGACATGCGAGAAACTTCGCTGTTAAGCCACTGTCACGCAGTATACAGATGAACAGAAATGGGTTAAATTAAGATGTAAGAGTTAGCCAATAAGAAGCTAGAGATAATGGGCCAAACAGTATTGCAAATAATATGGTTTTCTGAGTGGTTATTTTGTGGCTGGGCAGCTGAATGAACAAGCGACCCTTCCCCCAACAGGGCCCCCCAAATAACTTTTGTATAATATTTGATTATTGTGTGATTCGAAACAGTAACAAACTGCCAATGTTTAATGTCTCGCTTTAAAAGATGATTTTATCATTCTGAGAGTCAGACCTGGATACCAGAATTAAAAAAATAAAAATTCTCCTGGTATTTCTAATACACAGCTAGAGGTTAGAAACACTGGACTACACATTCAAAGAACTATCAACTATCAACAGCAAATATCCATGTGTGAGTGATGTAGAAGGGATACCGGGCTTACAAAGACTACCCAAAGCCCTTCTTGGAAAGCAGCTTCAATGTACTTCCTGAATGAAGCTACCTTTTCTTGGGATTTCTGCCCATTACATATTCTCAGCTGGAGGCTCCTAAGAAGTCTCTGAGGAAGGCCTGGCTGGGGATCCATTAAGACAAGGACGCCCAACAGGGTGCATCTCTGTAATGTTAGCATCCACTGACCTGGGCTGAAGAAAGAGGATTCTGAGTTCTAGACCAGCCTGGGCTACATAATGAGACCCGGTCTCAAAAAACCACCACCAACAAACCAACAGACCAAATAAAAAAAAAATAACAACAACAATAACAAAAACCAATATCAAATACAACAATGAAACGGAAGAAAGGAAGGGAGGGAGGGAGGGAGGAGGGAGAGAAGAAGAAAGTCTCTCCTGTTCTGCAAAGGAGCATGTACTTTGTCACTTTAGCATACAGGACAAGAGGAAAGTCCCTAATGGGTAAAGGAATATGAGTTCCTCGAAGGCTCCAGCTGTGCCCAGGATCTATCTTGTTGCCCCTGCACCTCAGAGTTTCCAGCTGTGCCCAATATCTACCATATTGCCCCTGCACCTCAGGGTGCAGCTTCACAAAGGCTCTCACCCTGATTGAATGGGAAACTTCCAGGAAGAGGGCAGCTTCCACAAGAGCTCTAACATCCCTTTGCAAATTAGTGATCTACATGCCACCCAGGATGAGGCTTCAGTGGGGTGGACTGCTGGTCAGCACTGCTTCCCAACAGCAGTGACCTGACTGGCTACATCGCCTGTGAGTGGGCTCTGTTTCTCTCTGGAAAATGAAGTAAGGCCCAAGTTCTTAAAATTTGCTGTTCTGCTCCCTCAAAAGAAATATTAAAGTACCTCTGTCAGCCCCTCGGAGGAAGCCAATGGCAGCTACAGCTGGCCTGTTTGTGATGTGGACCTGTGCCCACCAGAGGGACTACAGGCACATTTCACAAGCAGTCCCTTACTTCCCCTTCTGAATTCAGGGCTGTCACTTTTATTCCTCAGTTCTGCTTTCTTGATGAGCAGCTAGCCTCACACCAAAAAGTGAGGGAGTCTTAAATGTCCTTTAATTAATAAAATTTGATCTTTAGTCATTGATTTATTCTAGTCTACACAGTGTGGGAGAGATGGAGAGAATATAAAAGCAAACTGAAAATAATTTTTGGCAACGTGTGTAGGAAATGACTAAGATGCTTGGGAGCATAGGTTCAGGCTGCAGGGCTGTGGAAGTACTTACCAGGCACAGGGCCACTTACCTCACAGCCTTTCCTTGGAAGTGTGTGTGTGCGTGTGTGCGTGTGTGTGTGTGTGTGTGTGTGTGTGTGTGTGTGTGTGCACGTGTGTGTATGTAGAGGGGGTGGGGTGTTCTAGTTCGTCATTTCATATTCTTTCAGAACTCCTCACTTCTTACCCCTTGTAAAAAAAAAAAAACAAACAACACAACTCACTTAACTCAGGGGTAGAGTGCTTGCCTAGCATGCAGAAGGTCCTGGGTTGGATCCCCACTGCTACCCAAAGGAAACAAAACCAAACCTGAGTGCTTCTGCCCCAGGGGGAGTTCATTACTGACTGGGTACATGCAAACAAATACGTAATTTAAATAAAGGCTTCTAGGTACTTAGATGGGACCTGAGACAATTGCGGATCTCTTCTCCATTTCTACAAGGTCAGGTACAGAATGCCACACCCAGAATCACCCAGCATGCAATCTTTCTGGAGTTTGGCCTTTCATTCAGCATCACTTTCCTTGGATACTTTTCACTGCCTTCCCCGGGTGAGAAGGCTGACATATTCACCTATTGAAGAACATACGGAACGGTTCCAGGCTGGGGCTGTTAGGAACAAAGCTGTGATGAACATGGTGTTGAGGCAACACAAGCCTTCGTTCTTTCCTGGAACAAATGTTTAGGAGTACAACTTCGGAGTCAGGCAGTAGTGGCAGATAGAGTTCCAGAAGCAACTCCTGACTGATCTCTGAAGTATCAAGCCATTTGGCACTCTTTCTGCAAAGCATGAGTTATCCAGTTTTCAACATCCTTTCTAGCACTAATGTTTAACTATATTCACTACTAGACAACTGCAAACTCAACCTCAAACAAGACGCTATCACAAACCTATCAGAAAGGCTAAGACAAATGCATAGTACCATTAAGGTCTTTATTTGAAACATGTCGGCACTGTGAGTATTGAAAAGGTGGAAAGAAATAAGACTAACGAGACTAATGGAGTCCATAAGGAATCCACAAGAACTGATAACCCAGTACATAAACCAGGAAAGGAAACTAAGGGGAGAAAATATGAGAACCAGGAGACCGAGAGTGCCAAGGAGGAGGAGTTGGGAGGAGACCTTGGATGAAATGACCATCCATCACGAAAATCTGTCATAGTTAACGAACTCTGATTTAGATCTATGTCTCAGCAACATGAAGTCACAGATGTCCTCTCAGGCAGTGTAATCACGTGGGCGTGGCAGGGAGGGAACTAGGAAGGAGGGAAGATATGGGGCAGATTTTTAACAACCTACTTTTAAACATTAGCTGTGAAGGAGTGCGAAAACGTATAGCCAAGAGGAAGTCATGAAATCGGTGAAGCAAAATATAGGTCATAGTAGACCACATCTGGACATCACTGAGAAGAATCCAACTGAGGGAGAAGGAAGAAAACACAGGATACAGAATGGATAATATGGGGAGTAAAAGGCCTCAGAAGGCAGAAGAGAATGGGCTCAAAACACATGCTAATCTAATGAGCAATAAGGAACAAAAGTTTGATATCAGTGGCTGTGGCGGTTTGAATGAGAACGGCCACCATAGGCTCATAGATTTGAAATCTTAGTCACTAGGGAGCAGCACTATTTGAGAGGATAAGGAGTTCGAGTCTTGTTGGAGAAAGTGTGTCCTTGGGGGTGGGCTTTGAGGTTTCATAAAGCCCATTCCAGGCCAGAGTCTCTCATCCGCAAATCCGGATGTAGAACTCTCAGCTACTTCTCCAGCAACAAGTCTGCATACATGTTGCCATGGTCCCTGCCATGACAATGGGCTAAACCTCTGAAACAATAAGCAAGTCCAAATGAAATACTTTCTTTTAGAAGAGTTGCTGTGGGTCAGAGTGTCTCTTTACAGCAAGATAGTAGCTGAGGAAGTTCCTTCTAGAAGTTGCCGTTTCCACTGTGAAGGATGACATCAAACCACATCTTGAGCAAGGAGTAGAAACGGGACCGGCTAAAACTGGGCAAGGCTATAGAATTTACCAACCGCTTGGGAGCAGAAGGTAGGAATGCAGAGTGGACTGAGGCCCAGAGCTAGGTTGGTCAGAATGTACAATGACGTCATCATGCTTGGCTGTGTGGTTTGCTCTCACAATAGTCAGCTGCTTTGGCAAGCAAAAGACAAGCAGTGCATTCATCCAGACTGAAGTACTGCCAGGAAAGGGGGACAGGGAAGACAAGCAAAGGAACGAAGGAAGAGGACATAATATAAATGCTCACAGCGTGCTTACAGTCCACTTGCCAGAAATGGACGCTGTGACAGGCATCTTCAGGGTCAAAGTCAATACAGGGAGTCACCCAGGAGGGTGACACTATGCTAGGCACTTAACACAGATGAGCTCATCTAGCGTTTCTGACCACCTAACAAAGTTAGAACCTCTTTCTTACCAGCCTCCCTTAGACGGCAGAAATACCTGCTTTAGGAAGCTGGAGGACCTTGGTCCCTATCACTTCAGTTTAGAAATAGGAAGTAGCAGGGTGATGTCTCTCCGGTGTAAATGCTGGACCCTGTATACTACCAGTGAGTTTTAGTGCCAAGAATGATGCTGAGTATCACAAGCTGCTGATTTTATATTTACTGATGGGGAATTCGAATTGCTGGTAAAGCCAACCTCTCCCTAGCTGTAAGAGGCACAGGCTAATCTGACTGTTTCATTTCTGCCCAGGATAAATTAACAACTCGGACCCTTTGCCCAAAATTCAGGATGAAACACTGGTAGATGGTATATCATTTCAAAGAGGCTGGTAGATGGTATATCATTTCAAAGAGGTCTTGTTTCCATTTTGCTAACAGCCAGAAAGGCCAGCTCTGGTCCCTTTATCCAGCACCCATCCTTGAAAACACTGTCTACAGCGTCTCTGAGGAATCTTAGCTCTTCCTCTTTTTCCACTGGCAGGATAGTAGGGGTCTTAGAGTTTCTATTGGTGTGAAAGGCTATTTGTAGACCTTGCCAATTCTTATAAAGGAAAACATTTAATTGAGGTAGCTGCTTACAATTTCAGAGGTTTAGTCTTTATCACCGTGGTGGGTAGCATGGAAGCTTGTAGGCAGACATGGTGCTGGAGAAGTAACGGCTAGATGCTGATATGCAGGCAACAGGAAGTAGACTGTGATACTGGGTGGTACCTTGAGCATAGGAGACCTCAACGCCCTTCCCCACAGTGACACACTTCCTCCAACAAGGCCACACCTAATAGTGCACTACTCCTTATGAGATTATAGAGGTCAATTGCATTTAACCTACCACAGTGGGTAACTCATAAACCTATCCTTTTTTTAACACAGCACAATTTGTAGGATGCTGATGAGCTTACACTACTGACACACGTCATTATCCCAAGTTTAAGTTTGTTTGATATTCAGACCAGGTCTATAAGTATACTCCTATAGATAATATACACCAGGAAGAAAGTGAGAACTCTGTTTATTTTTCCCAGTAGGTTCTGACAACAGATAACTACAAGATCCCTTTTACTCCAAGGCTCTCCGTTGTCTACTCTCAAGAGTCCCGGAGGTCCTTTAAAATGTAGACTGGTGCTCTAAATACTTGATAAGAAGATGGCCCATTCTTCTCTGAAAGCGGCTCACTCCTAACAGCACTTGTCTCCTCCATTATCGGAACCAGCTGCCTATACTGAGATGGCTGCAGAGAGCTGTTATTAGACACTTGATTAAATACGCGAGGGATATGGCTTCGTATGAAAACAGGAGCTTTATAAATGGGATGTGCAACAGCAGGTCAGGAGGCAACTTGATGTAGGAGGGATGTGGGAAGAGCTACGCGGGTGGAGTCAGGAGGGCTGGGAAGAGGAGGCTGTTTTTTCCATGTGAAGGCAAAGATAAGAAGGATCAGACTGATCATATGAAGGCCAGAGTAAGCATCTGTTGGGGCTGGAGGAGCTGACAGAGATCAGGAGCCACTGAGCATAAGATCTTTCCCTCGGAATTCAAACAGCTGGGCAATGTGCAGACTAAGACTCTTTGGAGCACTCAGTCCTAAACAAGATGCCTTCACCAAACTCCTCCCTGAATTCAAGGCTTAGTGATCTCTCCAGAAGGCGCAGCTGAGGGACTGTAAGAGTCAGAAGAGGTGACTGACTCAAGGAATGGATGTCTTCTAAACGTATCAGGACTGATGCTCACACGGACTCAACGCAAGACCTTCACAGGGTGAAACAAGACAGACCGAGCGAGAGCGAGTGGAGTGGATTGGAGATCCGCTGTCACTGGCTCTGCTGCTCCTTTCCTGTGTTATGTAAAACAGTGGCTTCAGGCTGAACTTTCCCTGGCGGATTCCATTTTTCCAGGGCAGCACTGGCTCATTCTGCTTGCAAATGTCCTGGAAGATGACCCTGCCCCGTGCTGTGCATGTAAACATCACAAGTCCAGCACCACCCACAAGACCCAAGCTAAACTTACTAAAGCACACTGTAAACATATGAACGCACAGGCACAGGCCTGAGAACTTACTGAATACTGCAGGCCAAGGAAGGGCGCAGCCCTCCCACCTAGACCCTGGAAAGTTGAGAATGTCATCAATATGGGGACAGACCACCTCCACTCACTGACCTGTCATTGGACCATCCAGTACCTGCACCAGAGACCCACAGACTGAGAACTACTGACTGGGGACAAGGGGAGGCTTCAGCTCATCAGGGTCCATACAACACGACCCATTAGAACTATCGTTGCAAGTTCATCCGTTTATCTTTCTGAACTTAGTTCCTGTGCTTTGCCTGGAGACTGCGTCCCGGGTTCTGCTCGCCTCTACTGCTCAGCTCTGCGCCGGCTTCCCCTGTAGCTCACCTAACCACCTGCAGGGGCTCTCTTTGCATCTGCATCAACCTTCCACCTCTGCTCCCGAGGAGACATCTTTGAACTCAGCAGCCTCTGTAACCTTTCAGTAGTCATTCTGCAACCTACAAATATACATATAATTACCGTAGAAAATGTAATGTGGGATCTGGGAGTTAATATTAGTAATTATGAGTGGAATAAAGGAACAGTGTTTGCCAACTGCTAGCTATCATGGGAAATTGGGTCTACTTTGTAAATTGCAGCCCAGGAAATTGACGCTGTTTGTAAAATCAATAGATTTTTAGCAGCGTGGAAAGGAACAAATGTGTTCTTCTATATTTCTGGTAGAGTGTGCTCTCGACACAAGTTCAAGGCCAATGTAGGCCACTGGGCCAGCCTGAGCTACATATTGAGAACCTGTCCTAAAACCCCAAAAGCCACACAACAAAAGAACTAGCCTGTTTCCTAGTATCAGAATTACAATTATTTTTAAAAATTACAATAGCAAATATACTGCCTCAAACAAGCAAACCAACCATTCTAACTGCCGAAGGATGCATAAATATCCCTCCTCCCTTTGTATAGCTTTCACCTGGAAACAGGCAAACAACGGAAGGCCACTTTCCCATACAAAGGGGAGCTAATGGCGGAAGAGGCACATTTGAAGGAACCTTTTCATGCTCACTCCCTGAGCCTCTGCTCTCAAGTATTCTGTGCTTGAACCTGACATTAATTCACACGAATATGAGCGCTGTATCCCTTCCCAGCTTTCTGTTGTCAATTTTACCACACGAAATAAGCCTTTGTCCATGCAGTCTGCTTTATGATCCACTGCGCCCCATCAGCAGATGTGTCTGCAGCACGGCACTTCTCTAACACCCCCGTCTCCTCAACACTCATCATCAGGTACTTGCTCAGAAGGGGCGGTGGCAATTACTTCAAACCGCATGAATCTCTACAAGTGCAATAACATTCTTCGGTTTTTAAAGGGCATCCATTTTTTTAAAAATTGTCATTTGAAACTCTTTGGAAAACATGCATAATAATCTTAATGATCCCATTGAGTAGTTTAAATTCAAATTGTGGAGCATCTGAAATACCTTGGTAGCAGCACTTTCCATAAATTACTCTCAGATTCAATACATCCCTACGCACACATACGCGCACACATACACACACACTCTCAGAAGTACCATCCTAAAAAAATATAAATTACAGTTTCCTTTTTTCTTGTCCCACTTAAACTGTTGCTTGCTTGATAAATTAGGGCTGTAGTGTCTGTTTATAAATTTGCATGTACTTTTTCTAAAAAAAAAAATGTTTTATGAGAAGCTAATTCTTAGATCCCCTGAATCAGGAAGATATGACTTTGTTTCCCAGTGGGTCTGGCTTCACCATGTATGTGCTCTCGTGTCTGTATGTGCACATGGGTGTGTGCCTTGGCAGTGGGTAATACAACCTTTCCTACTCATTTCCTCTTCACTTCAGCGTGCACATCTGCACAAGTGCTAGGGCTGGGTTTAATGGGTGACTTCTGTTAGACAACACTTCAGTGCTCTCCCATGTACAGCAGACTCGATCCCTCACACTTTACAATCTCTCCCGATGCAAAGACCTTGCTGTTAATGCTTTTGAGAAGTATTTGCTCAAGAAGGCTGCTAGAGAGAGTTCAGCAAATGAAAAGGTATAGAAATGAGCCATAGAATGTCCTAATAATCGTTCTATATGACCGAAATAAAGGAATCTACAGCGTGGTCTTCCTGTAGTAGAATTTCAACATGTGTTCTTGACAAAATCAATCACAACTCCCCTTAAGGAACAACATCCCCCTTAAGTAGGCGACAGGGATGTTGTTAGACACTAAATCCTACTGAAATCCATCCTTCCAGGTGGAGCCTTGGGATGTGTGACTCTACTTATAGAACCAATGAAACAGTAATGACGAGAAACGTGGCGATAATTAGGCTGACTAAAGGTACTGTGGTTTGGGAACTGTACCCAGTGGTAGTAACAAGTCACTGGCTTAACAAAGAGTCCCTAAAAGTACAATCCTCTAAACTGCAAAACATCTTTGGGTGTTAGCTGCTTAAAACAGGGTTATCAGGGTGTTGTGTAAATTAATATTTACAAACTATCAAAGTTATTTATTTTTCTTGTAAATGATCTTAAAGCATTAACCCAAATTCCTAAATTAAACCCTGCTATGCCTAAGTGTCAAGAGAAAATCTCAACAAAGATGTTGAAGTTGGAGTGGGGGAGGGGGAAGCAACAGCCTCATCAATGGAAGTGAAAGGAATGTTAGAGGTGGTTAAGGCTGCTCGCCCCAGGTAACGTGGAGACAAAGACCACAACACAGGTGCCCTTGGCAGACTGCCTTGCTTAGATAAACTGCAAAACTCATCCCCCTCAATCTTCCACACCCCTGCCCACTGGCCAGCTCTGAGGATCATTTATACGCACATGTCACTGAATTTAAATTTCTACTACCCATTTGTATAAACCACACCCAATACGTAAACCATACCCAATGTGAAAACCATACATTTCTCAAGGACTGCTGTTTCTTTTTAAATTTGCACTAAAAATCTAAAGTACAGAAGATGCTTAGTAAGTATGTATTATTGACTTCAAGGGATTGGGCCATTTAGGTAGGCAACCGGGCTAAAATGGTGAGAAAAGTGGCCTCACAGACAGACAATGAACATCAAAGCCCCATCTCTGTGATTAGCTATCTGGGGTCCTTTCTTGGAGTCTTAGTTCCCATTCATCTGTCCTACAAAACATCTGCCTTATGGGATTGCTGTGCATATCTAACCCAAAAACAACTATGAAAGTTCCTTGGGCACATGCATTTAAGTATGAGATGCTATTATGCTAAGCAATTGGTACAGGTGTTATGGGATAAAGGCTGCATAATTAACACAGATAGAGAACATGCTGCAAAAGTTGGGGCTGGGGAAATGATGTCCCAAATTATGGTGCTTGGATAGGCTGTGGGCTTTGAGTCAAGAAAGACTAGATGTTTCATCCCACAGTGTTCTCCTCTTTCCCTTCTCTCTAAAGCCCAGGTCAGGCTTTTGCTAGTTTATTTGTTTTAGTGAACTTAAAAGAAAGACAACTGTCATGAGCCGCTCCCCTGGGAATCTCATTAACCAGAGAATATAAACAATATCAAAGGAGCAGAGACCAGAGGTCAACAGAGTCCCACAGACAATCACAGGCTAGCCCCTATTCTTCTCAGAGTTCTTCTCCCCACCCCCAGAACATTTCATCTCCAATGAGCTGCCTAGATCTCCTACATCCTCTAAGAGAAAGGTACAGAAGTTTCTCAGGGTAATCACTTTTCTGTTCTGTGATATCCCCGTGTAGTTCATAAACAACTTTCTTCTGTTCATCTGTCAACTCTCAGTTTATGTCATAAGCACAGTTCTCAATCAAGGGTAAGAAGAAACTTTTTCTCCTCTATACTTAATACTATCCAACAGTAATTGGAAAACAATATATTATTTTCTGAAAATATTAGATAATAAGTCGGGTTTCTAGGCCCAGGTCAAATGGCCAAAAGCAGCCCATTCCAAGTGGAGTTCTTTGACCCTGGTCAGCCCGTCCCCTGGCTGGGTGTATACTTTTCTGTGTTCACTCAGCAGGGTCTGAGTCTCTCAAGCCTAAATCAGAGAGCTTTGCCTTATGTTGTGCTTGTCTGACCCTTCTGAGTATCCTAGCGCTCCTCTGCTGAAGCACAGCCAAGTCTGCTGGGCTCTGCATTCTCAGAACACAAGCTGTCCTGGGCTCATCCTCTGTCTCTCACAGCTGGCGCCCAGTTCATTGTTCAGTTCAAAACTTGCACAGAAAATCCACTTGCTCCACGCCTCAAAGAAGCAGAGACAGTCCCCCATCCCATCCTGCAGTTCCCTTTATAAGAACTCGAAACATCCTTGAGGAAACTCCAGGAAAGAGTCACAAAACGACCTTCATTCTGGTACACTTTGAACTTAATAGTAATGCTTAATCTGCTACCCCTTAGCTACATTGGCAAACTAGTGACGTTTATTGATCTATGCCTGGGGAGTTAATTCTACAAGATACTTTGACAAAGAGCACTTTATGGGCGAACACATCATTATGCCAGCAACTTTGCTGAAATGGCCAATAGGCACTGTCCAGCCAGACTCAGGCCAGTTTGGCTCCGACAGTGCCAATTTCTCAACAATTTAATAGCACCCGGAAATACTTCTCTAACAATGCCTTCCTTGTTTTCTTGAGGATGTAAGATCTAGCAAGTAAAAATATATACAGAAAGAAAAACATAGTGGCAACACAGTATCTTAAGTATTAGTAGCCTTGCCATGGTGTGTTTAAAGTCAAGGGGTTCTCAGGAAGGGCTTGTTAAGCCATTACTCTGCTTTTGTGGCCAGGAAGGTACGGTTCTTATTTCTACCCCATCACAGTACTGATAAAGCATCCATCGACCTAAGTTAACTTCAGTTAACTGCTATACAGTCTATGTCCATGCGGATTAGTAATTTCCTTTGTGCCTATGATCAGCAAGTCTCACAGGGGCAGCTGAAGGAAGGGAAGGTTTGTTTTGGCTTAGGCTTTCAGTCCATTATGTAGCAGGGAACGCCTGGTACATAATGGACTCTTAACTGTGAATCCCTCTAAAAAAAAAAAAAGTTGCCAGGCGGTGGTGGCGCATGCCTTTAATCCCAGCACGCGGGAGGCAGAGGCAGGTGGATCTCTGTGAGTTCGAGACCAGCCTGGTCTACAGAGCTAGTTCCAGGACAGGCTCCAAAGCCACAGAGAAACCCTGTCTCAAAAAAACAAACAAATAAATAAACAAACAAACAAACAAACTAGTGAGTGGGCTTAGCGTTTAAAGGCTCCATAGCCGTCAAAATGATGCAACAAACACTCTCTAGAGAGCTTGCGCAACAGCACTTGCTGTAATGGTCTGTCCTGTCCCTTTAAGAGACAAGCCCTGCCCACTCCCCCTTTCATTAACCACTAAATAAATATCCAGCCCCACTCTACATGGCATGCCTATCCATGTCTCTATCTCTCGCCTGCCTTGTGGCTCCCTGCCCAAGACCAGCCACCTTTGAAGACCTCATGAGACACCATGGTCTAGTGGTGTGCTCATCTGTCTGTCTCTACACCATCCAGGTCTATCACCCACCACAAGGCTCCCTGACAGGGACTGGCTGTTCTTGGGACCGCTGCCTGTTGTCTGCCACCACTTCAGGATACCTGCGGCATGGTCTCAGGTCTCGGGACCCGCTGCCCGCTGCAGTCACTCAGGGACCTGCAGGGTTTTACTTAAACCATTACACTTGCTCCACAGTGAGGGAAGCTGAGAAGGTGCCGCACAAAGAACAGGGAGGTATCCTCACCAACCTCCTCATCTGGTTTCCCAGTCTCGGGGCTCCAGAGCTATGAGAAATGATGCCTTCTGCTGTTGAAGTCCCCCAGTTCTGATGTCTGGTTATAGTTACTTTTGCTGCTGTGCTTTTGTCTGTTTGGTTAGGTCTGTTAAAAGCCAGTGTACTAAGTACTTCCTAGGATGCTTTGGGCACTATGCTGGATACTAGAAGTAAGGCTTGGGCTTTCATGAAGAAGAAAGACAGAAAGAAAACAGAAAAGTAAGGTTGTTCCTATGTAGCTCTTGTCTGGGTGTGAAGAAAAAATTGTTATCTACCAATATGAAGAGGAGAGAGCAAAGGATTAAGATGGAAACAGAGGCAGAACCAGCCACTTCCAAGACACAGAGGGAACACATACATCCAGTCAGAGGCCAATCAGGAGGATTGTTGAAACAGAGGTAGGTAATGGAAGTAGAATCCGAAAGCTGACACAGGAGCCTTCTGACAATGAAGACATCATATCTAAAGCCCTGTGATCTGTTTACAGAAGATTACCGAAAGCAAGCACGAGGAGTCAGCTTAAGATACCGGGACCTCTGCCCTAATTCCAAGATGAGTGAGTAGTCGTTTATGCGTTGATTCTGTTACTTGTAAATAAGAATAAGAAAAGTTCCCATTTCTCTTCAAAGGGTAAAAAGGAGAAAACAAGAGAGGCCATCTGATCTACTACCACCCTATAGGCAGCTTCCTCCAGGAAGAACTGTTGGCCTAATCTCTGCCCCCCCTCCCCCCTCCCACAAGACACCTGTTCTGCCTTCATTCTTCCCTTTGAGCCTGAATACGCTCAATACCTTCCACTTGCTGGAAAACTATGTTATGTTTTATAATGGATTGTTTAAGGTAACTTAGCTAAATTGGAAGAAATATAAAGATTTACTTTTAAATATTTATCATCTAAGATAAATATATCTTAGAAGGTGCAGTTTCATTTCAACCGATATGTCTAGAAGCTGTATTCAGGTGAAGCACCTCAACCACCCCTGAATAGGGTTAAGGGGTTCAGAGAGTAGAATCCCTGTTATGGAAGGTCTTTATTTAAAAGCAACCGATAGAATGTAAAATGTCACTAAGCCTATGTCTGCACTGAAGACAGACAGACAGTTGGGTCAGGTGAGCATTCAGGGGATTCATCCAACTGAGACATTCCACACAGATTTCCAGTTAGGTATCTCATTTCCCACAGAGGTCATTGTACCACGGTGAAACGGGAAACCAGCTTGGCAGTAAGGCTGGTGTCTGCCTGGGCTGCTGCTTCCTCCTCAGCAGGGAAGTATGCTAAAGAGGTCCTGAAAGTATCTAACAGTTGTTTACTGTTTGTTTGTTTATCTGAGCCTGGCTGTGGGAGGGAATTAGCCTGGCTCATTCAGAACAGAGAACTCTTCTCGAGCCGCCTGGGTAAATCTGAGTGCTTGACCTTGAGAGTCTCGACGGCTGGCTTCACTTTCACGCCTTCCCTCTGAAGCTTTCATATTTACGTTTCAGCGGTAACTCTGCTCTTAAACTCTTGTCGCCAAGTTTCCCTGCTCCCTTCAATCTCACGGAGAGTCTCAAGTCCAAGTGCACCAAAGGGCAAGCAAACACAGATAAGCAGAACCCTGGGAGGAGATTCTGGCGTGAAGCAGGTCGCCTTCCAACCTCCCTAAAGCTCAGGGCAATGACAGGATCCCAGGCTATGATAAACAGGGCAAGAAAAAAACAAACAAACAAACAAAAAGAAAACCCCACAAAACCGACAGAGGTGAGTCACACGTGACCTCGTTCCCTTTATAGACTCCCCAAGGGTTCATACCATCAAAGAATATGCTGAGATGCCAGAATTTTTATACCAGTTGTAGCAAGGTTCAGCCTTATGCAATTGGTGGGGAAAAGATATCGTATGTTTAAGAAAAGTCACACCTGGTTGGAGAACTTCCAAACAAGGTTTTTTTTTAAATTTTATCTATTTTTTCATATAACATATTTTGAGCTACTCTGTCCCCTCCTCTTAATTCCTCCTAGATCCTTCCTCCCTCCCTGCCCACCCAATTTCATGGTCACATTCTCTCTCTCTCTCAAAAACAAAAGAAAACAAAACAAAAACCCAGAAAAAAAAACAAAAACCTGAAAATCTTGTCCAAAAAAGTTTTTTTTTTTTTAAAGATAATTCAGATATTTAAAGGACAAAGATGGGAAGAGACACAAGGGAGGCAGAGCAGGGCGGAGGGGCTTCAGAGTGGAAGGTCCCAAAGAGGCCACTGGGAGCAAGTGGTATCAAAGTAGTGGGGAGAAGGAAGGGAGAAGATCTTGGGAGCCCCCTCTTATTCAGTGGAGGAATAAAGTGGATCTCAGACCTTCATGCGCATACCAACTGCAGGCCATCCCCAGCCCTTAGCTTTATAGAAGGTTCTAGGTGTCTGTTCTGTCCAGGAACTTGTGGTCTAGAAGTAAGTGTTTAATGAGGATTGCCAGTGACTGAAAGCAGGTGAGACTTGCTGAGGACATCAAGCCTTTGGAACCTCTGGGCCTGCCACTCCTCTCATTTTCTGAGCTCTGAGACCAGCAGAGTCCGTGGTGCTCCAGGGAGCTGCAGACTCCACTTAAGAAAAATCCCTTCTGAAGCCTTTGTGTACGTGCCTTGGGTACTCCAAAAGCATTTACTGATTCTAGCTTAGCCCCCTCCTCTCTTGAATGCTCACTTAACCATGTGACCATATGAGGGAAGAAGAAACTTTCATTCTGTCTGTTCAGAAATCAAAGCTAAAGAAACCGAGCAGATACTGAATGTGAGCTGGTTTGGGCCGGTGGCGATTTGAATTCCAAATTTTCTTTCTAAAATCACTTGCTATTGTACCCCTCCCTCCCCCTCAGTGAAAGACCATATCGCTGAGGACCCTGGAACTTATTTTCAGGTTTAATTTCAAGATAGAATTTTATACCATGGTCCCTCCTACCTCAAAGCCCACCCTTTTCTTTTTCTTCTTATAGGAAATTTAAAGCTATGGACAGTTTTGTTTTTTTCCAGAGGTGCGGAGCAGTTCAGCAGACTTCAGAAGCACAGACTGTATGCTTTAGATGGCTAACTGCTCTTCTTTTATCCGTTAAGAGCCATAAGATAAAAACAAAGAAAACAAGGAATACATGGGCTCCTTTCCTACTCTCTTTCCATCCTTTATCTTTAAAGTAGGAAGTTTACTGAACCACAGCCAACAATTCACTCAGCCTAATGAAGTGTATAAGTAATGGGATTAAATAATCTTAAACCATTATTGCAGTGGCCCGATGCTGACATTCATCCAAACTCTGCCAAACACTGGGTGGTGAGTTCATGCTTCATTTAAGAGTAAACAAACTGGGACAGCAGGAAGGTTCTAGCAAAACCTTTCAGAGGCACTGAACCTGGAAATAAGAGACCCTTCATTGTGGTCGGAGTTAAAGCAATGCTGTCCTGCATCAAGGTGGTGCTATCCAAGTCGGCCGAGTCCAGCTTTCCCAGGGATCTCTCTGCAGCCACAATCACACCCGTTCAGTTCTTTCAAGTCTCTTCCAAAGAAAACCATTCTCTAAAGGTACCACCAAGGTTCACGGTCTCTATTTTTGCTTCTGCCATGAACAAACCCAGTCATTGGTGTGGGAGGCCCTTCTGTCTATAGGTTGTTTGTATTGGTTCATGAGTAAAGAAACTGCCTTGGCCTGTTGATAGGGCAGAGCTTAGGTAGGTGGAGAGGACTGGACTGAATTCTGGGAGAAAGAAGGGTGGAGTCAGAGATGCCATGGATCCACCACCAGAGATAGTCGTGCAGGAACTTTATTGGTAGGCCATGATCTCGTGGTGATACACAGATCAAATTGGGAAACTTTCTCTAGCTTTTTAGCTTTTTGGGTCCTAAAACGACATTACTGAATTAAGGTTCCTTCCGGCCCTTTAACATTCTAATTCTATAACACAAGTTAGATGTTTTGGGACAGGAGTTAGCAGGAAAACGTAATATTCGACTAGGACTTACCGTTGCTCTGGGCAGCCAACTAAGAGGTCTGTACTTCAGCTTCCTTGACAGCACAGTGCTGCCTCAGAGGCTGTGGGGGTGTGAGAATGTGAGCCAAGATCGGCTGGGGGACAGAACTATGTGTCATTAGCAAAGGACAGTGTAATAGCCACAGAGTGGGCACGCTGCCAGTGGCGAAAAATGGGCAACTCTCAGGGCGGCATACAAGCGACAGGCCTGCTCCAAAGCACCTTCAGTTCCTTCCCACAGATCTCCAGCAAGCCTCACCTACACGATGGCTCGGTTTTCCTTACGGCTTCTGTGAAAGGCCTGTTTCTCATGCTGTGTTCTTTAAGTCTAAACCTCAAAACTAGTTTCTTGTCAGCCTTCTAAGCTTTGCCCTACGACGTGAGGTTTAATCATGTTTTATAGTGTAACCCTGTCTGTAAATATTTATGTTCCATATTTGAAATTATGAAACACAGCATGTAAACAATATTATGTCTTGTTGGAGATGTGTATGAGAAACCCACAGATAGGACAAAAGGAAACTTAAAACAGCAGCTACTTTTATAAGGTAGTTTGGGGAATTTGATCGGAAGGAAGAATCCAGGGCAATTCAAACATTTTTATTTCTTAAATTTGGTAACAGGTATGTGGACCTTTATATTAGTCATTGGTGTGGGAGGCCCTTCTGTCTATAGGTTGTTTGTATTGGTTCATGAGTAAAGAAACTGCCTTGGCCTGTTGATAGGGCAGAGCTTAGGTAGGTGGAGATGACTGGACTGAATGCTGGGAGAAAGAAGGGTGGAGTCAGAGATGCCATGGATCCACCACCAGAGATAGAACTTTATTGGTAGGCCATGATCTCGTGGTGATACACAGAACAATAGAACTGGGTTAAATTAAGATGTAAGAGTTAGTCAATAAGAAGTTAGAGCAAGCAGTGATTTAATTAATACAATTTCTGTGTGGTTATTTCAGGGCTAAGCTAGCTGGGTGGCTGGGAAGAATAAGCGCCCTTCTTCCAACAACTCATTATATATGTGTTAGAAATACTATATAAAATACTACATAATAATTATATGTGTGTGTGTGTGTGTGTGTGTAAGTACGCATTTAGCCTTTTCTTTGTTTTCTAATTTCCACTTCAAAAGTTGCCATGTTATAAAGATGTGAATACAAGGGATGATCCCACACATTCCCAGATCCAGGGGCAGGAAGGCTGCCATGGTAAGAAAGTCTTATGAAGTAGCCAAATTTTCTTATTCTACCTAGAGTCTGCTTTGTGTTGGGATTCTTGCTTTTGTTTGAAAAGGAAGGTGTGACAGCCTGGTAGGATGGCTCAGCTGTTTAGAGCATTTGCTGTTCTTGCAGAGAACTTGGGGTTGATTTCCAGCACCCCACAACAGGAGGTATACAACCACCTGTAAGTCCAGTTTCAGGACACCTGATGCCCTCTCCTGGAATCCATCAGCACTGCATATCCCCTCCCCCCCCCCACACACACGGGTAAATCTTAAACAAAAAATTTGTAACAAAATTTTATGAAGTATCATTTCAGTGCAAACTGTCTATGGATATAGCTATAGTCATATTCTCTTTCGCTCTGATTTGCTCTATGAGTTTGACAAAATATTTTAAAGGCCCCAACACTGCACTCATCAAATAAGTCAGAATATTTTATTATGTGGCATTTAATTTACCATTCAAATTATGTAGCATTCAACTCAAAAACTTCTTTCAGGATTTCTATACATGTGCAGTTATATTAGCATAGCGCTTTCTCCTTGGGGCAGGCAAAGTTAGCTTCTGCCATCAGCATCACGCCAGTCTTAGGCGACTTCATAAAGGGATTGGAGGAGTTCTTTTCTGGGAAGGCTCTAAGGGTGGAAACACTGCAGGCATCATTTGTTCTTTGAAGATATGAAAAATCCTGTTAGTGACATTTCCTTGCTTTTTCTCAGGTAGCAGTTCTGACTTTCATCCACACTAGTGGGGTTATTTGAGTTCTTCTTGCATATTTTAGATTTTCAGTAAAAGTATATCGTCTATGAAGAGTGTAATTTCTGGACAGGCTGGGTCTCCTGTATCCAAGGCTAACCTTGAACTCCCAATCTCCCTGTCTTTCACCACCCTAACAGCTGGGATTACAGGTGTGTGCTGGCACATGTGGTTTATATGGTGCTGGGATTGAACTATGTTAGACCAGGACTCTACCAACGGATATAGACCATCAGCCAATTTCTATAATTAAAAAAGATGACGAGGGTTTAAGAATTTTTCTTAAATGGTCCTGGGTTCAGTGGCGAGGGAGGAAGGTGATTTTTTTCTTTTTTTTCTTTTCTTTTCTTTTCTTTCTTCTTTCTTTCTTTTCTTTTTCTTTCTTCTTTCTCTTTCTTTTCTTTCTTCTTTCTTCTTTCTTTCTTCTTTCTTTTCTTTCTTTCTTTCTTTCTTTCTTTCTTTCTTTTTTAGTTTTTTTTCGAGACAGGGTTTCTCTGTGGCTTTGGAGGCTCTTGTAGACCAGGCTGGCCTCGAACTCTCAGATATCCACCTGCCTCTGCCTCCCGAGTGCTGGGATTAAAGGCATGTGCCACCACCGACCAGCAAGAAAGGTGACTTCTATATTTAGGTTGAAAATTTTTTTTTCTGTCTTGATTTATTTCTACCACACTCAATTAATTCTCCACCTCACCCCTGCTTCTTCGTCCACCCCCCCCCCCACAGGATCTCTTCTAGCCTCGGTTGGTCTTGACACCACTGTTAGAGAGTATGCTTCAAGCTATCATACCTGACCTACTTTGTTTTCCTTTTCAAAAACAATCATCTGCAAATTCTAAAATACTAGCATTGTTTTTTTCAATAGCCAAAACGTTTTTGTGAACACACCCTTTCTTTAGGCAGCTTCTCTTATCACTATTAGTTATTTTTTTGTAGTCTCTCCTTACAGCTGGTAACGTTGTGACTTAGGCTCCAATCCATGTCCCTCTGCCCCTGACATGCATTTTCACCTTCCTCCCATCTTCAAAGGAGTCAGCCCCACAGATATGCACATTTGTTTATCTTTTCATTCCTTGTTTACTGGCTGTTATCTTTGCATGCCAGTTACTGGATTCATCAATGATTTCCTTTTAGATTTTTCTGTTTAGCTTTTTCTCCTTTGGATAGGGCCTCCATCTATAATCAAGACTGATGATGAACTTGCAATATGCCTGCTACACCTACCAGAATATAGGACTAAATTGTGTAGCCTGTGGCTTTCTTTCAGATTTTGACACAATAAATATTTTTCTAAATAATTCTCTAGATATCTGGGAAGATTAATTTCATTATTATATAGATTTAAGTAGTCTTATTAATGCTATTATCCAACTCATGTAATTGATTGGTCAAACACTGAAAGACAGGTGTTTTCCAAACCCAGGTGTCAGCATTTCACCTTGTCTTTCATCAACATTGTGTGTTCTACATTTCAGCACAGTGATGTCTACAGGATGGCCAGGGGCTGGTCCTCACTGGGGTATGAGATGCTCACCAACAACATCACGTCCTTTGGTCAATTTGATAGTTTTGTCCTGAATTGTACTTTGCTATTTGCATTATGGGATACTGATATTTGACTCTGAAAAATATTCTTTTGAAAATACTATAACTTAATTATACTAACTTATTGGTGTCTCTTTACCTATTTCTTTATTCTTTTACCCCCCCCCCATTTACACTTTGAGATAGAAGCCAGGGCCTTGCACATGCCAATGCTAAGCAAGTAGACAACACTCCCAAACCTCCTCCCCCTCCCCTTCTTTCTTTTTCTGAGACTGGGTTTCTCCGTGTAGCCCTGGCTGTCCTGGAACTATTCCTGTAGGTCAAGCTGGCCTCAAACTCAACAACCAGCAAGCATTTTTCCTGGCTCCGTGCTTTCCACACATCCATTTGATCTTGACCTCCCTTGTGTTGTTTCTATTCATGTGTTTACCTAATGGACCATTTCTCTGACTCACTGTCAGAAAGGGAATGGATTCTTCTAGAATGCCCATGGAACATTTAAGAGATTATTTCTGTAAAAGGCAAAGTATGATACACTGTTATACAAGGCAAGCAGCTAATTAGATGTAAGATGGGAGCCTCTGGCACAGGTGTGGCCGCATCCATAGCTACGTCCAAGCAAGCAGGCATCGAGGCAGAAGATGGACAGACATTCAGTAGAGTGCAGACATTATATAGAAGGATGTGATATTTTTCTTTTGCTAATTTTCTCTAATAAGCATATTAAAGGGGTGTTCTTAAAAAAGAATTGCTATCATTCAAAAGATAATTCTGGTCTCCACATTTCTCTATAATACCTAAAAAATAAGATGAAGTCTATATCTCTAAAATCCAGCTTGAATCAAATCCTAAAAAACAAAAACAAAAACAAACAAACAAACAAAAAACCCAACTGAAACACCATCTGGAAAGGTCAATAGAGCAAAAGCAGCCAGGAAGAAGGGATCTCAGCAACAACTGAGATTTCCAGTGACATATGTCAGACAGAAAGATTGGGACATAAGAACCAAATGTCAAGTTCTACCTCTGACCATTGTGAGTTCTGGAACTGAGAGAGAGCAGGGTTTTTCTGACCCTCAGTCTATTTTCTTTTTCTTTCTCTTCCTATTTCTCCCTCACCCCCCCTTTTTTTTGAGAAAGAAAAATCCTTGCCTTTCCCTTTTCTAAATACATTTTTAGTTATTTAAAACAATTTTTAAATTTAAATATATTTTGATCATATTCTTCCCCTCCCCCAAGTCCTTCTAATCCTCTCCCCCTTTGCACCCTACCAATTCTTTGTTTGTTTCTTTTGCTTTGCTTTGTTTTTTGAGACAAGGTTTTTCTGTGTAGCTTTGGAGCCTGTCCTGGAACTTGCTCTGTAAACCGGCGGCTGGCCTTGAACTCAGAGTTCCCCTTGCCTCAGCCTCCTGAGTGCTGGGATTAAGGGTGTGCACCACCACCGCCCAGGTGTGTCCTACCCATTTTAAGTCCTTTCTCAAAACAAACAAACAAAACAAACAAAAACCCAATACAATAACAATCCCACCCAAAAGAGGAGTATAAAAAAATACCCCCCCAAAACAGAACAAACTATGCACAAATAAAAGCACACATATACAAAATTGGAGTTCATTACAAGTTGGTCAACTACTCCCGAACATGAGACCAGCCCTGGAGTGGTCAATATACCTCCAAGTCACTCTATTGAAGAAAACTGATTTTTCTCTCTTTCATAAATGACAGTTCAGTTGATAATCTTTACCCTAGTGACTAGGTTTTCTTTCATTCATTCATTCATTCATTCATTCATGCATTAATTAAAAAAATAAATAAATAAAAGATAAACTATCACAATGAAGTTATACAAGACATACCAACGGAAGAAGAGCACAAAACAAGATATAAAAACCACAGACCCACTTGTTCGCACACTCAGGAACACCACACAAACATTAAACATGATGCTAGTGCAGAGGACAGGGTACAGACTTATGCAGGCCCTGTGTAAGCTGCTTCAGTCTCTGTGAGTTCATAGGCGTTCTGAGCCTCAGTTTTTCACTACTGGAAACTGCAGTGACAGGAACTAGAGCTATCTGCAAGGCTCCGTTGAGGATAATAGGAAAAAATATTAAAAGGCAAAACTATACTGTCGGGCAGATGCTATTTGTCACTCTGACTAAATTTAACTCTAAACATAAAATCATTTTTTTTTTTTATATTGAGATTCCAGGCATCATGAGCAGAGAGATTTGTGAACATTCAAGGAAAGACCAGGGACCGCAGCTTTTTTTTTTTTTTTTTTTCGAGACAGGGTTTCTCCATAGCTTTTGGTTCCTGTCCTGGAACTAGCTCTTGTAGACCAGGCTGGCCTCGAACTCACAGAGATCCCCCTGCCTCTGCCTCCCGAGTGCTGGGATTAAAGGCGTGCGCCACCACCGCCCGGCGGGACCGCAGCTTTTTACGCGTGATCTATAACGCTGAACGACACAACTCAGGCCGGTGGTCATCAATTCAAATCTTGAGCACAGAAGGCCTCATGACTTTAAGGTAGGTAGCCAGGGGCTGGCAGCATTCCTGGGTTTTCAGGAAGGAGAATGCTACTTTTAAGAGTGGTAACATGGACCTTGGGAAAAACCAGCTCAGAAGAACACTTTCTGGTCTTTACTTTGTCTTTTCCTTTGCTCACATCAAAGCCTCATGTGTAGCAGGGCCTAACAATCTTCCCTTGCCTATGGTAGTTCCAACAGGCACGCTGTACCATAACAGATGCTCAGGAATGGGAGGTATAACACCTAGGGTGCCTGTGGTCAAATCTCCTACGAGAGTGTTTTAAAGATGTTTCTCCTTCTTGAACCGCTTTTCTTATTATTGGGAGAGTGCCAGCGGGGTGACAGTAAGACACCAGGAATGAATGTGTCTAAGTGTGTGGGTGGCGTGTGCAGTCAGAGATGAAGGGAGGCAGAAGGAGACGCTTCCCGGTGAGGAGAGCAGAGGTGGGCGGTCAGGGAAGAGGGATGTTGGCGTGGATTTTTCAGATTCTGTCCCAACTCTTTGGTTCCTTTTCCAACGCCCACACGAGGCCCTGGTTCTAACTGCTTTTAAAACATTCCATTAGGAGGAACTTGAGTACATAAGGGACAGCTCTCCTGCAGAGGCACAAAAACTACCTCTTAATGGAGTTGAAAATTTACACTGCTTTAACTTGGCCATTTAGCGACATAAGAGAGAAAAAGGCTTCTAATGTGTAGGTCATTACCGTGCCAGGTCTGGTACCTTCAACTTTGTCTCCAAGGAGACTGGCTTGCCACTTCCAGAGGTCCTGCTAGCCATTAGGATTTCAATTCTAATAAAAATGCCTGTCCCACCTTTCCAGCCACTCTGTTCCAAAGCCCTGAATCACTGTTTCATAAGTGGGCTTTGGCTGAGATTTTCTGATATTTGTGTCGCTGGGCCCAGACTGAGTGCTGAGAAGAAGGCAAGTGTTCCTTTGTTATACTCTGGCTTGGGAGTATGCTCGCTCGTCTCAGTAAGATCAGAATGTCAAAGAAACAGGAGGCCTTGTTGATGCCCTTCATACCTGAAGACACAAATGGTTGTAAGCAAAGCACTGGTCCTCATGTGCCCTTGTGTTCCTTCTATGAGGCCAACTTCCAACATTTCTATATCAACAACAGCTAAGACATGCCCCATTGTGTGCTACAGCTTCTTGACCATATCACAATGACATGGTCACTTATCAGACCCATCCATTATGCAGCCAATAGTTTCATGACACAAAAAAGTAACCCACTTACTCATTCCTTATTGATGACATTAAGGAATTAGTATCTAACTTTATAAAAAAAAAAAAGAGCACTCTGGTCGTAGGAAGGTAAATGAGGTACCCATTGCTATAATCAGAGAGTTAGGGCCAAGATAGATAGATTCTATTTAATTCATTAGTGCTCTTCGTTTTAATCTGTTTATTATTCAAAACTATACTACTAATCAAAACCTGATCATTTATAAGATTTATTGACTTAACTACCAACAATACAAGCATCAGTTAAAATAATTAGGATGTAGTGTACTTATCACATTGACTCCAGTGAATAAATCTATCTAACAAAAAATAGTTTAACCAATGAACCCATTGTAATGGTCTTGTCAACCAGAAACAGCTTTCTAAAGAAATACGTGCTAGGCATGGTGGCGTGTCGAGCACCAACAAAGCTGAGGCAGGACAGCTCTGGGACCTAGGCTGTAAGTTTTAGGTCAAATCTGAGAACTGTAGGAAGGTAAAGCCAACACACTCAGTATTACGTCTTATTATTACTTGAGTTGGAAATCGAAATGAAAAAAATGCTAAGTCATTCGAAGGACATAAATATTTTACTCAATGTTCTTTAAGCATATTGCAATGACAGAAGACTGGGAAATATATCTGGCTTTAGAATGTAGTTCATAAACATAAGGTAAACCTAAACAGGTTAGAGGCTAACAGTGAAGAACGCTGCCAAGGCACACTGCACACATATTCAGACTGGGTTCATAAACAGAAAACAAGGGAAGTACACATGAAGAGCATAACATTACCCCAGTGAAGCAAATCCAACTGACCGCAGATGCTGGTGCACAATCAAGAGATCTTAAGGATATGTCCGAGTATACAAATACTAAATATAAATGTAATTATAGGCTTATCAATAACTGATTATGAAGAAATTGAATGTTTGTTTTACAAGCCTCACTCCTGGATCAAGAGTCAGACATGAGTGGTTGGTCCTTACAAAGAAATAATTAACTAAGCCACTGCCTTTGATGTTCTTATTCCATCAATTAAGTAAAAACAACAATAAAGCAAAGAGAAAAGAAACTCCCGTCTAAAGGATGCCCAGGGACTTAATTTTCTTGACTATCTTGACAATTTCTTTGGGACACCCATGTCCAGCAGCAAGACAAGAGGCTCCCTGCATAAATCACACAGACAGTATCTCTTATTCTAGAATTTTAGCTCCTGGAGAGAGACAAGGAGCCCTAGTGATGACTGTTTGACCAAGTCCACCTTCAAAACAAGTTTGTCCTAATTAACACTGACTTCCTTTTTCTCTATTCTCTCTGTAGGTTCAGCATGCAGCTTATTAGAACTGTGAAAGTTTCACAGAAGTTGAACTGCTAATACTTTTGAGGGCACAAGGCCTGTGTTGAACTCTGAAATCAATTTTGGACAGGAGGTCTTTGAGTAGAGTGGAATTGAATTCTGATAAGACTTAAATTATCTTTCCAAGTAGCTATGGAAAGATGTCATTAAAGAAGGGCCCCGACTACAGGTTCTTACGATGGGGAGAAATCACGGAGGAGATAGTAAAGTTCATTATTTGAATTCACACAGCTCTTCCAAGTGTATGATTGAATATCTCCCAGATAGTCTTCCTGGCTATAAGTGCAGTGCACGATACGCGACCGGAGCAGAGAGTTCTAGCATCCTAAATAATCTCAGATAGCTTATCCTTGCAACAGTCTGCATTCTGAGCCGATGCACTAGGAAACGATTAAAAATACAAAATTGAAGCCTTGTTACTCACCCAGGAAAGTAAACATTAAGGAAAAGAAAAAAAGGAAGATAGGTAGATCTAAGAAGCGAAACAGCTTCCTCTAGAGCAGAGGGAGTCTGAGTTTCACTGCACATGTCAGGAATGGTAAATAGGTCACCAAATCTAATTATAATTAAGTTCAAATGTAATGTTTGTCAATAGCTTTTCCTGAGCAGACCAAGGGTGCTTACAAAGATTCCATCTTAAGGAGTCTTTTGGGAAACCAGTGCCACCATTATCTACTATATGGATAAGACAACCAAGGTTTAGAAAGATCAAGTAAGTTGTCTAAGACGGAAAGCGTTGACTGAATCCAGTTCAAACTCATGTTCTCTGCATACTCTTACATGGTTTCTTAATACTGTATGTGAGACACTTGCTTAAAAAGCATAAAAATGAGCAGCTGAAGAAGTCTTCCACAAAAGCATTGCTACAATAGCAACAGTCAGAGACACAGTCAAAAAAAGGACCAAACAGGAGCTATAAAAAAAGTAACTGCCAGAGAAACCCTGTCTTGGGAAAAAAAAATGTAACTGCTCCATATCAGAAGCATGCTAGGGATTGCTTCTGCTGCCGCCAAATTTGCAGCAATGAAAAGATTTCACAACGGAGTCCTGAGCCATTAGAAAGTGCTGCCCACTTAAAAGAGGTCAGACTTATAAGAGGCCTTCCTCTTTCCAACAGATTCCAAAGGGTGGTACTTGAGCTGAATGACCTAAGAGGTGAGATTTTGTAGCCTAGACGTATCTTATGTAGACGATGCGGCTTCCAGAACAACATGGCATTTATGGTCTGAATAACTAAATACAATCAGTAGTGCCCAAATCACAGGACCAGAAGGACATGTGGCTAATACAGCCCTGGCTGTGTCCAGTGCTAAGCAGAAGTCACCTCTCTCCTGTATCTCTATTCTCCCTTCGAGAGAAGCTAGCAAGTGACCTTAAAATGGTTTATTTTCACTTTTTCTCCCACATCTTTAGCTGATGACAATATAATGACGCTACATGTGTTTACATTGCTCCTGGAAGAAAAACAAAATAAAATCAAACTTAAGAGATGCAATGTAATATTATATGAATATATATAAAACCTTAGTCATGGAAAACTGAGCTCTGCGCTGCACACCCCTGCGTTTCAATAAGTTCAATGGTCCAGAATATTGTTAGCAACTGGGCTGGTTAGTTTTGTGTCAACTTGACACAGGCTAAGGTCACTGAAAAGGAGGCAATCTCAATTAAGAAAAGGCCTCTTAAGACTGGGCTGTAGGCAAATTTATAGGGCATTGTCTTATATTTAGTGATTGGTGGGGGAGGGCCCAGCCTATTGTAGGTGGGGCCATCCTGGGCTGGTGGTCCTGGGTTCTGTAAGAAAGCAGGCTGAGTGAGCCAATGGGAGCAAGCCAGTAAGCAGCATGGCCTCTGCATCAGTACCTGCCTCCATGTTCCTGCCCTGACTTTCTTTAGTGTGGGACCGTTACCTGGGGATATAAGCTGAAATAAACCCTTTCCTCCTCAAGTTTCTTTTAGTCATGGTGTTTTGTCACAGCAATAGACACCCTCATTAAGACACCAACTGAGGCCGGGCAGTGGTGGCGCACGCCTTTAATCCCAGCACTCGGGAGGCAGAGGCAGGTGGATCTCTGTGAGTTTGAGGCCAGCCTGGTCTACAAGAGCTAGTTCCAGGACAGGAACCAAAAGCTACAGAGAAACCCTGTCTCAAAAAAAAAAATCCCCCCCCAAAAAAGACACCAACTGAGGCAGAAATGCCAATAACTCCAAACTCTGGAGACCCGCAGATTTCTGGGTCCAGTACCTTATTCTCAAATTTTCTTTTCTTTTTCTTATTTATTTTTAGGCTTTTCAAGACAGGGTTTCTCTGTGTAACAGCCCTGACTGCCCTGGAACTAGCTCTTGTAGAACAGGCTGGCCTTGAACTCACAAAGATCCACCTGTCTCGGCTTCCTGAGTGCTGGGATTAGAGGCATGTGCCACCACTGCCCAGCTCCTCAAGGTTTTTTAGTGTTGGAAGGGCTTGGCAGTGGGGACAACCAAGGCTGTTTTGTAGGTTTGCAAAAGGTACTACATTTCCCACAACTATGTTCCACATATAAATCACAGCCAGAACGACAGCAAAGGAATTTACTTTGGACAGAAAATCATTTTGTAATTCATCAAACCACGAGATCAGAAGGCAGCTTAGTAGATTAAAAAGCCATGTAAAATGCTGAGAAAATGTGACTTATGTTCAATCACTAAGCATAGGTTTCTTCTTTTAAAACAGAACAGCCTTACTACCTCAAGGTACTCTATAACAAAGAGGTTCTCTTCATCACAGACAACCTGGGGATAGGGGAACTAAAAATGATTCTGCAGAGATCATTAGCCCAGAAGTTTGGAAGACCACTGATGAATTCAGCCATCTACTGAGTCTTCTCCAAAGTACTGGGACTTCAAATGCAGAATGAGACTGAGTAACAGGACCTAGGACTTTGCCAACGAGGGACCTTTCGTATACATCACAGAGAACATACCGTTTCTACATAGAGGCCAGGAAACCTTTCTGGCAAACCGCTAATTGAAAGGCAACTGTCTCCCAACACAATTTTCTGACCTCCTATGATGCTAACTACACACACACACACACACACACACACACACACAGTATGGCAATTTATGCAGGTACACATCTTTTGAAGTTCAAAGCATTGATGGTGACATTTATGTGAAGTGACTGGTGTTTTTGTCAAAGAAGGCAAAGCAGATGAAGACCCAGTGTGGGGACTTACAATGTAGCAGGGCTCACAGTAGGCCTTCTTCTCCACAGCATAGAAAGGCTGTCCTCGGAGCTTGTTGTTACAGACGATGCAGGTGAAGCAATCCACATGGAAGACTTGATCCATGGCGGTGCATCCTGTCCCTTCCCCAACCACGTTCTCCCCACAGCGAGCACAGCGGCCTGCAAGATAAAGGGTTGCTTGTCACAGAGGAACTCCTGGATCATCCCAAAGAAGCCAAGGTGAGGGAGGCAGCAGGCTCATCCTGTAGCAGCTAGAGACACAGGACAAATGGTATTACTACACTAACCAGCAACCCCACCATGGTCTCCACTGCCATCACTGCACGAACTAGCTCATGGACGGCTAACATTTTCTTGAAGCTCTTGGGTCAACACATTTCCTATTCATGGCACTCTATGTGGATTTACTATTCTTACTCTAAAGACGGAGAAAGGTAAGTCACAGAAGATATTTAACTAATTTCATGCCCAAGCAGCCCTGCCTGAGTAGTGTCTACTCCAACCCCATGGCTGCATTGCCTGTTCTGGGCTCTGTATGAACATCGCTGCGGATCTGGCATTATGGAATATTATGGAGTGACTTCACACTGTAGAAGGCTTTCAGCACCCCGTCACATCGGACTGACAGCCACTTTACACTTGAAACTGGGAGGGGTAAATGTTTCAATAAGAAGAGATAAATAGATTTCTCTCGGGTTGTATTTGGTCCTGGAAATATTCCTTTGGATTCTGATGCAGGACTAGAGCAATCTATAAAACAATTAAACAAACAAACTTGAAGCATCATCAGTCAAACACCGGGAAGAGTTCAAGTCTTTAAAAATGATGGTCTGTATTCCAGTGGTGTTGTTGTGAAATTTCAGCATTGTGTTTTTGATATTAAAACAATTATGATAAACTTCTGTCCAAGAGTTCCCTTACACTTATTTTTTAGCGTCAGACACAGAATTAGAAATGCTCCTTCCAAGTCATGTACCTTTTCCACTCATAGTAAGAAAGCTAATTTCTTTCACTGGGCGCACTTTTTGTGGTTATTCTCAAAACAACAAAAACCATTCTCCAAACTTTATTGGTTTACTAAAAAAACTGAGTATGCTTTGAAAATTGATGGTATACCTCTGAGGATTTCATGCCAACAAATGACATTTTATTGTAGAAAACAGACTGAGAGGTGGGGCAAATTGACCAAGCCATGTGAATATTATTAAGAACCTGCTGATTTCCCTTGAGAAGTATAATTTTTATAATATAAACTAAGTATAAGTCAACGTACTTATTTTTCTATATTAACTTCTCTTTCAATAAGTCGAAAGATCACTTACTAGGATACTGAGAAGCACATAGGATCTATGAAACGTACTTTGCCAAAATAAGGACGAGATCGTGTGATGGCCATGGTGGCCGACTCGGCAGCAGAAGTAGCTGTTTGGGTCTTGACCATGAATGCTCAAAGTGTGGTTCATGGAATCAAGAGCCCGAGTTCATAAGGTATCTGCGGAGCTGGACAGCTACCCTGGGCCTGGAACAACTTTAATCACTAGCTTACAGGAAAAGCCCACTCTAGACAGGAATGTTTTGGTTTTCAATCTATTTAGCAGACTCCAGAGGTCTGCTCTTTGTCCAGTACGACAGTCTGCTTTTGTGTGACATCAAGAAGTGGACCAGTCACCATTAGTGCTTCTTACAGTGATTGTGGCAGCTTCCTATGTCCAACAATCCATGACTACATGTACGGCATGCTGTGGAAGAACGTCCTATAGAAATATGCAAGGGAAGTCACATCCAAGCAAGCTGTCTGGGAGTTTCCCGAGGAAACAGGCAATTGAATTTGACCTTAAAGAATGTTGACAGGTAGAGGAGGAAGGGAGAAAAACACTGCAGTTTTTCCCCAAAGAAAGGATGGATGTCTGTGGCTTGCTGGATGCAAAAACATTGTAGTGCCTGGTGATAGCAAAAGGTTTTGTCTGCTTGCCACCAAAGCAGATGGTCTGCATTCCCAGAAACAATTCCCTCTTTATGTCTGGGCAATATTCTCCCAGAGTAGGTCAGGCTAATGTGCTGGACCCAGACATGACCAGTTCTGTCACCCCCTGTATTGTTCCTGTTCTTGGGATAAATTAGGGAACCAGCCTCAAGGGCAGTCAGTCTGGCACCTTACGATTCACAGGCACAGAAAAAATCAGCAAAGAACAAAAGTTAAAAATAGCTCTACAAACCAGCAACAGAGAAAAGGTGCCCAAATGTTCTCCCTTTATATTATTAACAAAATTGTACAAACCGTTCCTTGGGGAGGGCATTCAGAATGCAAGGCGAGCGACTCAAGTATAGGGTATCCTTTAAGGTATCACGACCTTAATGCCCATCTTTTAGATAAAATTATCGGTGCTTGAAATAGGCACGATCAGAGGGATGGTTGACAGGCTTCAAGCCATCAAGGATAAAGGAAACACAGTTGACTAGGCAACAGGAGGCAGGAGCTCAGAAACAGGGCCAGCACCCAGAACTTCTGAGCAATGCTTAACAAACCAACTGAACCAAGGGCCTCCACACACAACAAGAGATTTAATATATTATTACTGTCTGTGCTGGCTTTGGAGCCTGTGCCCTTTTCTCCAGTTTCCCATGTGGAGCAACTTCCTTAAGGCTGACGAAACCAACTTTGTAAATCAGGTTTCCTTAGCCTGGGAGACTACAAGGGCTTCCTTATCGCTCTGAACCTGTGATTGTCTTACTGCTACAAATGGAAAGGCCTTATGGGAGTCTTAATAATTGAGCTAAACCCGAACAGCCAGACTATTTCAACTAAATAGTAGACAATATGTCAGTAGAGAGGGGCAGTCTAGAAAAGCCAACAGGCTAAGCAAGTAAAGTTATCAGCGAATAGGATTACTTTCATGCTTGGAGGTTGTGCTCACTTTTTAACTTGCAAAAAGAATATTTGATTTAAAAATACTTTCCTAATAATCACTGCAAGCAAAGGGCATTTTCAAGAAAGTGTATAAGAACTTTGGCCAGTACCTCACACTCTGCTGCATCTGCCTCCTCTTTCCAGCCCTTTCTGTCTCTTGCTAATCCCTTTGGTATCGGGCTGGCTAGTTTTATGTCAACTTGACACAAGTCATAGTCTGAGAGGAAGGAACCTTAATTGTGAAAATTCCTTCATACTATCATGCTGTAGTGGGACATTTTCTTAATGAGTGATTGATGGGGGAAAGTGGGTGATGCTACCCCTGGGCTGGTGATCCTGGATTTTATAAGAAAGCAGGCTGAGTGAGCTATGGGGAAGAAGGCAGTAAGCAGCACCCCTCCATAGCTCCTGCCTCCAGGCTCCTGCCCTGCTGGAGTTCTTGTCCTGACTTCCTTCAATGATAAACTGTGATGTGGAAGTGTAAGCAAAACAAACCTTTCCTTCCCAAGCTGTATTTGATCATAATGTTTTTATCAAAGCAATAGTAACCCAAAGACAGCTAGTCTAGACAGTTTCATTTCTATTTTTGCCTGTGTGCATGTGCATGTGCATGTGCACACATACACACACACACACACACACACACACACACACACACAATCAAGGACCCACAAGTGAGATAAAACATGAAATATCTGTCTTTCTGAGACTTAAATTAGCTTGATAAAATTATCTCCAGTTGTTTCGATTTTCCTACAAATGACATTACTTTGTTGTTGTTCTTTTTTTAAGTGAAACATAGGCCATGGAAAAATGCTGCTTCCTGGGCTGGTCCCTATTGCCTGATTTCCTTTTTCTTTTTAAAAACATTAATTAATTAATTTCTACATTTTAATTAAAATATAATTATCCTACTTCCTTTATCCTTTTCCTGCCTCCAGTCCCTCCCCAGTCCAGTCCACTCTCATAATGATATCCTCTTTTTCTCTATTACTGCTTCACACACACTAGACACACACAAACACAGACACACACTATACACACACTAGACACACTACACACACACTATACATACACTACACACATTACACACACACTATACACTATACACAGACACACGCGCCATCTTGTGTCCATTTTTGTTTGTGTGTGTGTGTGTGTATGTGTGTGATTGTGTGATTTCAGAGCTGACCACTTTGTATTGTATAACCAATCAGGGGCCACGCCTGGGTGAGGCTGTTGGTTCCGGTGCTCTCAGCATTCATTAGTGGCCTGGAGTTCTTTGTGTTGTAGGGCCCTCTGAGAGTGACATTCTCTACTCTTCTGCATTAGCAATTCTACTTAGAGCCGTTGTTCAAGTCTTATTTGTTTCTTGCATGTAAGTGTTCAGTCTGCATGAATGTTTATGCACCAAGTGGTGTGCCTGGTGTCTGAGGAGGCCAGAAGAGGGTGAATCCCCTGGAACTGTTGAGTCACATGGGGTTGCTTGGAAATCCAACCTGGGTCCTTTGGATTAGCAGTCGTGGCTCTTAATCCTGGAGCCATCTTTCCAGCCCCAACTTCATTCCTCCTCTGTTCAGACACCTAGGCTCATTACATCAATTCACTGCTGTGAACAGTGCTACCATAACCACTGATACGCACGTGACATGCTGCCTTACAGTCCTTGAGGTAAAGAGTGAACAGCAATACAATAACCATGGATATGCAAGGTCACAAGGGCATCTCCCTCTAGAGTTTGGGAAGGCCCTTAGGAGGGTTTATGCAGCAAGATACTAAGCAATGATGCACTAGCAAGGTACCATCCTGGAAGCACACAGGGGTCTTGACAAGTCAACAACCTTGCCAGTGTCTTATGTTGGAAAACCCAATCTCTAGATCTATAAAGAAATCTTTGTGCTTTACAAATTATCTAATCTCAGCTATTATGTCATAGCAGTATAAAATAGACTATTAACATTGTGTGGCTACTAAAAGATTTCTGCCTTCCAGTTCCTGCTCCAAGGGGAGCTACAAATTTAAATCACAAAAAGGCAAAAATGCATGTTTTAAGTACAATCTCCCGAAATTCTGGCTCATCTGGAATTGTACATAAGACCATCTCCCCCTTCATCAAAGGAACTGGCAAGGGAATAACCTTGTGAATGAGCTGAGAAGTAGGTAGCAGAGCTGACCTTTAAGGGATCCAACAGCGATCTATGAGTCAGCTAAAATGACCCTGATATACAAGGCCGGCACCAGTGGCAGATGACAGTCTCAATTGGCACAATCTCTGCAGGAAGCCAATTAGTCTCCTTGTCTACTTCAAGACCCAATGTCTAGAATGTGCTCCTGAGAGGCTTCAGACAGGCCCCGAATGTGGAGGGTGTTGATTATCTCATTCAATCTTCTTATTAGTAACACAGAACATAGAACAAATGCTAAGCGAGACACTGACTTGAGTAAGATCCCGTAGCAATCAATGGCAGAACCAGGACTGAGCCCCAGGCCCTTGAGCTCCTTCAGCCTGTGCACACTCTCTTACAAAAATGCTACATCCCGTCGGGGTGTCTTTGACCTATCAGGTGCAATTTCCTGAGCATGCGCAGTTTTCCCCTCTCTCTGATAAAAACATTTCTTTGAGATACTGCCTGGGCTGCTGCTAAAGTCTACCAGGATGATTCCAGAACCAGTGATACTCCTGGACCATCCACGCCACCATGATCATTTCATTTTCTCAGAAGCAGGTTGGCACACTGCAGACTTATCTGCTGGGTACTGAAGCCTGGAGTCATGGTAGCAGGATGGGATGGAGATCTGAGTCAAGAGCACAAGGTTCCAGGCCCGGTTCGGCCACATCCGGAGTGTGAACTGTTTTACACAATATTGTTAAATAGTCACTTGACGGAAGGCTTCCCATTTTGTGTTTTCTGTTAAATGAACGTAAAGTACAAGAGTAATTGTAAATTTCAGGGTAGAAGAATTGGGTTTGGTCTAGATATACCATACATATGACCTTAAGCAAGCTACGTCACCTACTGGAGCCCTATATACTACAAGAGTTTCAACCTTAGTCGGAGATATCTGCAGGTAGTATGGAGAAGAGGCTCTCTCTCCCCGCTCCTCCTCTCTCTTTTTTCTCCTGTATAATATACACACACTCACTTATGTGTATTATAAAATATGAATTCCTCTAAGATATATTGTTGTAAATACGGAGATGGAACACATATACAAAAGAGTAAAGTGTCCACATATATCTATGGTTTCTATTAGGGGACCACACTGTAAGGGAAGCTTATGCAAAAACCATTGCGTGCAATGTAGGGATGATGAGAGTAGACAGATTTTGAAACACTAGCAATGTCATTTGTGTTCTCAGTGGAGTGGGTCAGTGAATACCATGCAGAGCTGGCATGAGAGACCTCTGGGCATGGAGTCTCAGGACCTCAGGCCCTCACACGCATGCATCTCTGTAAATTCCTCTTTGCTCAACTGCCATCTGTATCTGATTCCATCTCCAGCACTTGCTTAGCAACACGGAGCTCTCCAAGTGCTGAAGTGACGTCTGGGGAACAGTTATTAATATCCGTATGTATGCACACAGTATGTGAAAATATGCAGGATTCAAAGTGATTAGTGTATTACGTGGAGGTAATACTTCCCACCGGGACCGAGCTCCTGGAAAATGCTCCCCTCACCGCTCCTGATTCCCATCGCCCGCTATCACTCACCGGAACATTTGGGACAAAAATGGTGTCAATTTTAAGAAAACACACTTCTCAATTTCTTTGTTAACATCTGAATAAAACATGAGGAGGTTTCTACTTCCCCCTTCTCTTTCATTCAGAGACTAAGTCCCTTCACAGTCTTGCTTTGGATGTGAGAGAAAATAGCTGTCCTTCTTCGCCACCTTCAGATTGGCAGAATTGCTTGGTTGTAAATATAAAAGATTGAAAATATTCTAATGAACTTTGCTGGCACTCATATTTCCTGAGCTACAAACAAATGCTTTATAGAAGAAAACAGAAAGAAATCGCCAGAGCTGATCAACCTGCAAGAACGTCAGAGACACCGGCAGGAGAAAGGCACAGATAGAAATTCTCTAGGAAGAACTTGGTTGGGCGCAAGGAATGCTTCATGGACCATGCGAGACCTTGGGAAAAGAAACATTTCCTAGGAGTCATACAGACCTGGCCTGATAACACCCCCTCTGTCCTGCTTTCTGTTGCTGTGGTAAACAGTGTGACCAAGAGCCATCTGGGGAAAGAAGGGCTTATTTCATGTTGTTGTTTACAGTGTATCATTAAAGGAAGCCAAGGCAGAAACTTAAGACAGGAGCTTAAAGCGGGGAAACTTCTAGGCTTCAGGCTCATCCTCAGCCACTTTTCTGTAATAGCTTTTGTCATCCTGACACAAATCTAGACAAAGCTATCTGAGGAGAACAAGTCCCTGTTGAGGAACTACCTCTATCATATTTGCTGTGGGTATGTCCAGGAGGCATTTTCTGGAGTAACGAATGATACCTGATGGCCCAGTGCACTCTGGGTGGTGCTATTCCCCCCTTCCCCACAGGTAGGCCTGGGCTGTCTAATAAATGTAACTGAGGAAACCAATGGCAGAGCAAGCCAGTAAGTACCATTCCTCCATGTTAGACTGTAACCTGTAAAGCAAGTAAGCACTGTTCCTTGCCCCCCAAGTTGGTTTGATTTTGGTCAGCAACAGAGAAACAATCTGGGAGTTTCCAGGTTTTCTTTCTTTTCTTAAGACAGGGTTTTACTATTTAACCCAGGCTGGACTGGAACTCATTATGTAGGCAATGCTGGCCTTGAATTTGCAGGGATTTGCTGGCTTCTACTTCTACTTCAAAGGCAGGCATGACCAGGTATCTGGTCATCCACCTTTCTTATACAGCCCAGGCCCACTTGGCTAAATGACAGTACAATAAGCAATGCCCTCTAAATCCATCCCCGTCACTGAAAAAATATATATAGAAATCAAGAGCTTCTTTTAAGGGCTTCTTCTTACTTCAGCTTTTCATTCTAAGACACATTTTGTAAGAAAAGCACACAAACTGAATTAAATCAAGATTATCCCAAGGTACAGAGAAAATCAGTCCGTGGCAATTTCTGCATAGCCTTTTAAGACTCCACATTTTTAAAATGTTATGGAAGTTATGAAATTAAAAGCAAACAAACGAACAAAGAAGAGCACCTGGAAATGGCCATGTTCTATTGATATTAGTGAAGGACTTCTCAGCAATCCCTACTGTGCTAATGTTGTTCCCGTACTCGGGCTATCATGTTCAGTAAACACAGCTAATTTTACGAGATGACTAACACCCACGAGCCTAATAGAGAGCCAAATCAAAGAACCTCCCTTCCTGAGCTTAGCTGAAACTCAGACACTAGAGAACGCTTAACACTACACAGAGAAACCAGTCATGTCTTTTTGTCTTACTATGGGCTATTATTTGAAGTTCATCTTGGGCAAGAGTTGCACACAGGGAGTACAAAGTTGAAGGTCTTTAGTGACTATTTGGACCGTCAACACAGCTTGGCATTGTCAACATTCTACCGAGTTCAAAGTGGAGACAGTTACAACAAATACAGCTTGCTTTATTTCTGAAACAAACTGTGCACATATTTGTGGCCACACTACTAATTAACCTGTAGATTGTTCCTTTCATCTCCTCAGTGTGTTATTCTCCCCTCGTTACAACATGCTGGGGTTAGTCTGTTGCCATCTGGAATGCATTCAAACTGTTCTCTTATAGGCACTGGAGAGAGAATGGTAGGAGTGGTTAAGACACTGAAGAGCTTGACTTTGTAGCAGGATTAAAGGAGCTATATATGCAACGCGACGAGGCTGGAGGATGACTAAGGAGTGCCATGATGCCGGTCTATAAATATTCGAAAGGTGTAAACACCGAGGAATAATTTCGCTTGCTGCAGGTGGTACAACCAAGAGAGAGGGTGTCACAGGAGCGAGAGATGATGTTTATTACAGAAACTTCAAGAGCTTCAAATGCTATCCATGGGATGTGCGAAACTGAAACCGGATGAACAGCTAGCGTCAAGAGCAACAAGATGGGAGGCTTGGCTCTATCATCCAGAAAAAGATGGTCATTTGAGCACCTGGAGCCACAGTCTCGCTTTCGTAAGCTAGTAGGTGACCGAGGAAGATTTAGAGGGTTTCCAGTGTTGTTAGAATGATGATTCCCAAGGATTGGGAGGTCCTACTATCTGGTAAAGGAACCAAGAGAGAACGTACAAAAGAGAGTGGTGAGCCTCTTCATCCATCTTGTTTACGCCATCCCTTTCCTTAGGATAGTTTTTGAGGACCTCACCATCTTCAAAAGTTTGTATATGAGATTTACGGAGTTAAAAAGTTTGAACAATGTAATTGAAACAATTCTTACTCGAAAGAGCCTAGACTATTTAGAACAGCTAAGTTGTACTTGCATGAAATATTTATTGACCTATTCTATTCATGTGGCCTCCCAGCAGACAGCAGTGACCTCCTTCCACAGCTTAAAAAAAGGGGTTGTAAAATGCTTCTCTCATTTTCCATGTATCCTGAATTTCCCCTTCTTCTTGCTAAACCCATCTCATCAGCGTCTTGGGTCTAATCCAAGCCCGCTGTTTGAGAGAATTTCGTTTGTACCTGACTCTTGTGGTCTTTGTATGTGGTTCTGTAATAATGCCCCACATATTCCATATTGCTACTCCCCCAGAACTGCACTCAAAATACAACTCTGAACACAGGCTTGCTAAAAAAGCACAGAAGAATAAATGGATACTCATTCAATTTCTAATAAGATTGAAAATATTTTAATAGAGCCGTTATTGGGCATGTAGCAACCATTCTTAAAGACATGTCGACAGAATAGACAACATAGACTACAAACACTCAAACTAACAAATACCAAGTGGTTATACACAGGTCAGGCATCAGAAGTCACTAGGAAGATAAAGATAAATGGAACCTGGCATCTACCTTCCCTAGAACACACGGGCACACAGGTACAACCTAATATATGGAACCAATCAGATAAGGCGTAGGAGAGGGAGAGCCGAAAGTGGAAAATTTAGTAGAAGGGGAAAAAGATGGAAGGCACAAAGCACTTTAACAAATCACACAGTGAGTGAGAGCACCTAGCAGTCTGGACCGATTGGTGTGAGAGAGGAGAGGGACTGTCAGCAGCCATGGACCCAAGGCAGGCCAGAGAGGGTTTTCTATAGCAGACTAAGCAAGTGGATCTAAGTGGATGTAGCCAAGTGGATATAAGCGGTTTTAAGTCACAAACATACATGACTACATACACGCTTTAATAACTCTAGATTTAAAGTGAAGGAATGACTACAGAGGAACAAAGAGGTTGAGAGATGAGTTTAAAAGCCACTGTGATATTTCTGTAGAGAGGAAAGAAAAGTAGAAGAGAAATGGTTTACTGCCTTTTATCTGCCTACCTACCAGCTAAGCCTTATCTCCTTTAATCTGCAGACTAAGACAAAGGCAGCCCCCAAAAAGTTAAATGTCATTTACCAACACACAGTCAATACAAGCAGAGCCAACACTTGCTCATCAGTCACCCAAAGCTAAAAACCACACTGTCTATTCTGCCTAGCAATACAGGCTGGTACTGGCAGCTGACGGCATGGTTGGGGAAGAGGGAGTCACTTAAAAAGTGTTTCAAAAATATACAGGGCAAGGGGACAGACTAAATGGGCAAAGAAGGAAAAGCGAGGGACAGTTTCCACATTCCTATTGTGGACATAGCTTTGTGGGCGACCAGAGAGGTGAGGATAATTAAGGGCTTTCTCTCACCTGTGCATTTGTGGCTATGCCTTTGCCGGTGAGTATATGGGTGTATATATAGGTAGGTACATTTCCAAATATTTATGGCTGTTGTGGTATGTGCGCGGTGGTAGTTCAGTAATTGTAAGTAAAATAGTAAAACTTACCATGAAGAATGCTATTTGAGAGAGCAAGCTCGATATCACCCAGTTCCCACTAGCATGCAAATGCCTTCGCACTACCCCAATAGTTGGCAAGCGTGGAGGACACACACAGCCATGTGCACGTGCACACACCCCAAACAAACAGACTGACCTGACCAGATTCGAATAGAAATCTGGTCCTCAAAATAGCTTAGGTACCCAAACGAGGCAACATCAGGATGGGAAACCGGTCACTGAAATTCGCCTACTCAATGCAGTCCCATCTGTGACAGGCTTCCCCTTGGTCCTCCGTGCAGCAGGAAGGACTTGCAGGCCTCTGGAGATGTTGAGCAGCGCGCCTGGGATGTTACAGGTGGGATGCTGCCTCAAGGGAAGCTATAGGGAATCCCGTCTAATTAAGAGTCTCCTCAAACTTTGGAATTTCCATGACGAACCCTTTCTCCTGTGTGTTACTGGCTGATTCTCAGGGAGAAACAAAGGAGAGGCACCGTGTCTTCTACCTAGCCAGTTCACCCATAACACACAGATTAGGCAGTGGGTCAATAGTCTACTGTCCAGTACACCTGCATACTTTCCCCTTCACAGACCCAACCAAAGCAACTTCAACAGAGGAAAAAGTAAAACACGGACTCCATTTATACTCAAAGGCTTCTTTAGCTATCTGCCTTTAACAGGGCATAACCAATCAATACCCATGGCCTCATCCCTGCTTTTTGAGCTGCTGGAATCACTGCATTTGATCCCAGATCTGTTCCTGACAGTTGAAGCTACTATTGCAATTCTGATGAACTCAGCATGAGTAAGGGTCTCGATCCCAAACTATAGTGGAGGGAGGGAGGGAAAGATGGAGGAAGGGAGAGAGAGAGAGAGAGAGAGAGAGAGAGAGAGAGAGAGAGAATGTGTCAGGTTCTTAGAATCTAAGTTGAATGGATTGGAATAGTTTCACCAAGATATTTCACTTAGGTAACCAAGGCAAACTGTTCAATTGGGTTTGTGCAAACAAACTTTAAAATATTAGAGGGAAAAGCACGAACATCTCAAAGCAAGGTGCATCACATCTCCATGAAGGTTTTTAAGTTCTTCCTCTTTTCTAAAGATGGTCCAGGCGGTGTAAGCACATGAAGCAATGACGCAGTATGGTTGGCTCACACTGAGACAAAACTGCTAACCCTCACTTAAGGGTATCAGTGCTTCTACCTTCTGCAAAACACATCGGAAAAATATGTGCCTGCTTGCATGTGTGTGTATCAAGTGCATGCAGGTGCCTCCAGAAGCCAGAAGAGGGCATCAGATCCCCTGGAACTGCAATTAGGGGGCTGAGAACAACTCAGGCTATGAGTTAGGAACCACATCTGGGTCCTCTGTAAGAGCAGAAAGTTTTTTTATTTGCCGAGTCCTACTATACTTTTGAGTATACTATACATGCTATAACTGAGCCCATTTTAAGTGAGCATTCTAATTACTCTTAATAAGTATATAGGCTATGGCAATCACCATGCCCAAGCCAGAGCACACTTCTATGAGCTTGTCATTGCTCCCAACTCCCAGCAAGCCACTGTTCTTTTGCATATTATCACCTCAGAGAGACAAGTCCTATTTTGTGTAAATATGTTGCAGTTCAGCCTTTCACCTACAGATGGAGTTGTACTTAAAAGGACACTGCTATTTTTTTGTCAATTCCAAAGCTGCTACCAACTGTTGTGTGCAAATCTATGTGAAAATGGTTTTTGTGGTTTGCTTCAGGCCAACACTTAGGAGAAAATCTGGGTCATGTTGAATGTGTGTTTAATGTTTAAAGACACTACGGAGGTGTTTATAAAGTATCCATCGTACTGTGCCCTCCCCAGAACTGCATGGGAATGAATCCCAGCTGTTTGGTGTTTCCGTTCACACTTGGGATTGTCAGTGCGTCAATTATCCTCTATTTGAACTGGTTACTAATTCATGTATGGGGACTCCATGGGAATTTACTTCTCTAAGGCCACAGATATAGAGCATATTTTCAGTTGATTATCACTTTGCCCACTTTTAAATTGTGTTCCCTTTGTTTTTAATGAGTCATCAAAGTGCTTTCTATACTTTAGACACACACACACATTTTTAGATGCGTGCATGTATGTCTAGATGCATAGGTTGGTATTTCATTTTTCAATGCTTTCTTTTGGGAAACAGACTTTAGAATTTTCTGCTTTTCTTTTTTTGAGGACAGGGTCTTCTTACACAGTCCAGGCTGATAGGGATACAGTTTTTGGTCATCTTGTTTCAGCCTCCCATGTCCCGGGACCTCAGGCTTAAAGCACCATGCCTACTTTGTAGAATGTGGATGAAATAGAATTCATTCTTTTTCTTTTATGGATTTTTTATAATATATCATATATTAAACCTTTTACTGCCCTAAATTCATAAGACCTTTCTGGGAGTTTTTATTTCATAAAAACTTTATAATTTTGACTTTTATATCTAGTTTTTGATTAAAAAAAACACATAAGACTTCTATAATTTAAAGTAAAAAATACCACTGACCAAAATAAAAGAACACTTAGATTAAGGAATAGCTACATCACATCTATAGTTTGGAAGTCCTTTTAAGGTGTCAATTCTTCTCATTTGATGTATGTGAGTAATCTTATGGGCTTTTTAAAAATATAATTTGACAATTCACTTCTAAAATGCAAAAGGATACAAAATAGTCCAACCAATTTGACAAGAATAACAGAGCTGGAAGATGTTTTGTCCTCAGCCTCTATCTCCAGCAAAAGGAAACTCAGGCAAGGAGCTGCTGCTCAGGCTGGTATTGAACTTGTAACATTGTTACCGTAGCCTCAAAAGTAGTGGAGCCGCACAGCCACCTACAGCTTCCTAGAGGATGTAAGCTGCAGGAAACCAAGTTTTCCCATAAGGCACTGACAACTAAGGCACAGGGTACTGACTTGCACAGACAAGGCAGAGTTTCAAACCTGGCAGGGGGCAGTGACAAAATCCCTTTAATCCCAGCACTTGGGAGGCAAAAGCAGGTACATCTCATGAGATCAAGGCCAGCCTGACCGTCATAATGACTTCTACATTCACAAGAGCTACACAGTGAGATCCTGTCTCAAACAGACGAAAACCAACAACAATAATAACAACAACAACAACAACAACAACAACAACAAAGAGGAACACATGGGCTGGAGAGACGTCTGGGGGCTTGCTGCTCTCCCAAGAGGATCCATGTTCTGTTCGCAGCACACAACCTTGGTTACAGGAGATCTAATGTCCTCTTCTGGCCTCTGTAGGCACTAGGCATACACATGGTGCACATGGATGCATGAAGGGCACATGTATGTATGTAGGCACACATAAACAGTGTAAAATAAAAAATATTTTTAAAAGTCTCACATTTAATTATGTAATACTCTCCAGATTAATTTCTTTCTCAAATCTGCTCATTTCCTAAATAGAATTGTGTATGGTCATGAAAACAGACTAGTGAGAGGATCAGCAACAGATTTTATATTTTATCAGTAGGCAATAATTAATACTTCATTTTTATATTAAACAAACATAAAAACCCAGACAATTTTTCTTTAATTTTTCTTATTTATTGACTTAAGTTTTTTTTTTCATAGAATATAGTTCGATAATATTTCCCCCTCTCCAACTTTTTCAAGATCCTCCCCACATCAGTACCCACATAACTTACCAAACCAAACTAAAACAAAAAAGCACACAAAAAAATATGGGGTCAATTTTGTGTTGGCCAACTACTCCTAAGCATAGGTCCTGCCTTCGAGGCTGCTTGATATACCTCGCGATACCAAATAGAAGTGATTTTTCTCTCCTAGCTGCTATCAATTGCACATAGCTTTTGGTTAGGGATGGGACTGTGTGGTCACTTTCTGTTCTTTGTGCTGGGACTCTGTATGGCTTGAGCTTCTTCTGCCAGTCTTGTGTGTGCTGTTATTACAGCCTGTGTAAATTCATATGTGTATCAGGCCTGTTGTAGCTGGGAGATACTGCTTTCTAAGAGTCGTCCACTGCCTCCGACTCTGTCTCCTCTTCCGCAAACATTCCTGTGACTTGAGGGGAAGGGTTTATTTTTTTT
>NC_022010.1:34558375-34578917 GCF_000317375.1 Microtus ochrogaster | reverse complement strand
CAAACAATGCTGCTATGAACATAGTTGAGCATATACTTTTGTTGTATGATAGGGCCTCTCTTGGGTATATTCCCAAGAGCGGTATTGCTGGGTCCAGGGGTAGGTTGATACCGAATTTCCTGAGGAACCGCCACACTGCTTTCCAAAGTGGTTGCACGAGTTTGCATTCCCACCAGCAATGGATGAGTGTATGAGGGGAAGGGTTTAATAAAGACATGCCATTTAGGACTGAGTGACTGAAAATCTGTCTCACTTTCTGCACACTCTCAAGTTGTTGGTCTGTATGTTAATTCCCACTTATTGCAAGAAGAAGGTTCTCTGACCGGACTGAGTGATGCGCTGATCCATGAGTATTGCAAAAATGCCATCAGAAGTCATTGTTCTGCTATGTTCCTTTAGCAGAATATAGTTGCAGGTCTTTTTCTATGGCCTGTAACTTATCCAGCCTCGGGTTCTCGGCCACTTTAGCAGTATCAGGTTCTACCTCATGGTGTGGGCCTTAAATTCATTCAGAAAGTTGTTGGTTACACCTATACCATTTGTGCCATTACTGCACATTATATCTTGCTGGTGGGTCACTGGGGTAGGTTGTAGGGTTTGTTGGTGGATGACACTGATGATTACTTTTCTTCTGGTAGCAAGTACCTTCCAGCAACAGTCAGGAGAGATATAACTTTGAGATGGACACCAGCTTGCTATCTCCATGTACAATGACATAAGTACATGTGTTCTGCAACACCATACTAGTTTTTCTAGTGGTGGGAAATGCCAAATCAGTCTGTAACTTACGCTCACTAAAACTGAGAAGCATTTTGTCATGATGATGTCATCTTTCCTGGGTTACCCCAGAAAGCTAAGAATCCCACATCCTGCTGAGTACATCATGCAAGTTTAACTGTCTGATAACAATAAGCAAAAGAGATTTGAAATGGTTCCTATCATATAAACTCAGTCTTTGTTTTCCTTCTTACCATTAATTGTGTCTGAAATAGTTTGAGTAAGTTATATAGTCCTAAGTTATAAACATTCTTTTGGTGATGATGTTCTTTATTAATAAGGAAATATAATTTATCTAATATAATGAAATAAAATGTTCACAGTGTATTAATGTGGAAGAATAGACACACAATTAAATGTATTTTTTTGTTAAAACTGATATAGGGTATTTGATTTGAATCATGATGTTTTATTGGAAAATATGAATGTAGCAGAGCATAAGATATAGCATTTTCTTGAAGGCCTAAATTGTAGGTGAAAACACTCTTGAAGTCCACATGTGGGCCCACTTACTCATGTGATTATTATGAACAAATTAAAGTACAGCGCCCCCTACATAATACAGTCCTTATTGCAAGAGCAACAGAGAATGAGAGCACTAGGTACCATGACTCTAGGATGCCTGTTAGTGTCTAGATTAGCTCCCATACTGGGACCATGGCTTCTTCTGCTTTACAGAATCTAGCATACATAGGGATGTATTTGGGGGCAGTGGAGTTATGTGGATAATATGGTTGCTGGTTTCTGTATATTTTCATCTTGAAAAGCAAAAGACATTAAAAGAAAAAAACTTTCTAATGCCCATAAACTAACATCAACAATGGCCAACAGATGCTAGTCAGAGTACAGCTACACTCATGAAATGTCACATGCTTACGTGTTAGGATGCTTTCTGAGATGAATATAACATCAAAAAGGTTGTCAGTAAAAATTTCTTACTATCACATAAGCATTCTAACTCTATCCTTTCGCAGGGAACAAAGGTGGACTGACCACAACTGAAGGAGCCGCAGTGAATCGTGTCCCCACAGAGCACTGCTTCACGGGCAGGGCAGGTCCACTGTGACTTTCTGACAGACTCCGCCTCCGCGACCAGATCATCCACCTTACCAGTTTTCTCAGTATTTCTTCTCCCGAGGATTCAGCATTGGTTTACTCTTTGAACTCCAGCACAGAAACATAAAACATGACTATGACTGAGTAAGGTCTCTGGACTTGTTTCTCATCTGCCCAGGTTTCCCTAGTTCCAGGTCTTAGTTAGTTCAAAATTCTCGATACCATGTATCTAATTTCACCACTCACAGGCTACATTACCATCTAAAATGTGTCTCCAATGTTGCCTTCTCCAGGATAACAGTTCCCCATATCTCCTCTTTTTTCTCACCCCATAATTCCCTTTCCCCTCTTTCTTTTTCTAACAAATATTATGATGTTCCTCTTCTGTAAATTGCCACTTGTCAAGGTGAGAATTTTTGTTGTTGTTGTTGTTAACTTGACTTTAAGCCAGGGTCATATGGAAGGAAGGAATCTCAACCGAGAAAATGCCTCCATCACCTTGGCCAGCAGACAACACTGTGGGACATTTTCTTCATTGATGATTGATATGGGAGGGCCCAGGACTCTTGTGGGGGGGCACCTTCCTTGCACACAAGGTCTTGAGTTATATAAAAAAGCAGGGCTGAGCAAACCACAGGGACTAATCCAGCAAGCGGCATTCTTCCGTGGCCTCTGCCTCCAGGTTCTTGTCCTGCTTGAGTTCCTGCCTTGACTTCCTTCAGTGATGTGCTGTGACCTAGAACTTTATCATTAGCAAACCTTCCCTCCCCATGGAGCTTTTGGCAGTGGTCATGGTCTTTAAGCATAATAACAGACAGCAAAGCAGGACAGCTGTTTACAATCCTGGCCACTTTTCAATGGGTTGTTCATGAAGCCCTTCTTCCTACCCCCAAAGCATATGTAACTTCTCTCTTCATCCCGTTCCTGTAGACATTTTTACAGGAAGTCAAGTGAATTCAGTGTGTGCTGAAGATAACCATGCAGACGTCTAGATCAACCCCTAGTTCTGGAGTTAAGCTTACGATACAAACTGTTCATATACTTATGTACTTAACAGGGATCTCAGTCGGTGCCTGGTATCACAAAGCATTCGAATCAGTATGCATGGGAGAAAGCCATCATTTCTGAAAGGTATTTAAAAATAACAAGACAGCCATTTTCAAGAAAGGAGTTTGACACTTCTACCCGATAATGTTTTCAATAGCGGGAGTTGAAAGGTCCATTATTACTTGATTTATAGGAAGTAAGCCTTGCTGTTGTCAGGGAAAGGCATAAATTAAGTAGAGCTTTATAAGAACAAAAACCAAATATGGGGACTGGAAAGATGGTTCAGTGGTTAAGAGTTCATTATTGCTCTGTCAGACAACTGAAGTTGGGTTCCCAACACCCACATCAGACAACTCACAACTGCCTGTAAGTTCAGCCTCAGGGTATCTGATGCCCTCTTCTGACCTCTGTGGGTACCCGCACCAAACCAAGCCTCTCTTCTCCACTCCCCCGTCTTGCCCTCTCTCTGTCTCTGTCTGTCTGTCTATCTGTCTGTCTGTCTGTCTGTCTCTCTCTCTCTCTCTCTCACACACACACAAACATGCACAGGCACACTCAAACACACACTCATTTACTCAGACACATACACGCATATACATAAATAAAAATAAATCTTAAAGAACCAAGTATAGATTCTATACATTTGCACGTATTTTAGGCAGCTTCTGCAGTAGCAGGCTCTCACGTACATTTGTAGGCGACCTTAAGTGTTAGCTGTTCTGCCTTATAGTCCCCCCTTTACCAGGCTCACCCACCCCCTTCACCAATCCTCTTAGTTTCTCCTTTATCTCTCCATAACACTATATCCTATTTCCCCTTTCTTGGGAGATCTCCTCTAAAAAGTGAAAACACGTCCCATGCTCACTGATTTAAGGAATCATATTTCCATTTTTGCCCATACCACCTATTCAGCGCAATCCCTATTGGTTCATCATATCAAAAAGAAAGTGGTCCTAACTTCTCAATGAATGCTCAGAGGAAGAAGAAAGAGATTCTACATGCTGACTGCAAAGTTTTAGTAAAAGTAAAAAATCATACAAGTGACATCAAAACAGACACAGGGGTCAGGAGAATACACTAGAAAGGTCTAGAAGGAAGCCCACACAGCCATCTTCCCTGATGGGTGCTGAGTATTAAGCATTGCAAAAGAACAGATTTTTCAATAAATTTTACTAAGAAATTGCACAACCATATATTTGTAAGGCTGAAAGCAGACCCCCTATCTCACCAGTCACAAAAGTTAACTGAGTACTATTAAGAACATAAATCTAAGACCTCAAACTGTGAAGCTACCAGAAGTAAGCATGGGGAAGCACTTGAGGACATGGTAGGGGGCAAGGGGTTCTAGATGAGGCCCCCAAAATACAGGAATCAGAAGTAAAACTAAACGGTCATGTGGCACCACACGAAAATGCTTCAGGAAAGCAATGAGGCAATTTTGCTGGGCGTGGTGGCACACACCTTTAATCTCAGCCCTTGGGAGGCAGAGGCAGGTAGGTCTGTGTTCTGTTTTAGGACAGCCAGGGCAATGTAGAACAACCCTATCTCAAAATAAAAAAAAAAATAGTAAAATAAAATAAATGTTTTTTTTTTGTTTTCAGGAGCTGTACAATGAATAAAATAAATGTTTAAATCATTCTTTTGTCAGATTTAAGGATAAATGGCAGTAGAGTTCCTTAGTTCAGTGTAATTGAGGAGTGGAGGTTTCAGGTCTAAGGATTTGCCTGGTGGGTATACTAGTTATATGAGCTACTTTCCTTGTTACCCCAACTAACAAAAACCAACCTAAAGGAAGGGGGAGTCTTTTGGTCTTGCAATCTGAGATGATCCAGTTTATTGTGGTGGGAAAGAAGCAAGCTCACCATGTTTCAACGTCTTTAAGGCATGAGTCAGGTAAGCTATCTGTTAAAAGAGGATCCTGTTATGACTAGCAAAGATTCAAGCTACTCCAGTCTGAGTGACGTGTGCATAGAATCTTCAATCATGTACCAACTGATCCCTGGGTTCACAAAGTACTCTGGAATTCAGGCTATCAAGAGACACCAAGAAGTTACAGTTTCGAGAAGGGCTCAATACTGTCAGGCTTGTGACCATATACCCCTAAACTTGGTGTTTTCTCAGGTCTCTTTTTAATCTTCATAAATATACCCCCCCCCCGCTGATATCCTCGCAACCCACCCAATCCATGCATCTTCCCTCAAGCAAGCTTGCTATCAGGAAACGACCCTAGACAAATGGTTCTTCGCTGTTTGAGAAAGTCCCCAGGGAAGTAGTTTCCAGAAGTTCTCACAAGAATTATTTCTATGTCTTCCAATCACCTCCAGGATGCTGACTCCCAAGAATCACAGGTGGCAAAGAGGCAATTCTTTGGCTCTCCCTAAGGAAATGGATGCTGTCCAAATTAGCCATGGGGCAAATGCTAAAGTCTCCAGGAACCCCAAAGCTGCTCTGAGGTTGAAGAATACCCAATTAAGGAGAGGTATTCAGTGCTCCTAGCTTACAAAATACCAAACTGAGCAATGAACTGGACCAGTTTTTCTTAATGTCCTGTCAAGAATTCGTATGCTGATAATAAATTTCAAGTGGTAACTTTAAAAGATTCAAAAATACATATAAAACATAACTGAGAAGTTAAAGATAACTTGAAAACAAATTTCTAAATAATTCCCAGATGGAAATATGAATCATAAAATATTTTAATAAGTCAAATAATATTAAAACCCATGGGCCACATATAAAGTCAGAAGGGTGTGCTCGAATTTAAATATAATTAAACTAAAACAATTGAACTAATGATGTTGCAAAACTGAATGAGAAATTAAAGTAAGGTGCGGGAATTAAAACTAATATTAAAAATTAGGAGTTGGGAAACAATCACACTTTGTAAACACACGCACACACATCCCTTATGAATATTTAACTCAGAAGGCAAATGGAAAAGCCATCAAAGTCCATTAGCTACACAGACAAGAAAGACTGTAAAACGGTAAAGGACAGACATGCCAACATCAGCACGCTAACACAGGTGAAAACCCTGATACAGTTCATTACAATTAAGACAAGCCCCCGCCCCCCAGCAAAACTTTCAATAATCTAATAATCAACGAAGCCATCAAAAAGTTGGTCATTGATGCAGTTCAGTCAGTATTTGGATGCAGAAGCAGTCAAGGTCAGAGTGATCTTGCCACCCTAGTTGCAATCATCACTGAGAAATGGAAACAAACGCAGACTGTACAACAGCAATCAAGCTGTCAAAAATAACAATAAAAGTTATGAACTCACAGAAAGGAAGATGTGGTACTTTAAGAGAGTGAGGTGAATTTGAAAACTGATTTCAGGCGCTGTGCAGGTGGCTCTTTAAGAGACAGGCTTGACCGTATGTGACTATAACCCCAGCCCTGGGAGGCAGAGTCAGGGGACTCTGAGAGCTCACTGGGAAGCCTCTGATCCACATGAGTGTGTGGTTAAAGGAAGCCCTTTGTAAGCTAGAAGAAGTCACTCCTCTAAATCCTGTATGCTTCACATGGATGTTCCCATCCTCACGGCACACCAGCAAAAGGAGAAGAGAGAAATCAATTTCCTCATGGATTTATTAGACAACATAATGATTGCAAATGACTTTTCTGAAATGTCACTGATTCCTCCTGAGGTTCTACTGAAACACTGGAGCATTTACACATACATGTAAATATATAGAACATGTAAACACACACGCATACCACACACACACACTTGTCTTTTTAGTAAAGGAAAACACAAATTTGCTAAACTAGACTGTGATCTCAACTCCAAACCCATTTTCCGACACAGCGATACAGGAGTGGTCGCTCATAGATCAGGTCCACTCACAGTCACAAACGAGTTTGTATGTACAGTTGGTCTACTGCCCAGGGCTCAGTCCAAGTGTAACATTTGGTGGCCAAGAATTCAGACTCAGCCACTTTCAACCCATTACCAAAGTGTTGCTCGCCTAGCTGCTCCCTCACCCAAGCAAACAAGAGGAAAAGCTTATCTTTAGGGCAAAATACCAAGCAAAAAGGACCAGGATGTAGAGTGCCCACAACACTGGGAGCTGAACTTAAAGAATATTTTAACTTGTATTCTCTAGCTTGATCTGGGCACCAACATTCTAGAGTGTACACTGTCTCCTTACTTTTTTGACAATATAATCCGATTCAGGCATTGCAGAGAAGTTTGTTTTTCTTCTCTTAGGATTTTGTTAATGACCAATCTTGCTTGATATAATGTCCTATTTGGTCGGCTTTAAAGCGGTAAGGGAATCGTTGCAGCTCACGGGAGAGTGGCTTCTGAACCGCCAATTCGAGCTCATCTCTAAGCGTGACGCACTCCTCGCTTATCCTCTCTCTAGATCTTAAGACAACGCGATTCATTTCTGAACTCCATCTGACCCGGTTTCCACTGCTGGAGAGAAACATTTCAAGCAGGGAGCCACGTTTGTTTTCTCCTCAGAGGATCTGTGCTGTGACGCACATGTCCTTTCTGACTATCACTCATGCACCCCTAAATCCCCTCCAGTCTTCCACCAGACTAGAGCTTTCTACTGCTCAATTCTAGAACCCGACTTCAAGGTTCTCAGGAAATAAAACTGGCTGATAAGACAGGATGGGGGTGGGCGGGCCACAACTGCTACCCATTACCTCTTTCTACTGAACACATTTACCTTTGCCACTTCTTCATCCCCCAGTTCTTCATCCCGACCCAGGGCTACTCTGTTGATAAAGAAGTGTGGGGGGGGGGGCAACGACAATAAAGGGACAGAGAGGAAAGGCAGAGGAAGCCTGGACCATTTAGTAGTGAAAGGAGGAGGAGAAATGCTGGGGAAAGGTACCCCAGGGTTTTCTCACTTCCAATGCTCTACTAAAGAGATCCACTTTACTTGGAAGCTTCGAGTTGTTCTAACTTTGACCGGACTTTCCTGTTACGTTAGAATGTTGTCTTCCACAGCCGAAGCACCATTAGAACTTGTCATCAAATCTGAATTTTTTCTTTATTTCAAGATTAGTGTTTTCAGCAGTGATTCAGTCTTTTAACAAACAAGACGTATTGGGACTCCTGCCTATCTCCAAGAACCAAGCTGGCCTTGCTATCTCTAGGTCACTGAGGGATTTTTTTTTTCTGGAAGGCCACGGCAGAAGCATAAATCCCCTAAAGATGACCTCGTTTTAATGCTTGACACCTAGGTTCTGGTTCTAGCGATTTTGTAGCTAGGGTGACAATCTTAAGGGGGAGAGTAGCTGAGGTAATCAAGGTGAACCCAATCTGATCCCACAGGTCCTTACAAACTGCTGAGTCTTCCTAAGATGTCCTGAGTGGAGTGATTAGGAAAAATTCATCAGAAACACCATGGGGGGGGGGGGCTGTGGGAAGCTCCAGGGAACAGAAAGGGCCAACAGGAGTACCCCTCAGGTGAAAGAAAGCAATGCAGCCTTATGAATATCTTGAACTCTGACCACAGAACAGTAAAATAACAAATATATGTTGCTCTAGGCCCTACATTTGTAGTAATTTACTGCATCCATAGGAAACTAATGTAGGCATCATAACCAACACTGATACAATCTTCATCATCTGTAATCTTCCTCTTCAATCTTATCAAGCCAATTGGAGAAGAAGGGAGAAGGTCCAGGGTCCAGGACTGCGATACACTCCCCTTCCAATGGCCCTGTCCAGAGATGATTGGAGATCACTTAGCCTACCTTTTTCCATGCCAGGCTTCTGGAAAGATAGCTGCTGGGAGGGAGGAAGGGAGGGAAGGAGAGGGAGGGAGGGAGGGAGGGAGGGAGGGAGAGAATGGCGCATATAGATGCTTGTAGGTTCCTCAAACTCCAAAAAATGGCCCCACATTAATGCATGTATGTGGCAGTGCTAACTGGACAGAGAAAGACAGGGAGGGAGGGAGAGAAGGAGGGAGGGAAGGAAGGAGGGAGGGGGTTATTACTCACTGTAATCAGAACTTTTGCAATTTAAAGTAAGATAGAAAAGCTAGCATGAATTCTCTTCTTCACAGTTTCATGGATACTAAGATTTGTTTTTCTACAGAGTTGAGCAGCCTCAGCATCTGGGTTTTTCCCTTTCCCCCTATTAACAAGAGCCCTTTCCCCTTGCACTTAAAGGAAGCACCTGCCAGCCTGTTTGGCATGTCTGAATTAGCAGCACCTCTGTTTTTGTTCAGGGGCCACTACTAAGTGGAAGAAGGGTTACTGAGCGAACACGCTCCGACAGTGCGACCGTCTGGTGTGAAGCGTGCCACGAGGTGCCTAAGCAACAGGTATCATGTGAGGTGTATGACAAAGGCCCAAGGGAGGGCTTGTGTTCCAACTGTGATAAAGAAGGACAGCATGAGGCTTCACCACATTCCCCAGAATGACATGTAATCCAAAACTATGATTTGTTTGTTTCTAGAATTTTCCATTTCATATATCTAAACCATGATAGTCTCGGTAATTGAAACTGTATTAAATACAATAGGGACTGGTATCAGGGTATCTCTTGGGATAATTTACTCAATTCATGACTACAAAACAATAAAGGATCAATACAAAGAGGAAGCAAGGATTCTACATGAAAGGATCAAATTTTAACTGTGTTCTTAGACATTGTGGCTGTAACGGAGGCTATCGCTTCTCTTAAGTATCATTTTATTTAAAACAAACAAACGACAACAAGAACACTTGGAGATGGCTTCCAAGGTCCTTTCCATGGTAAACACAGACAAACTCTTTAGCAGGCCGCACAACCAAACACAAGCAACAAGAACACAGAAGTAAGAAAACATGGTAAGGGTTTTCTGACAGCTTGTCTATTTGTTGCATCTTGGAAGTAATGATCAAATCTAGATGTGTACACATTTACACTTCTAAAGATGGGGTGATCCTCCTCCTGCTGAGGGTGGTACATTCTTCACACAGTGGGATCCCTACAGTGCTGCTGACCTGCAAAAACTCAAGGGCAGGGAGAGCAGGGCTGACTTCATTTGAAATGCAGGCACTTCCTGTTTTGCAGTCTGAGAAGAAGATAGCATTATCATCGTTTTGTCACCTGGCAAGTCTCTACTCTCTATAAAATTGTCTTGGCCACCAGCAGTGTTATGTGGCAACAGAAATGGTTTTTCCCTCCTTTACCAACCACTGATCTGGTGGCAGCGACTGTCTCTCCTTCCATGCCCCTACCACTGGCTCACCACTGTGTGCTGGGACACTCTGCTATCACCACCAGAAGAGGGTGGCATTGTCCCCACCTTCTGGGCTTTCCTGCCTCTCTACCTCGTATTTCATTATGTCGTGCCTTTCTTCACCTTTTCTATTGGGGTGGGGGGAATTCACATCTCTTTAATTAGATCAGGTATCACGCCCTTAACCTACCTATATTTTCCATGTCCCAAGACATTCTTAAGTCATATGTATAGTTAATTTCTCATGTTATTTATCTCACAGGGGGAAGAATTATTACATGTTTTTCACTGTCTAACCTGTGACAGTCTAAGTTTCTTGAGGGCAAAGACTTCCAAATGTATGTATCTTCTCTCCATCTTAGCTATTTTGTGTAGTGACTCTAATCCACTCCAAATAAACTGTGATGGACAAATAGGTTTTTCCACAAACATCCACTGAAGCACACCTCGTAACCTTCCAATCTCCTGTGTCATTACCAAACAGACTGACTCACTGAAAAAGAGAAATGACAATCTAGGAGATTAATTGTGTTCGGTTTCACCATCTCTGTTATTTGTTCAGTTTTCAAAGGAAGAGAAATCGAAAACAGACACCTCAGAAGCCGTGCATCCCACAGACATACCCACTGTGAGAATGTGCTGACGAGCTCTGACTAGTGAGCAGGTGAGTCTCGTCAGGAAACCATGAGTACACTCTCCCTTACCAATACATCTGTCATGGGATGCCAGGCAAACTACACACCCCTGCCTGCTGGCGTATGTGCCACCACGACCATGAAGCAAGACATAATGTATCCCAGAAATAGGGTTTTGTGAAATTAAAATGAAAATCGACAATCGGCGAAAGTCGGAAAACCACGGTTCCTTATGCAGATGTGTCTCATAGGACCTTCTGGGAGCCATCACCAATGCTTTTCTGTTTTTAGCTCTATAATGTGACCAGATGAAACTCGATCAGTAACTCTCAACTGAGTTTTTAATTCCATGATACATAAGAATATGCCATAGTCAGCTAAATTTTGTCAGTGGGTGCGGGTCTTAAGATGTATATATGCCCACAGTGTTGTCTCATGGGAAAGTTATTTCCCTGGGTGACTCTTAGTCTTTATACACAGAACCAAGAAACTCAGGATGCTTCCCATTCCAAAGCTCATGGTCTTACAGTCCTCACAGAAACAGTGCCACAGGACAGGGGTGAAAGGTAGTAGCTGGTTTATTCATGGTCAGTGTGGCAGAGGAGAGACTCAATCCTTGACTTGGATCCTGAGCTTTGGGTCTCTCTGACGTGGGGCCTGAAAAGGATCCCCACACAAGCTTCAAGAAGATGCAGTGTTTGAAATGCCTGGGAAACAATGACTTCCTGATTGCTCTCAGGTTTCTCTGTCAATCTATTACAAACTGTGACCCTTGGGCCACACACGCCCAGAAGAGCTACCAAAGCAGCTCAAGGAATTTGGAGATGGTCAAGCCAAATTGGATGGCCACCCTTGGAAGGGATCTGGATTAAATCTAGGGGTCTTTCGTGTGACTTTTTAATTGAAACTCTAGCTTTAGAATAACAAGCATTAGTGTCTGAGGGATTTTCTTCCCCTCCTTCTCCTTTAATGTTTTTTTCCCTGGCATATATTATATTGGCAACATAGACTGCTACATCCAGATAAATGTAACTGTAATGTTGACATTGTATATTTTCTTGTTTGGCTGAAAGCAAACAATTTATAAGACGACGACAACAACAACACAATAGAAACAATATTAGACACAGCAGATCTCACCAATGGGATCTCAAGGTTACAGCTGCCCCACCACTACCACGTTCCTTCCAGCCTGATGCACCCGCATCTGTTTTGTGTGCTATCATCATTTTCCTGCTCGTTTTCTATGATACTCTATAACAGTGGTTCCCACCCTGCGGGTTTTACCCTTTTCACAGGTGTTACCTAACCTAAACCATTAGAAAATGCAGATACCTACATTATAATTCATGACAGTAGCAAAAGTACAGTTATGAAGTAGCAATGGAAATGGTCTTATAGTTGGGGTCACTATAACATGAACAACTATATTAAAGGGTCACAGCATCAGGCAGGTTGAGAACGACTGCTCTATAGAATGTCGTTCTCTATGCGTTCACGTACTATCTCCACTCACCAGAACGTGAGCCTCCCAGCAGAATTCTGTCTGCTCGGCTCTCTGCTGTTGTAACAATGTGTGGATGCATACAGTAGATGCTCAATGAGTACAGATGAATGGAAATTACAGCATCTCCCATAGGGAAGATCGCAGTGGGCTCATGGCAGGACTACTACTAAGCTTTTGTTTTCTCTTCTTACCTAATGGTATCATTGACAACAATCAAACAAAGGCCTCTGGCTCTAGATGTTGGTCAGTCTATAGTCTCATCTCTCTTTCCTGGCAGCTTTCTCTAGTCAGACTGCACTTTCTGCAATTCTCTGGTGGTCCTCTTCCTTTCCTCCTACCGAACTGTCGTGAGTGTCTTGAATGCATGGGTTGCCAGAAAAATCCAGGTATTATTTAGTTCCAACATTAACTAGATCAGTTAACTATTCCCGGCTCTTTTAATCCCAGTCAACAGTTTTTCTTTCCATAGTATCAACAAAGTCTAGTATTTGTCATACATATTTCTTTCTCTTTTTTTCTTTTTTTTTTTTGGTAGGCATTTCTGTCCTCAATTTTTAGATCAATGATTAGTGAAAATGCTCAGCCCATAGTAGGTCTACAAAAACCATTCAATGAATAAATAAATAGATAAAGAACATTTAGGCCTCTGAACTAGAAACCACTGTCCTTCTTTCCTACTTAAAAGCATAGTCATAAATAAAAATCAGATTCCAGCTTCTTACCAGCAGAGTCTAGAATGTTCCTAGTCTTACCTATATACATCCTGTGGCCTGTACTAGGGTTTCTCTTCCCTTCACAAGTTCTTCAGTGCTGAGGTCATTTCTCTCATGGGCATCTTCTTGGGTAATCTCCAAGAGAAGGTCCACCTTGAGCCCAGTACACCAGAGAATGCAGGCAGTGTGGATGGTCACTGGCAGGACATACCTGGTACTTCCTAGAAATGCCAGGATCCAGAAGCAACTGTATTCCCATGGCATCTGTCACCAGAGATGCAGAGAATCCAAGAAAGTAGGATGTGGGGTAAACTGTTCCCAAAATTGCTTTAGAGGCACAAGCAAAGTTTTCTTTAGAAGCAGAGTGTCACAACAGCTGCCTGAAGACACCACACATCCAAAATTAGGAGTGGGAACCAAGTTGAATAATCAGTTAATCAGTGTCTGGCTTCCTGAACCACCTTAATGAAACAAAATGCCAAAATTCACAGATACATTGACACTCCTGCTGATGACCTAAAATAGCATCAACTTCCGACCGAGTGAGCCAATTGCTAGCTACTGCATTGAACTCCTTTGCCTAAGGACATGTCAACAGGGTAACCTTGTTTTCAAGATGAATTCCTTTCCCTTGTTCTCTCTTTTCCAGTTTGCCAGTGAAGTGGAGTAGCTTTTCTAAGGCTCCCTAGCCTAGGAAAAAAAACCCCACTCTGATGGACTGCTAAAAATCAAGTCATGGCCATTTGTGAAAGAGGATAGCTCTGGCCTGAGACAGTATGTGGAGTTTCTCAACATGGAGACTGAGAAAAGCACAAATAACCAGATTCAGTCAAGCCTAAGATGAGAAAAGGAATGGGGATGAGCATCTCAGGTGTCACTCACAAGAGGAATTGCAACACTGAACATTGATTTGGTGGTTTAAGTAGTTCAGCTGAACACTATTGTGGATGAGTTAACTCCTCGTCTCTGCAGACATTTGGTATAGTATAACAGAGTGCTGGCATGTCTCAATGCCCACCTCATGCTTGGTCACTGGTGAGACCATTCAATGAGAAGAGAGCAAAGCATTCTAAGAAATATGGTCCAGAAGAAACAGAGTGAGATCCAGGTTAGGATTTGAACATAGAATTTGTCGTTTACTATGCCTTGCCTCCCTTCTGCCAACTGTGGTCACAGTCCCAGTATATGCCAGGGGAAAAAGTCAGGCTGTGGGTTCAAATTACAGCTATAATCAATACACCTTAGGAAACCTCTTTAACTTTCCTATGCTTCTGTTTTATCATTTGTAAAAGAAGAGCATCAAAGGGACACAGTAAAGATATACAAGCAACACAAACTAAGTTGAGTACATGCTCACTGGATGCTAGTCCCATTTTACTGAGAACCAATAGAGGGATGTTTTGGAGTCAAACTACTCCAAAGAACATGTCCTGCAAGCAACATGTCCTGATGGAGCAGCATAGGGACTTCTTAAACCAGACAAACCCCCCAAACCACAGGTCTAGGTCTCATTTTGCTCTTTGAAGAAGAAACAGCAACATAAGGACATGTCATCTTTACTGGGGAATCTTAGAATACACCAATACAGTAGGTAGCAACCCCAGGCATGTGCACGCGCGTGCGCGCGCGCGTGCGCACACACACACACACACACACACACACACACAGACTGTGATGAGACCTACAACAATTGTAAATGAAAAAGAACAGTTAGAAAAAAAGTGGAGGTTTTTCAAGCGCATCTTAATTAATAAAGACTATTTATATAAGTTATATTCACAGGCTGATTGCCAGATTATAAATCTGGATCCCAGAATCTAGAAGAACAAAGTCCGTTTTACTTTGAATAGTCCCCTCAATTCAATACCCCTCAAGAGAGCCATGCCTCAGGGAGCAGGTTCTGACGACCTACCGCCCCCCCCCCCCCCCCCCCCCGCCCGTCCTGGCCACCTGGCAAGCTGCTATGGGGACCATGCATTGAGTACACAGTCAACTTTCTGGCCCCTAATTGCTCAGGTGAGATTAAAGGTGGCTTTCTGAATGGTTTTAGGCAACATATGCTGATGGGAACAGAACCCTATGATTGGCATGCTTGAACCAAGGACATAAAAGACCCTTTCATCAGGGTATTGGCATAGAAGAAAATTACCTAGGGTTTTGTACTACCTGCCACTCTCAGCTTGGTAGCAATGTGCTCTCTGTTCTGTTGAAAAACAGGCTGCATCGATTATGCTGACACAGACAGTCAGGCCGTGTGGTACTGCATTTGCATTATTTTTTTCTTTACATCTTAGATAAGAAAGAAGGTTATGATTCATCCTGCACCATCTGAGTCAAAATTCATTTTGTCTTTTGGTTCAATTAGTTTTTCGCATTCCACATTAAAAAGCAAGAGTAGTTTGCTCAGCAAATGAGAACGCTGTGGTGTATCTTGGGGTGCTGCTTTCTCACACAGAATGACTAAGCCCCGTGTATTAGATCCTCTAATGATATTCCAATAACAAGATAATACGACACAAAATCACAAAGCATTAATTCATGAAAATATCGGAGAGATTATCATATGCTAATCATAGATGACATAAATCAAACCAGATGCAGCCCTGGGAGACAGTGCTAACATCTCTCTGAGATTCTGAGTCTTCTACTAAGGGTTTAGAACACATTTACTTATTTCATTTGATTCTGGAAACAAGCACGCACAACAGATTAGAGGTAATGATCTCCTATTAAAGAGGTAAAATAACGGAAGCGCAGGAAAAGATTTTGAAAATCCCATGACACAGCCTCTCTCCTCATCCTCTCATTGGTCTACTCTCTGTTTTGATTTGGGAACTGAACCCAGAGACGTAGGCATCCTAGGCAATGTTTCCTACCATTGGGCATGCGCCTGGGCCTAGTTAAATCTCTCAATCTGTCCTTAGATAAGCTAGGTTTTTCTGGCAAAATCTGACGACTGCTAACACAAATGTTCTTGATGACATATAAGAAGATGTTTTAAGAGTAGCACAAAAGTCAAATGGCAGTAGTGGCACAGAGAAAAAGACACAGACCTAGGCTGAAACCCTCAGCGCCAACTCCGGTGCTCATTCCACTGTGCCATCCGTCAAATGATGATGTGGTCGTTTTTACGGCTGCGCTGTATCTTCTACATTAAATAGCAATGTCGCATTGATGGTCAGCAATATTAGTATCTCCCATTTACGCCAAGTGCCATTAGTAACACTGACCCCCGAAACCCTTAAGCAGAGTACGAGTATGGCATCAATCCTATGCTTTGTCATGGTCTACAACCATATTTTAATCTGATTACTTGGCACTTGAACTTTCAGCGCAGTGAACCTCCTCATAAACCCCAGGGAATTGGGTTAGCACCAGATAAAGAGCATAAATGGCCTTGGCCTTGGAAATGGACTTGTGTTACCCTGGGACTCTGAGACAAGCATGGCTGTAACTTTACACAGATTGGCCATTTTCTAAGCCATCTATGTTTTCTTAGTATACACAGAACAAATGATGAAAAGTATCTGAAGCAAAGGAATCATGACATTCTAAACATGTCAAGAGATCAAGAGGCTTAACCCCCTAATGCTGCAGAAAACAAACTGGCCTAACTTATTGTCATGGGTCAGCTAGACAGAAGGACAGTCTGAGGCCCTGAAGACCCAAAACGCTGGATGCCAGGAGTAGTACCACATTCTCCCGCCTCTAAATAAGATAATGAATTTGTCTTTTTTTTTAATTTATATCAAATAGTATTTAAAGTTTGAGAGCCAGAGAAACAAAGGAGGACCAAGTTCAGAGCTGAAGATAACAGGTAAACCTCGATGGGTTTAAGGCATCATGACGGCTATTAGCCAGCATTTGGGACATTACTGGGATAAGGTCAATTACGAGTATTATTAACATCTATGAACAACAAAGTAGATTAAAAATTAATTGCTATAAATAAAAACACATGGCAATGGACAGTTTATAAATGACACAATTATGAACATCCCCTACACAGAATGACTAATGGGGAGTTCACAGGCTGGACGCTTTCTTGGCTCCAGTTTACCTTTGCCAAGATCAGAAGGCTAACCAGGAGAGGTTTAAAACTTGTTCCCATGATTCCTGCCTACTGCATCGTCATAGTTTCCTTCAGCAAGACATTCCTGGACAATGCTTCTGTTAGCTTGTCCTGAAGTCTAACAAACGATGTTCACAGTCAGGCAAGAGTGGAGCCAGGAGTAGAACGCGTAAATGGAAGTTCTGCCAGGATCCAAATGAGATCAGTGCTATGCAGTATGATACAACTGCAGAAGAATTTAACGCAATGTGGCTGACATCAGTCAGCATTAGGGTCAGAATGGGGACAATGTCATCAGCTTAGACGTGTCTGCGGGACTTCGTGTCTAATGGGGGCATTGGGTGCTGTGTGCTTGTTCTTGATAGGCATTCAATTGTGTTTTCTGCAGACTCTGCCAACATATCCCCCCCCCCCCCCATCAGCACACCATTGTCACCCTGGGGATAAGTATTTCTTCCTTGGGACTTCTTTAGAATTTCAAGTAGCATAGGTTATTCGGTGCTGCAGCAAAATTTCAAGAACTTGGTGGGAAAGCGTGGCTTTTCCTCCGTCAGCTGTAAACTATGCTCGACATCAAAGCCTTTGACAGCAGAGGATTGAACAAATGGTTTTCCCTTTTGGTCACTAATGTACCTAATTTCCATTATCTCCCGTGGTATACAGTACAATGATCGTTGTTTAATAGGCACTCAATAAATATTTGTAGATGAATGAACCTGCTCAATTAAAAGCACACCAGACGCCCACTTCTGCATCTGTCTACAGATGTTCAAACAATGGCTTTGCTGATGGTAAATTAATTATGTCTTCCAACAAGGTGATGTCATTTCCAAGTCTGCGAGGAGATAACCATCAGGTGTTTTCAGAGAAGGTCAAGGGGAAATTTCAGGTTGTAGGGAGGAAGGGCAGAGGGCAGGGGAAAGACAGATGTGTTCTCTGTGCAGCATGGCTGGGAGTTAAGGTCAGAAGATGCAGACTTAGCACTTGTGGCTTCAGGACTCAGCTCTACCCTCGTCTCAGTACAAAATAGCGGATGGTGGAGGAAGCAAGACTTTCTTATGCCACACACCATGTGTGGCCCACCATGCTTTCTCTCTGAAATTCAAGTTTGCATGCACAGTTTACTGTCAAAGGATGTTGAATTATGAACTGGGAGCATCTTTTCTACTTTCTTCATCTTTCTGATAAGATGGATTCTGGGAAAAGTAATTCCGTGACTTGGTGTCTGCTGTTTGGATTAAGCCCAGAGAAAGCGGCACCTGTGGACGGCAGTTCCCAGCACTGGAGGGGCTAGGCTAAGGGTGACCTTTCTGGACAGTTGCTATATGTACACACGGGTGCATAGTTCTTTCAATTTGATAGCCTGTCTTCTGACCCAGTTCTTTTAGAACAGGAGTGAATTAGAGGCAAGAATCTCTCCTGGGAACCAAAGGTTACAAATGAAACACAGTGTAAAGGAAAATAGGATATAGTATTTTAAAGGAAAATCTCAACTATGTAAGCTTTCCATCGACCAGTGCACCCATGAATTCCACAGAAGACATACAGAAAGGAGATCAAGTCCAAGGGTGTCAGTCCAATTTAAACTCCTAGAATGGAGCAACCACATCTTATTCTACTCATACATTCTCCAGTGTCCTTATATGATTCAAAAGGAAGAAATGAGAAAAATCCGGGTTATAATTCATGGCTCTGTCATTAAGTGACTTGTGACCCTGAGGACCTAATTTCATCTTCTCCCCAAATGAGGCAGGTTCCTGGGCTTAGATCCCTTCCATGATTAGCGTTTTATGGTCCTCAAGGTGACAAATGAAGAAGTGACTGGCATATTCCCGCCCTGTAGTGACTGTCGGCTGATCACTCTCATTTATCCCTTGTCATTGGGATAGGAGCAGAGAAGGGGGGACCACTGTGAACCACACTGTCCTCACTCCTATCTACACAGTAGTGAGGAAGATGGGCAAAAATTTAAAAGAATATATATTTAAATAGATTATAAAAACTTTTTTTTTTGTATTTGAAAATTAAGTACTTTATTTTAAGGGCAAATGCATTCTGCATTCTTAACTAAGTATAGCCAAGGTCCAGGGCTTAGTTTGTAAAAATATCAAGTCCAATTTACTTCTTTACCTTCGGAACAGCTCCATTCCCATTTCCACCATAGGTTTAAAAAAATAATTTAGTCATTTTGTGTGTGTGCACATGCGCGCACGAATGTACAGGTGCACACATGAAGGCCAAAAGAGGATGCTGAGTGACTTCTATTATCTCTCTCTGTCTTATTCCCTTGGAATACAATCCTCACTGAGCCCGGAACTCACTACGTTGGAGTAGGCTGGAAGGCAGCCAACCATAGCATCTCTCCTGTCTCTCCCTTCATAGACCCACCCAGCACTGGGGTCACAGGTACGTGTAGTCATGACCAGAGTTGTCCATGAATGCCACAGATCCTCATGTTTACACAACAGGCACGGATGCCCACCAAGCCGTCTCTCTAGCCGTAATTTCTACCCCCTTCATTCAGAAAACATATTGTATCTACAGTTTTCAAAACTCTCAGCTATATGACCTTGACCTTGAATGAATCATTTGGGCTTTAATTACCTAGAAAATGAAAAATTATTTTACATAACTTCAATCACTACATTTTTGGGGGGGTAAAACTATAAATCTTGGGTTCCAAATTAATGAGTAATAGCACACTGGCTGAATGTACTAAAAAATAACATGTGCTAAGATGCAAGACATAAAGAACGTGGGGTTACTTATTTAGTGCTGTAAACACATACTGCACTGAGCCAATACTTCACAAGAAGTTACCCGCACAAAGGAAGCATATCTAATATATCTAAATAAAAACTGCACCCCATGATCCATGGCTACCTTAGAACGAGAGAGAGAGGGGAAAAAAAAAAGAGGAAAACCAAAAAACCCCAACTTTCCCCTCTAATCGATACCACCTTTTCTCTAACCTACCCATTCTCTATTTTTTTCTCTGAGGCTGTGGTTTCAGGGTTTGTACTTAATGAAGTTACTTGTGTGTGAAAACAAGATCCGCAAGGTCTGAGGTTCCATCTTCACTAAGAGAAAGTGCCCACCAGGCGTCAGTCCTCATTCTGTAATCAACAGGGACACTTTGGAAATCATTTTCTTGTCACACAACAATAAAGACAATCAAGTTCAAATCACCCGGCACCTTAGTTAAGACCCGCGAAGCAATTTCCAAAGCAATCACCCAGCTCTCGGTAAAGATCTGAAAGCTCAGACACAGCACGGTAACTGATCTAACTGGTCCGTGACCAGCTCGGCAATATGGTGAAAGAAGAGCAGAGAAGAGACGGGGTCTGAAGGTCTGAGCCAGGGTCATGCTGCTCCTTGTTGGCGCTCTGACAGCGAGAGCAGCATAGTGTCCTGGAGAGCATGGGGAGCTCGTTGGTATCTGCTTCCCGGGGTTTCTTCATCTATGGATAGAAAGGAATTTACTGCCCTCTTACCCACGCTGCTGTCCAGCTCAGATGACAGAAGAGGCAAGCAAGGGTTTTA
>NC_022010.1:34547546-34558275 GCF_000317375.1 Microtus ochrogaster | reverse complement strand
ACACACACACACACACACACACACACACACACACACACACACACTTTTTTCCCCCTGAGACAGAGTTTCCTTATGTAGCCCTGGATGTCCTGGAACATACTCTATAGACCAGGCTGGCCTTGAACTCAGAGATCTCTCTGCCTCTGCCTCCCAAGCGCTGGCATTTAAACTAGATGTTAATGGACTCTTTCACAGGCCCATCTACTAAGGGTGACTTCAGAAAACTAAGTCATAATGTCAGAGTCGGGCTCAGGATGAAAGATGGAGTCCCCATCAGCTTCAACATCAGAGAGATGATTCTTCAGCTACATTTTGCAAGGATTTTGCTTTGTCTGTTCAAAAGTTAGTTCTCCATACTGACTGGGAATTTCCAACTTTCCCATGCCTTGCCTATGTTACTACTGTCCATGTCCATTTCACCGGCTACTTATTTTTCAGGAGTTATCAGGCTGGGCCCCTGATGGGTTTCTTTCCTCTAAAATTTCAAACACACCTAAATCATGTTCCCGGTATCCTAAGCATCTCAGGCCAATCTGTGGATATGGTCACTTACTGAGTGACTCAACTAGCACAGGGAGGATCCTGACTTTACGTTGCTGAGCAATATGAGCCAAGATGGCATTCAAACTATGCTCTGAGGCTATGCTTGTGAAAACTTCCCATGGACAGTCCTTAGCACTGGGTGCCAGCAGGTGACTCCTTAGAGAAGGTGATGTCCAAAGGCCACAGTCAGGGCTTAGAAACCCTTTGAGCCTGTTTCCACTGACTCTTTCCTTCAAGCGTGATATTTGCCACGGGGGCTTCTATTCCACTATCTGCCTCTGGCCCCGCCCCCGCATTTTGTGTCAAAAGTTCCCTCATCAGAAATGGTCCCACTTCTCTAGGATCTTCCTATTTCCCAAGTTTAATTAAACTAAGAATAAATGCTCACCGAAAGCTTAAGGACTCCATAACTATCTTTCTATTGCTGCTTCTAGATATGCCTTCTTTCCCTGAAGTTTCTCAGAATGGTGGCTGAACGTGGATGAAGTCACATATCACTTTGTGTTCCTGTTACAGTAACACACCATAATTTTTCACTGGCCCCCGTGAGACATAAACATTTTCCAAGGGAAAACCCAGGCCTGTGACAAACACCACGAGATTAGCCTGCCCGGAACCACACCCAGGTTTTCCACACAATCGTGGCATCACTTACATGTTGTTGTTATTTATTTAGAAGAGAATCCCCATCCTTAATTGCCCGTCTCTCCAAAGGCAATCTCCCCTCTAAACCCTTCCCTGAGTTTATGATCTAACTCCCCCCATCTGAGAGCATGGTGTTCAAGGATATAGGCCCGGTGTACAGTTTTCAATGCAGTTCTGCAGCTCATTACTTGGTGATACTGGGTAAACACTTAACATTCCTGGGCCTTAATTCTCTAATGGGAAGATGATAGTGACACCTACTTCACAGGATGATATTCCTCCATAAGGGTGAAATAAGCTAATTTCTGAAGTTCATAAACTAGTAATGCCACAGCACAAATACTCAGTAGAACCCAGCCCTTCCCCAGCTCTCTCTCTCAAGGATAGCAAACTCCACTTGGCAATGATTACTTTGACTGCCGGTGACGCACCTTTTACTTTTGCTAGAACTTAAATTTAAATCAAATGTTATTGATGGATTTTTTAATAGGGATATCTTGTTTTCTTAAATAAGCTGCATGTCTCTGGAGCTTTGGTGAACTCTGATTATTGAACACATTCTACATGCCAAGACCTTGGCTGAGTGCGCTCTATAAATGTTTCATGTATTGCTCACAATCACAGTGTAAGACAGCTATTTCCACGCTGTGGAGGAAAGAGCAACCAGAGGAGGCCTAGGGAATCTTGGGCTCAGAGTTTTCTAAGCTAGTCTGCCATAAAGTTAAGAGAGCTCGAAGGTCATTTTTATCTGTTTTCTGAGTGCGTAGCATTTGCCCATTGATCTAGTTGTTCGGTTTACTTTATTTATCACTGTAGATTTTGTTGCACAATAGCTGGAACAGGCATACTAAGAACTTAGCTTTTCACTTTTAATATAATATAATTACAGATGGCTTACCTTTCATCATTAACTTTTTCTTCAGTTCATCGTGGATGCTAACACCCACCCTCCTCCTATTACAATGAGAAGAGTGCAATAAACTTTCCCTATCCCCTGATATAAGCAGATACCTTTGCTTGTTTCCATCTTACTATTTTCCATGCGCTTGTGCCAACTCCCACAGTCTCATGTATAGCCTCACCATTTTACTTCACTGTTGTTGTTTCCATTGTGAATTTGCTAGTGTTGAAAGAAATGCAAGGGATCGTTTGTTCTATACACCTTGAATCACCAAGGTGGGAAACGAGGCTCAGGCAGTAGAGGGACCTGCTAGCAATACTTAGCTAGTCAGGGGCACAGCAGGGACCAGAATCAGGTTTCTTTTTTTATATAAAAATATTTTTTAACATTTACTTGCTTATTTAGTGTGTGCAGAGGCCCAGGGAATGAGCCTGAGAGATGTATGAGCCACAGTATGCTTGTGAATTTAGACGACAACTTGCAGCAGACAGTTCTGTTTCACTATGTGAGTTCGAGGGTTAAACGGTTACCATGTCAACTATTAACATCTTGATTGTCAGCTTGACACATCAGGGATGAAAAAACCATCACTGAAGAGTTTTATCCCATCAGACTGGCCTGTGTGCTGATCTGTGGCCAATGTGTCTATGGGTAATGTTCTTGACTGCTAACTGACATAGGAGGGCTTAGCCCACAATCGGTGGTACCATCTCTAGGCAGGAAGGCGTGGGTTGTTAAGAAAGGTGGCTGCAGGCCTGGGAGCAAGCCAGTAAGCAGGAGCATTCCTCCACGGTTTCTGCCTTGAGTTCTTGCCCTGACTTCCTTCAATGATGGACTGTAACCTTCAAAGTGAAACAAACCATTCCTTCTCCAAGTTGCTTTTGGTCATGCCACTTAGGGAGAGGAACAGCAAAACAAACCAGAAGAGCAGCTGAGCCATCTCCCAGGCTCAAGGATCAGAGCTCTCTATTGCTACCTCATACCCTGTTAGCTAAACTATAGAAACATCTGTGTACAGAAGTGTTTGCTTTCCATATACCAGTCACCCCTCCTCCATACAGGGGCCTCAGTGTTTCTTCCACTGTGTATTCAGTACTACTATGTGTGCTATGATCCTGTAGCACCTGTACTACATGTACTACGGTACTACGCCTGTAGCTTACCGCCTGCACTACAGGATGGTTCACCGCCAGGCAAGGGGCTTGAGATTGAAACACACATATACACAGAGACACGGGTCATCCTTGAAACAAGAATACAAGAATGTCCCCTTGAATCAAGAATGCCAACTTTATTGTGTTCCAGGGCAGCTTATCTAGTGCCTTCTCTGACCAATGGCCACGCCCTAGCTCTGGGGATCCTTCAGCTGCAAGCCCACCAGAAATTACTCCCCTGTCATCAGGGTCTTAGGTTGCTCAGAGCAGCTGCAAGCATAGGTTGCTCAGAGCAGCTGCAAGCACAGGAAAACAAGCTGTTTACTCCATTGGGCAAAAGAGTCATAGAAAATTCATGGTCTGGGGGTCCACAGTCCCCAACAGAATAAGACATTAAAGAGAAGTCATGAAGCCAGGGAATATCTGAGGATGCAAAAGCCTGTTCAGTTCTCTGCCTTGGAGCCTTTACTCATTACTGAGACCCATGTGGCCGTTCTCTACATAGCCTTCGAGAACCTACTCTGAGAGCATGTGATGAGACTAACACGAAGTGGAGAAAAACATGTTGAGAAACTATTATATCAGCTTAAGTGGGTAATTTAGTGTCTCTTAAATGTCATCATAAAACTTCACCTCCTATTTCACAGTTTAATATGTTGCAGTTTTAAATTTATTTTCCCAGAATTAATTTACTTACATACTACAAAAATACCATTTTTTTTTTTAAAAAATGAGACAGAATGGCAAACAATCTCTACATTGAAGACTGGTTTAGAGGCTTCAGGTTCAAGTGTGACTCCCTGCTTTTCAGTGTTCTCAGAGAGTACAGAGGACTCATGGCTTTTCCTCCACACACTCACGATCACGTGTGTGTGTGTGTGTGTGTGTGTGTGTGTGTGTGTGTGTCATCCCTTCTGCATCACAGTTCCCCTGACTGTCCACAGCATCTCACAAATGACATGTACCTCCAACTAGCACTGATGGACTGGGAAGAATAACACTAACTAGTCATAGTTATTCATGGTTTAGAAGAGGGAAGAGGTGCCAAACAGAAAGAGGTATTTCTCCCTTCTGAATTCAGTCATGATAAGACTCGAGAATACAGTTAAACCGTATCAATTTCCAAGTTATTCATAAGTATTTAGAGCTACATGGACACAAGATGAACTATGATCTATTTTTGCCTTGTGTGAAGCTAATAAATCATCCAGAGTGTGTCTTGATTGTGCATATCAATTAACTGTAAGAACCAGTGAGATTTTGAGAACAAGCTGACTGCATTTCTTCTTCATGGTGGTCTGGTGAGAAATGCACAGTGCTGTGTGCATAAACACTACCTCTCACGCACTTGATGCAAACACGGCACCAGTGCAGCTGAGCATAACTCCACTTCCTCAGTAGGGAAAATGGAACGAGCATTTCCTTAGGCATTCAGCTCCGAGTCCCACTCACCAAAGTACTCATCAGAAGGGGGGTTTTCCATGTCATACAGCATCTTCTTGGTCAGGTGCTCGAGCTCATCTTCTGGCCGGAATGATGGGGCAACAGAAGGAGGCCCCATAGACCCAGGGTGTCCGCCCTGGAAGAAAACATACAACCATTTATTGTAGTCTAAACACCCACTACAACAATCTACTTGACCATGGAGGAAGCAGCACGGGTGGATCTATTTGTAGAATCATGTTGTGCACTCAGATTTATTACTTACCCAGGCTGACCTTTGGTATTACACTTCATCCACTTCCCTTTTCCAGATGTGTCTATCACACTTTAGAATCTGTGTTTCCAATAATAGGAACCTAATTTTTCAATAACTGCTCAGCAGTTGCCATGTTACTGTTAGTGTATTAATGAGGAAGATGATGAATAAAGACTATACAGCCCAAAGGAGAGTCTACGGGCACATCAGTAAAGCCAGAGCCTCTGGAGAGAGTGCACTGTCAGGGGCTAAGGAAGCTTCCTAGGAGAGAATGCAAAGAGAAGAGAAAAATTGAGAAGACCTGCTATACCTAGGTGACAAAACTCAAGTACAATAAAAAGCTCCAAGGCATTGTGTTTTCTGTTCAAATACAACATTTGGGATGGTAAATGAGATGAATCTTATTGGTTCCTGGGATCTAGAAAGCAAAGGGTTTTTATTCCAGTTAGGGAAGCTCAGCAACTTTCCCCCCTAGACCCGCGAGCAGGCAGATATCAGATGGGTTTGAGTGGCCAGTAGAGTTCAAGCAGGCCGGTGAGACTGCAGAAATGCCACATAAGAGATCAGAAAGTCAGGCCAGAAAGTGCACAGCCAATCAATGTCCCAAAGTGGACAAAGAAAGGAAGGTCAGATGGTAGAGGGAAAGGAGCTTCATGCTACAGACATGAAAGGGAGCTCACTAGATCTCCCTTTCTTACATTTTCACCTGCCACTGTCAACAGCACCCCATATCTTTAATCAGAAAATTATAAATTAAAAATGCTGCTAATAGCAGTTTAGAAATGAGGACAGCACTGGCCACTGTCAATGGGAAGAGAAGTGGGCAGAGTGTGTGCTTGCTTTGTGTTTACGACTCTTGCAACAGTTGGGTGAGAGTTCCCTTCTTCAGGCACAGCATCCTGAAATGTATCCATCTCTTTACAGATGTTACTACTCCTAATGCCGATTTGACTTGAGTGATGTCTACAGCACAGAATCTAGGCCTTCTTGACATGAATTTGTAGTATAGTCTTTCATCTATATTATTTTCTCTGTTTTGGAAATATATGTAAGTGTGTAGTGGAGACATGCTGAAAGTAAAGAGTCCGAGAAACTTTTGTTGGCCACTAATCTTGCTCTAAGATTTTATTCCCTGTTAGGATATTTGCATTAGAGATGGGAAACACAGGGACAGGCTTCTGTCAGTTGCGTGATCTTCTCTGTGTGAGACAGGGAACAAGAAATGCTAAAAGATCAGGACAGCGCTAGTCATGGTAAAGTCAGGACAAGAGTCCATTCTAGACTAATTCATTTATCCAATAAGCATTAAACATTATATTTAGAGCAAGTTCTCAAATGCAGACAATATTTTGCCATGAAGGGCTGTTTGTGCCTTAAAGAAATGATTAGATCATTACTTTTTTAGTTTATCCACTCATTTTTCTTTTTTCTCACTTGTATTTGTTCTTTGAGAATTTACTCTATTTTGATCCAATTTACTGCCCTCCAAATCACCCCAGATCCATCTCTACTTCCCCAACCATCCAACTTTGAATACTCTTTTCTTTAAACCCATCAAGGAAACTTGTGATTCCTGTATACCCTTGGATGTATGGTCTACCGAAAGAGTGTGGGTGACCTACCAGATGCTACCCAGTTAAAGAAACAGACCAATTTACTCTAAGTAGCTATTAGCTGAGGGGTGAGACTTCATGTCCACCTATCTTCTCCATGCTGGAATTCTGTATGATTTGGGGTTGTACAGCTCTCGAGCACACTGTTACAACACGGTGGGTTCTTACAGGCAGCCATCCTGCTGTATGAAGAGACCCTGTTCTTTATAGTCACCTACCATCTCTTCCTCTCAGGCTCTTTCCCTGCCGTCTCCCTCAAAGATGCTGAGTTTTGGGAGGAGGGGTGCAATACAGATGTGCCATTCAGCACTGAGCGTTCTGCAATCTCTTTTCTGCACTTTGACTCTTGGGAGTCTCCATGTTAACTGCACCTACTGAAAGAAGTAGTTTCTCTGATGAGGACTGAGAGAAGCATCAATCTAAGGTTGCGATAGTCATCAGAAGTTGGTGGAGTACTCTGTCTATTTAGCAGAGTAGGAGTCATAGTAACAGTAACAGGATACTAGTAGAAAAAAGATTGCATCTAGGACCTAGGAATTTGTTATGAGCTGTTCATATAATCATCGGTGTGAACCTGTCCACCAGAGTGTGGCTAGCTTACCAGGAGCATCATCCCTAAATCTTCATCAGAAGCCACCAGCTGCCCATAGCTCCTTAGTTAGGAGTTGGGGCTTATGAATGCCTCCCCGCACTATGCTACAATGATGATTGGTTTAATTCTGAGCAGCAACCACAGCCACTGAGTTCAGGAGTGCAGTCATCCCGCCACGTCCAGAAGACACTGTTTTGATTGACTCCTCTCTGACCTCTGGCACTTATCATCTCCCCCACCCCTCCACTTCTAAAATGATCCCCGAGGCTTGGGAAAGGGAGAGATACAGCTGTCCTCTTTGCAGCTGTGTGCTCTCTAGCAGTGGCTCGTAACCTTCCTAATGCTTAGACCCTTTAATACAGTTCTTCATGTTGTGCTGACCCCCAACCATAACATTATTTTCGTTGCTACTTCACTAATACATTACAATTGTGCTACTATTGTGAATCATAACGTAAATATAGGATATGCAGGATATGTGGCCCCCGTGAAAGGGTCATTTGACCCCCAGTGAGAATCGCTGCTCTAGAGTCAATTATTCTTTACACTTTGACCAGCTGTGAATTGTGTGTGAACCACTGCCACTGCACAAATAAATGTCACTGACCATGTCTGAGAACTATACTTTCAGATGCAGCGTTAGAGGAAGATTTAATACTATGTCCATTGAGCAAAATAATAGCATTATTTTGTTGGCTAGATTTTCAGCACTGGCCATTGTTTTCTACTGTGCAGAGGATCTTAAATCAAACCAGAAAGCACTTGTTTAATCCCCATAATATGAATGCCAAGGACATATCTTATCACACCAGTCATTACTGAAGTCCAGGGTTCATGGCTGGGTTAAGACAGCTGGTGGATTTATTTTATATTATGTAAATGCTACTTTTGAAATTCATGAAATGGGACTTTAAAAAAGAAACCCACAATAACTCCAAGTGATGAAGATATGCTGCTGGTTACTCCTAAACCCCTGGAATAAGTTTCTAAATAATCCGTGCCAAGTGGAGGGTTCCAAGAGTAGCGAAATGTCAGAGTTGAGAAGCGACTTCGTGTGAGTGGAAAAACTACGAACAGTGCTCGTCACGAAAAGTGGAGTGACGAGGACGCACAGGGACTTGTGGTGAGTGCTGTCCCGTGACACTGTGGTACCTGGGGTTTCTCTTCAAGTCAGAAGCCCATGGTTGAGACCACGGATATTCGAAAATGATGACACAGATCCGACCTGATTTGATGTTCTCTGGCAAGCTTATGCACTTTGGATAGGCTCATATTCCCTCCGTCGTTAAGAGGAGCACAGTGAGATAACCTGCGACTTGGGTACAGAGGACGGAACACTTTCAGAACCCTGTGAAGAAGGGGCTAGCTACTTCAGGTGGCAAAATGGACAGCAGAGGTGGCCCAGGAGCAACTGCTTTCTTCAGGTGTGCCATAAAAGGAGAGGATGAGCCTAGCTCGTGCCTGAATCTAAACCCAACTGGGATCCATGCATCCTTTCCCCACAACCACATACTGCACATGGTTTCCAACAGAAGCACTGGAAAGCACCAACTGGCACGGCTCAGAGCACTAATGCTAGCTGCTTTAATTCACTCAATAGCTACTAAAGAGCACACGATAATCCTGCTTTATGACTGTCCTAGCCGGACTAGGTATCTGAATTTTATAAGTAAACAAGAGGTAAGAAACTAAATCCACCTCCCACAAAACAAAGGCAGAAATGTCTACCCTTAGCACTTGCATTTCAAAGTACGCTTTCAGTATTTCACAGATATTTTAAAAAATGTTCCGTCCTTTCCATTCTTCAAGTATTCTTGCCGATTTTGCTTGCCAAATTTAGAAGGGCTCTTTTATATTTAAACTCTACTTTCTGTATAATGATGTCATCAGACTTATCATGCTGATATGTCCTTATAGACTCATCTTACACTGAAAACATTATAAGCCAATGGAGTCTGTGATGCACCTGATATATTTATTGGTCATCACAACATAACAATGCGTGATAAGCATTCGCTGTTTGCTGTGTGACATGTGGCCCAGTGGGAGCTGTAGCCTATTGCCATTGCGCAGCAGCTTGAGACAATATCATACTACATATCATTAGCCTGGCGGGGGGAATCACCTCAGATTTGTGGGCTTTCTATGGAATCGATACCACTTTCAGAAAACATACAGCTGAAACATCGCAAGAGGAACCACGGTTAAGCTGGGGACTATACCTGTACTGTTAGTTCAGAGTTATAGCTTATGAGCAAGGACCTAGATGATTTCACAGTATTCTGAATTTTGTTTACATGACTTGCCTACCTGCCCCCATCCAGTGTATAATGTGGAACACCTCTGGAATAAATGCTGGGAAACCACAGATTCTTTAGATAACAGTTGGTTTGTCACCACAGGGAAGGTAGCCTAGGATACTGAGTTCAGTCCTGTCAGAAGTGCATCCCTGGAATTCCTACCGCCCAGTATAGACTAGGACTCATGAGACCTTAAGGAAAATGAACAGCCGCGTCCAACATTTATTTTCAAATGAGCAATTCACGGCACAATTTAGGGTAATACACAAGCTAAAATGCATGAAGGGTCATCGGGATGGGATGTTCTGCACTGGTTTCCGGGTTCTTCATTTTGAAGTGTGAACATCAGTGGTATAATAGTCCCTGGGTTCCAGTGATTCCTTACTTGCATGACCCTTTCCTAGGTGCCTGCTTCACATACAAGTAATCTTAAATGCTTAGAGGATGCTCATGTATGACATGCAAATCTGTGTTATGGATGAGAAAATTGAGGTCAAGTGGGTCAGTGAGCAACCCTGTGGTGGACCACAGAAACAGCAGACTTCCTGGTGAACTGAGTGGGGTGTTGATCTGCTACACGGTAGTGCCTCTCAGGGTCCCCACTAGTGTCTTCAAGCCCTTCTAGTTGTATTTTTTGATAGTGATTTAGATGTTTATCTATTTACTCCTATATAAGTCAAAATTTTTGTGTATGTGAGTAAAAGATTACTTCTTAGTAATATGTTTTTCTGAAAAAAAGATGTTCTTTTAAATATCCACATTAATCACCAATATGTATGTTCTTTGAAATGTCTGAATCATTTAGTGAAGGCATAAGAGCATCTTAAGACACACAGGTGAGTTCTAATAGGGTCAGATTTCAGACAACTTGAAACTCTCCTTATCCTAAAGTACCAAGAACTGAGACTATCACGTCAAATTATTAAGAGTTTCCACCTCTGACAATTTAGGAGTTGTAGAAGAAAAGGATCCAAAGTAGACAATCACAAAAGCGTGGAAACAGTAAGATGCATGTATGATTCCAGGGGTCTAGCATGCCAGGAGAAGGCTCCTAGGACATATGAGCCTTTGCCCTTGAAGGATAAATTAGGGAGATAGAGAGGAAGTACAAGAGCAGTGTACATAGAAGAAATGCCAACATTTAGATGGGGAAAGAGCTAGAATGAAGACAGCAGCCAATGCCAAGTCTTCATTTTAGGTAAGAGAAAATTATTAGATTTTCAAGTGGTAGCTGCCTATGTTAAAGTTACGAATACAGCGGATCACTTTTTTTTTTTTTTTT
>NC_022010.1:34539517-34547446 GCF_000317375.1 Microtus ochrogaster | reverse complement strand
CCTTTGCCCTTGAAGGATAAATTAGGGAGATAGAGAGGAAGTACAAGAGCAGTGTACATAGAAGAAATGCCAACATTTAGATGGGGAAAGAGCTAAAATGAACAAAGAAGCCAATGCCAAATCTTCATTTTAGGTATGAGAAAATTATTAGATTTTCAAGTGGTAGCTGCCTATGTTAAAGTTACGAATACAGCGGAATACTTTTTTTTATTGTAAGCTTATTTAAAAATGCAGTCAGGACTGGAGGAATAGCTCAACTTGGTTTACAACTATGAGGATTTTAATTCAATCCATAGTATCTGTGATTTAAAAAAAAAAGTCATTGTGGTGTAATGCTTGTAATCGCAGGGTTAGGGAGGCGGAGTCAGGTCTACTTGGTGAGCTGCAATAACAACAACAACAAACAATCAAAACAAAAAAACAAAAACAAGGTGGGGGTTCTAGGGAAAAGGCACTTGTTACAAATCTTGACAACCCGAATTCCATCCAGAAGATCCACAGGGTAGAAGGTAAAAGGACACCCAAGAGTGATCCTCCAACCTCCAAGTGAGCACCACGGCACCCTCCTCCAAATAAAGAAATATACGCAAAACAAAACCCAACAAAACACACCACTGCCCAGAGAGGTGGCTCGCGGGCGGTAAAGGTACCCACCTGCTCCCAACCCAACCCCGCTCCTCTCTTAAAGGGTACCCCTGGTACCCATATGGTGGAAGGGGAGAAACCCTCTCCCTGTAGCTGTCCTCTGTCCTCCACCTGTGCACCATGGCAATGTCATTACAATAACAACAACAACAACAAGAACAAACAGAAAAGAAGGTGAATGACTCGAATAAGGACACCCAAGGTTGTACTCTGGCCGCTACACCCATGTGCATGCACACATTTGAGTGAACAAGCACACACACACACACACACACACACACACGCACGCACGCACGCACACATTCACACACACTAAAAATTCACCCAGACATGAGGGTATTTCTAGGCAAAAACTAACTAATACAATTTCAAAGTTCTTTGATATTTACTCAGTGTGACTAATTACCGACTTCTTTCTTGTCTCTGGGCACACAGGAAGTCCTGCTGATTCCCTCTTTCAGGCAGAAGTTGCCATGAGAGGCACAAGAAGGTGGAGGCTTAGTCCTTCAGTTACTGGAAGAAGAGTTGGCCTCTACCCCACAGGCTGAGCCTCTCCACACTAGAGGGAACATGGAAACTAACATCTTCTAAGGCCAGTGCTGAGACTCATGAGAAACAGTGATGCTATTCTACTTATGGCATTCTGTAGTTCCCTTAATTTAAACATATTTTTTCTCAGATAAAAGATCCAAGTATCTACATGTTCTGGTCCACATTAATAAACTGTTGCCCAGGTAACTGCCACTAGAAAAGACATTACGGTGCCAGATATGCAGTTATATACAAGTCGAGGTTTCTCCTAATTATTCCGGGGGGTGCTGTGCAATCACGAAGAGTGGTTTCTGCAAAGGAAATGCAAATGACAGAATCCTTGATGAACAAGGAAATTTCACCATATCAATAATAAGGCAAACAGCAACTTCCAGCTAGCAAAGTCGAGTAACATTTCACGATGCTTGGAGTGTTTTGTATATTCTTACACAGGATATAAGAACACTATTACATGGCTAAAATCTATCTGACAATTTGGAGCCCCTTTAATATTTTTCTGTCTTTAACTTGACGGAAGACCTTTATGGAGTTATTTTTAATTCTTGGGCCTGTTTCTTCATTTATAATCCAACACTCTCAAAGATTCCTTGGTTTTACTCCAGCACGTGTTTGTGACCATAATATAGTGTGTGTGTCATTGTCGACTTTGAGAGTGAAATCACATATCTCTATATTTAGAGATATTTTGTAGTCTGTAAAAGTAAATGCGCACTGAGTCAGTGGAAACCTCATTAATAACAGAGGTTTCCATTATAAGAGGATGTAACCGACTTGTCAGCATCCTTTGAGGCATCCGAGCTTCATTCAGTGCTCCAAATCTGAGTAAGCAGCGGGCAGCTCGCAGGGCTTCTGCAGCCTACTGAACTTTCACTACACTTGGGTTACAAAATCAAGAAGCTATGAAAGTTAACCACTTCATCCCCCATGCCCTGTCCTTGAGCAGAGAATGAAAGTTTCCACCAACACTCATTTCTGGGGGGGGGGGGGTAGTGGTGGAGTTTGCTATGTAGACAAACTGGCCTGACCCTTTCTATGTAGCCCAAACTGAGCTCAAAACCATTGCCCTCCTGCCTTGGCCACAATGGTGGTAGAAAGATAGGTATGAGCAACCACAGCCCCAGTACCTTTTCTGAGGAAGGAGGATGCATGATCACTAAGATACAAATACTGGAGGTTCTCAGGCCAACGCTCAGTCCCTTCAGCCAAGGTCCCTTCTGGCCATGTAGCTCAATGTTCTAAGGATCCATGTTGTAAAGTGGCCACTCAGTAACCGCCATTGCATCAGCCTCTCAAGTTACTGACAATGACCTTGCTTTGGGTCATTTTCCTCCTGTGCCGCCACCTGATGTTGAGTTCTTATCTGCAAAGAACCACCTACTTGAACTTACTGTGAGTCTGAATCTTACCAGAAAAGCACTCCCAGGCAAATAAAACACCAGGAAGAAGCAGCCAAAATCTTCGGAAAGATTCCATGATAATGAACACTCTATCATTTTGGGTGGCAGAGACACTCATTTTTTCTTGTCCATTTGTAATGATGTACAAGAGGTTCCTTCTCTCAGAGGGAAAATGACTTCAATTATGTGTTCTTGTAAAAAAGAAACATTGAAATTATCTTCTGTTCAAAAGGTAGAATTAGCCCCATTTTAGAGCTGAAAGCCTGCCAGAAAAAAAAATATATTTCTGATAGTACCCCCCCCTCAACCCATCTAGCTGTGTCAAGTTTGCGTTTTGCAATTTTCTGTGGCTGCTTTTACTTTTGGATTCTTACTGATTGTATACTCGACTCTTAATGCCTCACTGTGTAAAGGGATGAAGTACGTTTTCTGGCCCAGGGCAGAAGCTATGCTGGGATACCTGCGGTGTTTCAGGCTATAGCAACTGACAGCAAGAGATGTGGAGAAGTCACGTGGTAGGAGAGGGAGACCAACCTGACCAATTCTCGGTGAGAACCCACACCTCTACTTGGTCATATTCTTGTCCTCATGCCATGTGTTACTGTCTCTAAGCTACAGTCTTTAAGCCCAAGTCTTCAAAGGAGAGGACCCATGACCCTGTGTTTCAGCAAGAGCGGCTTGTTGAAAAGCTTCCGAGAGGAAGTGCAGTACTAGCACCCCAAGGTTTCCTGACACTCCAACAAGCCCAAAGGGCTCCCCTTCCTCACAGTTCAGCACTCTTCAGTCTCCGTCTCTGTCTCCGTGTCAAGAGTGAGTGCCTCGACTCACTGACTTTTGAGTTCCGCTGTCTTTGACTTCTCCTAGGGTTTTGCTTTTCTAGTACCGACTTTCTTATCTATCAGTGAAGAGTAATGTATCTAATCCAGAAAAAGAAGCACTGTATACTACCAAAACTATTGCTGTTATAGTTACTAGGGAAGAAATGGTGCTATTCTTAAAATTCTTCCTAAAGAAGGGCGTGGAATGCTTGCTTATTGCTTTTTCCAGTAACCCACCATCATTCTATAAGCATTTTCACAGATTCTATAGCAATCATGACTACTTTGACTTTAAGTCTCTTAAAACTGACATTGGTAAAGCCAAGCTTTCTTGGCCCTTTGAAGTGTTGATGCTGAAACCAAAAACAGTGACCTGAGGCTCATGTTAGCCGGAGCTTGGAGTAGCCCTTCTCTCCCTTTCCTGCCTGGATGCATCCCAGGCACAGGAGCCACAAGCAGTGATACCACACTGCCCCGGGGGAGACGGGAGCTAGGGAAGACTAGCAGGCACCTCAGCCCACAGTCGACAGTGGCAAAGTGAAGCCACAGTAATGGCCTGACCACTTCCTTTCTTGGCCCTCCCAGGGCTACCCATGAGAAAGCAAGCTGACCATGGAGTGAGAGGATCCCTCTCAACTTGTTCTACCCGAGGCTAACAGCGGCTGTTTCTAGAATACTGTGATGCCTAAAATCTACCTGTTGAATCCGGCCTCTTTGTTTGTCTTTTCCTCACAAAGATGAACAACAGGGAAGTTCGATGAATGGAATAAACTGAGGTTGCTCTTTCAAATTAAATTATATCTTTGCTATGCCTTGCCTAGGTGGTAGTGGCTTTCTAGAGGAAAAAGTTTCACCTTAATTTGGTTGCCTGAAAAAATGCAATAGCTATTTGTTCCTTTGTTTGGAAGAAATGTTTCATGACATGTGTTGTTCCATTGGGCGGGAGAGAAAGTTTATTGATTCAAGGTCTAACCATTTATTCATTCTTACAGAGACAGGGTCTCAGATAATCTAGGCTGGTGCTGAACTTGGTGTGCAGTGAGGCTGACCTTGGTACACAGTGAGGCTGACCTTGAACTCCTGATCCCTCCCTCCACCTCTCATTACAGCCTTTCACCACTGCGCCTGGGGAGAAACGACATTTTGAATAGTCACCTCAGTGTGTCTCTTTCCTGGCCTTGTTTCTAATCCACTGTCTGTTCAAAATGAGATTTCCCCAGGCATTTGTTATTAAGCACTTAGATTGCTCATTGTTTCTTACTATTAGAGTATATTAAAACAGTGTATAGCATAGATGCCAAACTGACTGTGAACATAAAAAAAAACAACAACAACAAAAAAAAAAAAACAAAAACCAAAAAACAGATACTAGGTGAAGTCCAGCAAAGTTGGCAGGATGGATGGATTGTAAGTACTTATTTAAAAATACTTTTTAAAGTGTCTAAATAGAATACAGGAAAATGAGTTATTTTAGAAAATAACAAATATGTTTTTTGAAATATGAGGCTCTAGTCTCCTTAGTATTTTCAGTAGGAAACCAGGAGAGCAGGGGGCGTCTGAAGTGTGGACAGGTTGGAAAACACAAAAGGCCCGAGCTTCTCAGTCTTCTATGCACAGAAACACTTTCTCACTGCACAAGCTGTTTCTAGCGAGTGGGATTGACAGATGCCTGAACGTAACACACACGACATTGAAATAACATGCAAATTCGTTTTCAGTTTTAATATGCAAATATGCTGCTTGGCACATCACTTTCCACGGCTGAGGTCAATTTCTGTTTCTGAGTTTTTCGTGGGAATCGCAAACCAGCAAACAAATGGTTAACTCCCCATCATTTCACCTAACACAAGGTGGTTTTCATCTGAGTCAGAGGGCTGTCTTGCTCAGCAATCCAAGGCACCTGGGAGGCGAAGAAAGGGCCAGCGCTTTGTTCTGTGAAAAGGCCACCTTCTCCAAGCAAGTATGCCCCTGACAGGTGATCATACTGGATGTCTGGGACTGCAGGGAGATAGGAAGGCAAGGTGCTTAAGAGTGAATAACAGGAACACTTTGTTCGACTCATGAAAAACAAACCGAAGAAGCACATCACATTGGGAGGATAGGCATCCTTAGAGACAAAATGAGGAATTAGTCAAAAATCCTCATCTATTCCTAGGGTATGCAGGCAGTAAAGGAAACTGCAGCCTCTAATTAAATCCGCACTAAATTACCCACAAATATTGGTGACTAATTCGGTGTTAAGGCAATCATCACAATAGCTGTGACACGGCTAGTTCAACAATTTATAATTCAGTCAGGAAATCAAGGCAGATGAAGGAACAACAAAGGAACAAAGCAAAAAGCTGGCTACAAGCAGTGTGGCAGAGATGCTTAACCTATGGGTTCTAGACTCTCCTTGGGTTTATACCCATATCCATGAATCAACAATTGGCACCCAGAGCAAGATATGTATTTCATCAAATGTATCCTAGTTGCTTAAAATATAGATGTGTGTTCACAGTACTTATCCCAACTGTTAAGTAAAATGGTCCCTATCAGCCACTGCATCCCGTGGTGGATGAGAATGTCACTGCTCCACGTTCTCGGGCTGTCTGACTGCTGTGCAAACACATCACTGGATAATATGGATTCAAGAGGACAGAAACTGTCCTTGTGGCCAACACTGAGCAAGAGGACCAGGGGCTTAAACTAGGACTTGGCGCAACAGAATTGGGGACGATCAACCGCTGTAAGATTAAATTTCCTTTGGATTTCTTTGCTCCTTCACAGTCCATGAGCAACCTGGCATAATGCTCACAAACACCAGAGTTTGACTGTCACAGGATGAGCCCGGGTTTCCCTGTCCTTTCCATTCTCCTTCCCACCCCCACCTTTCTTTCTTCGCTGTGAAGAGAGAAATCAAATCAGTGGCTTGTGAACTGACTTACGGGGGAGTGATTTAGAGAGAGCCACACCCAGGAGTGGCAGAGCCAGGAGTGAAATGGGAGCCTGCTGCTCCTAGCTGGGTGTTTTTTTCCACCGATTTACAGCTATCTTTATATATTCATTTAGAAATATGAAACTTACATGATCTATCGTAAAGGTTAATCAAGACAGTCAACCTTGCTGATTACAGCGAGATGCTAATTATACCAGAGGTTGGAGACTAATGTGGCCCCTTTTGCTTTCAGAAACACTGATTGTGGTGTAATGGAGAAAGTGTGGGTTTTGGAGGCAGAGCAATATGAAGTATGTGACTTACTCTATGCACTTCACAAGGTTTTCTTTTATTTTTTTAATCTATATTTTTTTTTTTGGTTAAACATAATAACAGTGTCTTCACATAGAAACGACATGAGGGGTACACAGGGAAAGGGTACAATTGCCCTATTCCAGAGCCATCACAAATAGTTTGCAGATGATACATGCCATGTGCTAGTATTTAACAGGGGCTCATGATTATTTGTGTTAAATGTTCAGACAACTTGTCAAATCTGAGCTATGGATGTCTTTCAAATGTGGCAGGAAGGTGGGCGAGAGAACATGAATGACTTAGTGTCGTTCAGCAACACTGTAGTGGGGGGAGAAAGATCACGCTCTGGTCCTGAATCTAAAGGCAAAGGGCACTACCATTTCTGATCAATCAGCCATGCAATGGAACGCAGGTCCTACCAAAGGAACGCTTCCAGGAGTTCTGAGAGGTAGACATGCATTAGCTTCATTTACATATTTATTGATTTGTAACTTGGAAGACTGAATGTAATTAAAGTGTACTATTTAGCAGGTGCCAGGTAATATCAAAAAAATGTTTCCCATTAAGTAACTCATTTAATTACCAAGCAACTTTGATAGGCAGACACACGGATTTGCCAAGGGGGGAGACTGAGGCATGAGTACCTTGATAGTCAGTGAAGAACCTGGTAGGTAACTTGGGCAGAGCATCCTAGAAACTGATGTTTACCACGACGAAGATACCCAGCTTCCTAACCCGTCTATATTTCCCCCCAGTTACCCTTCATTCTTAAGGAATTTAATTACACATTACAAAGTAATATCAATGAAAACTTTCTTAAAAGATACTATTTTTTCTGCACAAAGATAATAACCACGAGATGAAAAGCATCTATGCAGGTTTGGGTACAGAAAGAAAGCTTCCAATTCGGAGAAACACGCCCAGCTTTAACGTCTTCATTCACAATTAAGCACAATCAAACTGTTTATCAAAGGCCAGTTCCCTTATCAATGTCAGATAAGGGACGATGCAAAACCTCGGAAGAGAAGAAAATAAAAACCATAAAACTTTTTTATATTAAAAGCTCAAGTTCGGGGCCATTCCCTAATGACCAGTATGATAAGATTTCCTACTGGGTCCTGGCTGAAAGATGGGTAAAAGATGATGGCAGTACCTCACTCTCCATAAAAAGCAAGGCCTCTCTAAAATTCAGGAGACATTTCTAGATTCACAACACTGTCATTTTTCAGAAACAAAGCACACTGGACATCACTTGCTAGTTGATGAGACCTTTGGTTCATCCATT
>NC_022010.1:34530706-34539407 GCF_000317375.1 Microtus ochrogaster | reverse complement strand
CTATCTATCTATCTATCTATCTATCTATCTATCTATCTACCTACCTACCTACCTACCTACCTACCTACCTACCTACCTATCTATCTATCTATCTATCTATCTATCTATCTATCTATCTATCTACCTATCTGGATCTATCATCTATCTATTTATTTAAAGGAGAGTTGAGGAGGGAAGCTGTGTGTTTAAGGTTATCTAAAAATAGAGGGTGGAACTGAGAAAATCTAGATCAGAAAAGCAGGTGGAATCCAAAACTGGTTTAGTCTTTATTCCACCCCAGAAGGCTCCCTCAGAACAGTGGGCACCCTCTGCAAAGCCTGCCCATTCTTGGCCAAAATCTTGAAAGCCCTAGATTTTGGATGCATTCTTCTGAGATCCAGAGATGGAAGTTGCTATAAAGTGAAAATCATTGCTGTTATTCTTGGCGAGTGTACACAGACCGGCAACAGCTGGCACAGACAGATGTGGTCCATAGTGAATTCCACGTCTGGCTGTGCTGATGCTATTCCCTGTTCAGTTTTCTTTTTCTGGATCAGTGAGGGGTGTTGCTCCTCAGTCCATGTTCCCTATCCATGGGCTGAATGCCATCAAGGTGAGGTTAAAACTCATTGGCTCCCCCATTTTCCATTGCTATTTCCTAATGACTTGACTTTCTAAGAAAAACACTACTGTTTCATGGAAAGTATTTTCTTCATTTGGGACCTTGTATGCCTGGGAATTGCAACAGTAATATTTATAAAATAAATGACTTTCACATGAATTCTTTCTTTAATCTTTGAAATAAGTTAGTGAAGAAAATATTTTTTGAGGTTTAATTTATATTTCTTTTTTTAGCTTTTAAAAAAAAGTACATTTTAAGTTAGCATGCAAATAAACTTCATTGCAGCATCTTCACACACACACATTTCATTATTTTACCTTTATTGTTTTCTTCCTTCCATCTGGTTCCCCTTCTCCTTATGTATGTATGTATACATGTATGCATGTATGTATATATGTATGTATATGCAGGTGAGTGCAAGTGCCTGTGGAGACCAAAGGCGCCAGGTCCCTCTAAACCAGTGGTTCCCAACCTGTGGGTCACGATCCCTTGGGTAACATATTAGACAATTACAATTCCTAACAGTTGCAAAATTATAGTTATGAAATAGCAACAAAATAATTTTATGGTTGGTGGTCACCACAACATGAGGAGCTGTATTAGAGGGTCACAACATTAGGAAGGATGAGAACCACTGTGCTAGAGCCTGAGTCATAGGTAGTTGTGAGCTGTGACTGGTGGGTGCTGGGAACTGCACTCAGGTGCTCTATAAAAGCAGTTTGGATTCTCAACTGCTGGGCCACCTCTTCATCCCAGTCATCATACTGTTGGTGCTATTTTACCTGTCTGCTTTCTTACGTCATGTATCCATTTTCCATGAGGAAGTAGGTTTATACCTCATCTCACAAATGAGGAAACTGAGAAATAATAAGGCTAAAGAAACTGTACAAGATCACAGAGCTGGGATAAAGAGGAAAGAGGATTTATAATAAAGCACACTGACTCCAGAAACTTTTTCTTCCAGAGACCAAGATGGTGATCCAGCATATCAGTGTAATCAGAATGAAATATATTTGATACAGCTTAATCCCACAAATACAGTCAGTATTACATCATAATCAAGAATATCCCAGAAGTCTAGATGTTTTACCAGCTCCAGCATTCCGTTCTGAGTAAGAGGTAGAATCGCGTTATCACGGGCTCTATTGTGCCGACTTACAACAATAGTTTAGCTGACCCAGGTCTCTAGCCCTACTGAGCATGCTCCATGTTGAGTCCCCAGTTTCTGGTGCTTCTGGACATTCATGGAGGCTCTCGGAGAAGAGCAGAAAGCATGAAGTGTGTACCCCATACTGTTTCAACTTGCACGATTCTAATTACTGTGAGCTGGCTGTAAACAACATCATTGTAAGAGTGCCAACCACAGGCCTAGTGGTGTTTTTCTAAAGAAACTAATGAGATATGGGCCCTGTCCTCTTAGAGAGAAGGGAAAAAATGATAGAGGAATGTCTACAGATCCAAAAAAAAAAAAAAAAAAGTTGTAGCTACACGCTATTGTCTTCTACAGAAAATGGGGTGTTGCAGTTAGCATGAGTAAGAGACACTTAAAAGGAGAAAGTAACATTTGAACTGTGTCTTGGGGACTGGAATTTAGACATCTAGAGATGTGGGAATTTATAGGAGAGTCCCTGAGGAGGAAGAATGAGTGCATCAGTCTGGAAGCAACCTTCCTTTAGGTCAATCCAGGGCCAGGCTCCTCGCTGTCTCTCTGTTCCTCATTTGCTTCCTTGTCCGTGCTGAGTAGGAAGATGGCAGTGTATTTAGTGAAGGGGTGGAAACTGTCTGCTGCCAGCGTCAACCCACACACAAGGCTGCTGAGCGAGCTGTCTGCAGATCACCTCAGGACCATGGCACAGCAGGCCAGCTGTTCCAGACGAGGCCAAACATTACTCACTGAGATGCACGCTCTTGCTGCTGATTTTTAAAAGTGATTGCTTTAATGAGAGGCTGGAGAAAATGAGCTTGCAAGAGGCTGTGGTGATTTCTGATACCAACAACTCAGCACGCAGAGGAAGGCTGAGGTGAAGATCTGAGTGCCCGGGGACTTCACCGAGACGGTCATACTTCCACATAAGAGAAAGAGAGTAGTAACGGAAGCTGTGTTGCTTTTAGTTTTTTCCTTTGGCGGTTTCCATAGATTCGTGAAAGTATTTATGTGCTGACTTTACATAAGGGCTTAGCTGAAGCGCTCCCCATCCACCGCTTAGGCCCCCACATTCCAGGGGACGAGGTGACACTTCACAGGGGACAGTTTTTAAAGGTCCAACGTCAAATGCCTCTACAACTGGATCTACAGTTATAGTCGGTAACCAGGATTCAGGGATTTCTTTTTTTTATTCTTCTTCTTCTTATTTATTTATTTATTTAACAAGAAAAGTACCGAAATATAGACAGTAAGGACACAGCAGCCTGGCCAGTATAAATTAATTCTAGATTCTTCACTGCTACAAATTTCTCACATGCTACTAGACAGTCATTTCACCTCTTGAGGGTCTAATTTTCCTGTTTTTAATCTTCATCCCCTTCGCACATTGTTTTTTTCTTTTGAAAGAAACTACGGAGCAGAAACAACATTATGCAAACATTTAAGATGCACCACAATCCCTAGCCTCCTTCAACATGATAGCAAAATGTTTCAAGATTCATTTATTTTATGTGTATGATTGTCTTGCCTGCATGTATGTCTACGTGCCACCATGTTCATGCCTGGGGCCTGTGGGTGTTAGAAGTAGTATTAGATCTCCTGTTACTGGAGTTATAAAGGTTGTGAGCCACCACATGGGTGCTAGAAACTGAACTGAGGGACTCTCCAAGAGCAGTGGGTGCTAAGCCATCTCCCTAGAACCATGCCAGCTAAAACTGACTAAGAGAAGCTCTACTCTTAATACTAGTAATGTACCCATTTTCCCCGCTATCCCCATGGAACCAAGGCAGCTAAAACTTGGGAAGGCAAGCTCTACTGTAAATACCTGCAATGCACCCATTTTCCCTGCTTATGTATTTCCATTTTGCCCTCATACAGCAATGGGAACGGAAGGTATCACGAGCACTCTAGCTACTACAGCCAAGTCCAAGGCAAGCTTCAGTCCTGGACCTTAGCACAATGTGGAAGACTTTAAGGGTGTCATTGCTGCTGGCATCAGCTTTCCCTTCTCTATTTCCAAACTCTGGGCCATGTTGTTATACTGCATTCATAACTGGAGGTGAAACTTCATTAGTCCAAATTGCACAAATCGAGCAGACATGTGGCAGATACTGTGCTGGCAGACCCTTGAATGTAGAGGTGAGCATAAGGCATGAGGTAGAACACTCACGGTTCCACAGCTTAAACGGACATTAAGGTGCAGTTGATACTATTTCTCGATAGGAAAATATGTAGATTCAAGAGTTTTAAATGGAGAGGAAGACAGAAGTGAAATGAAGAAACAGAGGCCAAGACATTCAAGCAGCCAGCTGAGGTCTAACTAGCCACGCAGGAAGAACGAGACTCTCATTCCTGTCTGTCTGAGACTCTGGCCTTCATTTTCATAACAACCAAAGTAGGTCTGGAAGGAGGCGAAAGAGAGGCAGGGAGCAAGGTTGCAGAGGTGGTCCTCTCCTGTACGGGACTTAGACTACTGAGATTTGGGTACATATTTATAGAACCCATCTACGTTCCCGACAAGCTATTTGTCATCCTTTAAAATGTGTTATTACTTGTGATAGGAGGGAATGCAGAATTAGGCCAACTTCTCTCTTTCAATTTGTAGATGAAAAAAAAAAAGCTGAATAGATTATTTTTGTGAGACATTAGAGGTAAGCCCTGCTAATATGTTTCTTTAAACAAATGGAGCATATCCTTTGAATAATGTGTGGTTTGTTTTTACATGAACAGATACATCATGCTACTATGGCAAACTTAGACTCCGTTTGACCAGGCTGTAATTCCCAAACAACAGACAGCAGGGAGAATAAGGCCTGAGACTGAGACACGGTGCAGTACAAGAAAATCAGACTCAGAAAGTGGAAAGCCAGAAGGCAATCCCCCAATCTGGCACCTTCTGACCTCCCTATATCTCACCTTCCTATTCTGGACTATGCTGGTTTTATTCTGGATAGAGGAAGTTTGACCATGACTGGCCACTGGGAGCACTAGGCAACTACTTAAGAACTTGTTAAACATAAATATTGACAAGACTCTACATGAAAGACAATGCTCAGGACCGACAAGGAACAGACAACAGTATTTCAGAAGCCGAGGGAGCAATCTTTAACACCCCGTTCTGACTTCTCTGAACAACAAGCCAAAATAGAAGCTCAGGGCTCCCAAGATGAAAATTAGTAGCACTTCTCTCTTTCAGTTTCTCTGAGCCTTTCACAGAGCATCCATGAGCAGGTAGAAAGACAATGAGCTACAGAACTTCAGGCCAGTCACCAACTTCTCTCAGCCTTAGTCATGCTTCATAATCCAGTGACTATCGTGAAGGGTGACAACTCCTACCACAGGGACTTCGGAGCCTTTATTGGGAATGAGTGAGTAATGAATTGTAAAAATGCTCAGAGAAATAAAAATTCAAGCACAGACTAGAGGCAGCCAACACCTCCCCTTTAAGACACTTGTGAGAATGACTGTCATTTGCAAATACAACCTATTACATAAGCACAATCAAATCAACTCCTCGTGCCAAGGAACTTGGTTGTCCTTGGTGAAATAATAGCATTTTGGCCAGAGAGGGAATTTCATCATTTTCTTTTGACTTTGGTTCTGACTTTTGCAAGATGCATGCTGGGATTCAGAGCCCAGAGCCCAAGCCTGGCCCTGGCTGTTACTTTACAGTCTAGAGCATATGAGTTGACCAAGCAGAGAAAGAATCAGCTGCCAACCAAAACTAGGCATCAGAGAGATCTCAGTTTTAACTCCTCCCAACCCCAAGGCAACAAGGGATGAGGCAGGCAGCAGCAGCTCACTGGGCATCAACAGTAAGAGGCAGAAAACTGTGTCAACCTGTTTCTTCCTTTTCTCATTTACTCTCTCTACATTCCATTCCCCTAAAGAGACAACATAGCTGGAACAATTCTAATAAAAGCAATAGAGCAAGGGTTGCAATTCAAGCTTAATCCCAAATCATAGATACCTTTTCAGGCGAATACAAGTGCCTGCCCTCCAGGAGCTCACAATCTAGTGGGAGAATCAGAAAGGTAACTCAATAGACTGTGAGCTCCTTGAGGGTAGGGACCATCTCTATTCTTCCTTGTCTCTTCACTAAGCACTATGTCTACCATGAAACAGGTTTTCAATAAGTTCTTACTGAAGAGATGGACCATTGGAATCTTTTCTTTTTTTTTTTAAAGCCCAAATCTAGTGAGCTTAACAATGTATCTTCCCAAGCCTCCTCCCCTCTTCATCAACATGCCAACTATTGCTTAGTAGGTGCATGACAGCGCTGCCTTCACAGTTCCCTCTTCCACATGCTGTGCACACCACTGCCCTCCTCCTTATCCTGGCAGCTGGGTGCTGGTCAACAGACGATGGCATGAACAAGCGAATATGAGAAAGGCCACGCCTGCACTGTATCTGAGTCCTAAGTAGACCACCTTCTAAATTCCAGAGGCAGGTCAATCCAGCTGAGGGCGTCTGTAAAGCCTCAAAGAAGACAGTGATTGATTTGGGCCGCTTTAAAATCCCAAAGGCTAAATGACATTGCATAGGGAAAAATCCAATCCTCTTTTCATTAATTAGGCAGATGACATCAGAACAAAACATTTTTCTTTAAGCTAGAATATGAATTATGCCAAATTCTACCTTCTAGAGGATATGGGTTTCAGCCAAAAACCCATCATATAGATTATTGTTTTTCTCCTCTTAAGTACTTAGAGGAAATTAAGTCTTCTTTGGCATGCAGCAGTTCTCAGCAAGGTCATGGGTCCTTCTACAGTGCTGTCAGGGGCAGTTGAGGTAAGAGCATTGTCAACAAAAAAGGAGACATGTCAATTATTCTTAAAGATGCAAAACCAGTTAACCAAGATGATATGGGGCCATTCTAAGCTATTCTGGAGATATCAAAGGGTCAGTAAGAAAGCTGAGGACATACAAAAGTTGGTCCTTTTGTCTCTGATGTCTCTGAAGTCATCACTAGACTGGTGCAGTAGACAGGCAGCCAGGAGATCAGTCTCTACTGTGATGAGAACTTGGCATCACAATTAGCTCATCTGTACAATGGACAAGGCTGAGTGAAACTAGAATATTTATTCCCCTTACCTAGAAAACTAGATATTATGGGGAAGCGTGGGGAAGAAGGGGTAAGCATAACTAAGTATGTCCATTTGTTTCCTCTGGTGACACACTGAGATTAACCAGGGCTACTGGTCTGACCATGACTTTGAAATTATCATGTGGCCTAGTAGGTTCAACAGTTGTGGACCATAAAACTGAAGACCAGCAAAGCTAGGAGCAGGCTTTTTGGAGAGCTTGACACTGAGACCTGTGTTTCTTCAGTCAGCACCATGTTTCTCCTAACCACACACAAGCCAGCTTCCTTTGGTTTTCCCCTCTGCTCAAGTCTTGATGCCCAAGACCTGCTTGAACAGGGCAACTTTCACATCCTTGGTGCTGTGGTTCCCCCTTCCTTTGTTTTGCTTCAAACTTCCTGCAAACACCACACAGATAAGAAAGCCAGCAGAAGCCAAGATTTAGCTAGTTGCACTCTTGGTCAGTCCTTGCTACACAGAGACTGTGTGTGCCACCATAACCACTTTCCCACGCTCTCCAGCCTCATCTACCTACTCCACAAGTTCTTTACGCTAACTGCTCATCAGAATCACTGGGGGCAATACTTCCCCAAAGACTTCCTGTAAGTGAGGCGAAGAGGTTAACAGGATTAAAAGGCTTCCTAGCAAGTTCTGAAGGCTAGCTAGGGATGAGCACAGCTGCTATTTAAACACCAAAAGGCATGAGCTATGCCAACTTTTCTTTCTTCATTATGGATTGCCATCCTTATGGGTACCACCCTGTGATTTGGATGAGGACATTGAACAGTACATAGATCATGAATGTCATTTTGGTTCAAGTCTATCTGAAGCCAGTCCTGGGCATATTAGGCTGAAGAGATACCCGGGCATACTTGTCTGTATCAGAATATTCTACAGTATTCATTATATTCCCTGCTAGAAACATCTTTCATAGGTTAGCCTGCAGAATAAGGCATGGTGATAAGTCCAACTTCCTCCCTTAGGGAGCCTAGAATTTTCTGTGCCTTCTATTGTCATTGGTAGATGCTAGGCACAGGATATATGAGGTTCCTTGTCAAGATTCATTATCAGTATTTCATGCTATTAACCATAATCATAAAAGCGACATTTATTGGTACTTCTGTGCAGGGTACTGGGCAAAATATTTTAAGTAGATTATCTTATTTAATAACCAAACCTTCCTGTGAGGCAAATACAGTTAATATCCCCATAGTATGGATTAGAAAACTAAATATCACATAGATCATAAATGATACCATTTTGGCTCAAGACTATCTGACCCAGTCCTGGAAATACTAGGCCTAGGGGATATGACTCTGACTCTATCAAAATCATTACCACATAGATCGTTGTGCACGGATGTAAGGTTCTAAAGTGATAAACCACAAGTTCTTTACAGAAAAGCCAAGAAAGTTTCCCAAGAGAGGATGGAGGATGTAGGCAACCTGAGTCCACTGCCTACTAAGGCACACAGGCTAAAGCAAAGGACTGACTGGCAGAGACGGTCTAGCTTACTTGGGTTTGCACACTGGACATTCTCTTAGGATAGCATGTTCAAACAGCTGCTTTCTGACCTCAAATTGAATTCTGTTGTGGACATAAGGCATAATCTTTCTGCTGCGCTGGTCATACCATCACACTTGTCTAGTGGTGCTACTTAGATATGGATGGAGGCTTTCTTTGCTGGCCTCACTCTTGAGGGCTTGTAAACTCCACCTCTAAGCTTTGTTTACATCTCAGTTATTACCTACCCCACCCCCCATTCCCTGCTTCAGTCAGCTCGCTCCAAGATCTCAGCATTGGCCAGAGAACATGTGACCTCAGGGCCATCCATTCCTCACATAACACCTATTAGGTACACCAAGAGTGAGG
>NC_022010.1:34519646-34530606 GCF_000317375.1 Microtus ochrogaster | reverse complement strand
ACAAGAGCTAGTTCCAGGACAGGCTCCAAAACCACAGAGAAACCCTGTCTCGAAAAAACAACAACAACAACAACAAAAAACAACCAAAAGCGAGACATTCCAACCCTCCCCTCCCCGTCCATCAGCAGGGTTGGTCCATTAGTCTTCAGGTTCTGTTATGAAAGCCTGTCTCTTAACCCACCGAACTCATTATAATATTTTTCAGTTTGTTTTTAAAGAGTAGAGTAAGAGGACATAGCCCAGAACTCACGTCCTGGGCAGTTATTATTGACTGGATAGCCGTGGACAAAAACCCTCATCTTCGCTGTAGTTAAGTTTCCTCTAAAAATAGAGATAATTTTAGCATCCACACATGCAAGGGCAGTTCTAGGGATGGTGTGGGTAACAAGACATATGAACGGTGATTGACATGTAAACACCTAATAGGAAATAGACATATCTCTCTGAGGCACCAATCACTGACCAGCCCATATTATAACTCTGTGCCTTTATCACACTATGCAGGCACTTGAAGGCTTGTGTTCCTAAGGGTTCCTGCATGTCTCACAGCGGGAGGTCAGGTGCTGATCCCACAGTCTACTGAACTGCATTCTGTGAGCTGGCTAACGACCAGCAAAATGGCATTCCTATGATCCTGTAGCAGGAATCCCTCAGAAATAGTCTTTGGCCAAGTTTGAGCATCTTCCTTATCTTATAGATGTTCCCCACAACACATTAAAGAGAACCAGCAAAAAGAAAGAAAATTGTGTTTTGCTGTTAGTGCTGTATAATTTTTATTTCATATTAACATGCCTCAGGGAATAAAATATGTATTTACATAAAATTCTGGTAATGGCATTTTGAAAAGTAATTAAATGAAACACCAGATTCTATTTGCTGAGGGCTTCATATCTAACACTACGATATGACAACGTCCTGCTTCTCCTCCAAACAGTCCTCATTCTTGAGCTTCAGGTGAGATGCCCAGCTCAGCTACATTACCAACCATATCTGGGTCAAGGCTGGTGGGTTCATAACGTCCATAATGTCAAAATCTATGCTCCCTTCTCCTTCTCTGTTAGTCTTTGACCTATTATATCCAAAGGTGAATTTATGAACTAGGATCTTAGCAGCCAGATAGGTTATTTTTTCATAACCTGCTGTCCATATTGTGTTGGATGGAAATTAATGAGTCAATTTCAAAACTTTCAAAAACTTGAAAAGTATATATAATAAAAGTATTATCTTGGAGGAGATAGTTCATTGATATGAAAATTAAACAAAGATAGGATATTGGTTAGGCTACTCTACACTGTTTGCTTTGAGGTAAATGGTCCTGTTTTATAACTGAGGCTAGTCTTGACCTCTGGATTCTTTTGCCTGGGATTAAAAATATTTGCCATGATGTCCCAAACTACAATTCTGATGGTTCAATACCCATGTAGCTGGGAGTATAAAAGTCAGAAAATGAAATGAAGAATTACCTAATAAGTCAGTTCGGTCACAGAAATTCTAGCACAAAGGATCAAAATTCCCAAGGCAATGGGAGGATGGACGTCTCATAAACAAGATTCAGCCTAAAGTTAAACGATTTACCTTAGGTCCAAAATTCAAGCTGAGGTTCCCTTCAGCTGACTGGGAATGATGTGCGGGAAGAGGTTTCCACTGTAAGTGTAAAGTCTCTGGCCACATCCCAACAATGTACTTAGACTAGCTTTATCACCATGACTATAAATGTATAGACAAGTAGAATCACACACACTTGTGCCATGCTCCGCACTCTCGCGTACAACTCCAGAAGTGCTCGCTCATCTCCACAAACTTCCTTTCAGCATGTTTCAAGGGTTTTCCCTGCATTTGCAGCCCTGTGCTTCTTTTCCTGATTAGGAAATAATCAGGGTACATAGTCAAAAACCCAGGCAGGCGAGGCAGATGGACACAGCAGCCCGTATAAGCCGTTTCCCTAGGAAACCAGGCAGAAACAGGATCTTAACCAAATATGGAACTGGCAGCCAGAATTTGGAACTAGAAACTGAACTGTGGACTAGTGGGAAAGCCCAGGAATTCATCTCTGCAAACTGTGTATAGAAGGTGACATCAGAAGAGGGACATGTTTCATGGGGGAGAGACCAGGAAATCTTAGAGAACAAGTATTTTCTCACTGATAATTCCAGGACAAGCAGCACAGCAGCTTCCAGTGAATCTCCTCAGTCATTTATGAGAAAGAAAACGGGAAAGAAAGGAGTCTACATGGAGAAACCATGTCCAAGGCCTGACTCATGTCAAATGCAGAACCAGACTTATGAATTTGCATAGACTAGACATCCCATTACCTTATTACCATCTGCCTAAGTGAGCATAAAAATAGGCTCTACAGAGTTCCTGGGCTACTCACTGGCTTTGCCACAGACTCTGCAACAGCCTCCAGAACTTCAGATCACTTCCTTACAATTTTCAGTGACTCACCCCTACCCACATACATTAAAAAGCCAATGCTACTTCTGCCTTGTATCTTCTCATTTTTTAACGTCCTGTATTCGAGACAGAGATGGGGTGGGGCTCGGGAGGGGGAGCAGATGGGAGAGGGGCACATGAGTGAGTGCAGACGCTCACAGAAGGTGGTATCAGCTTCCCCCAATAACACAGTTACAGGCGGTCGTTAGCCACCAGAACCCAGTACGAGGATCCAAACTCAGAACTTCTTCAAGAGCAGTGAGCACGGAACTGCTGAGCCACCAAAGCCTCCTTTTACCCCCAGAAATCTTTTTTCAGGTTTTTAATTTTGTGTGTGTGTGTGTATGTGTGTGTGTGTATGGGAACATGCACACGTGAATACAATTCCCTTGTGTTTTACTTTATGATCTGAGGGCACTGTATACCTCATGTCCCCTCACAGACATTAAAGAGAACAAAAGAGGTTAGTGAGAAGAGAGCATGTCTGTGGCAAAACCTCTACGCTGCTGCCACTGTCAGTGTAAGAGCTCCTATGTTCTAGGCGGCAGGGCTAATGGGCTGCCCTTTCTGGTCTGCCCTGTTTGTGTCCTCTCTCTTTCCAGTGCACCAGGGCTTCCATTTCAATAGAAATGGTATTCCATCAGGATTTCACTGTGATTACTGGCACACTGGAATATGCAGTTCGGTTTATTCCGTGGTAGAGATGTTTGCTCCTCTTGTGGCATGAGCTCTAGTAAAACTGGATATAGACTTCTCCAATTAACCCCTTGTTGGCCCTAGTTCAAGACTAGAAGGGTCAGTTTTAACTCTGCCCTCAGCCTTCTGTACTATACTGACATCCCTACAACAAGTGTGATGTGGGCCACCTGGAAGGTACCTGGTCTAGCAGAAGCTAGAACCGGTGGAGGAATTAACACGAGCCTGGAAGATCACCAAGTATGGAATGTACAGTGTCCACGCATGTTCACTGACACATGCCAATAAGGCAAGAGAATAGAAACGAAAGCCCGCCTGCCCCCAAGTCACACACACTGCATTGCCACTGGATCGAAAAGTCAGTCATTTCTTGTGTATGCATCATGAATTTAAATTTGGAAGCAATTTTTCCTTCTGAGACATTTCATGCTTTGCTATTAATGCAGAAAATTCCCAGAAGCCGGCAAAGAAAGAATATGGAAATAGAAGGCAGAAATGTAAGTTTTCATCTGCTCAGGGTCTACCTTCCCAACCTTGAGTAGGTCCCAGGCACTTAGTTTTTCAACCTGCAGAAACGAGATACCACATGCACACTCCAGGTACTTTAGCTGACTGCTGCGAAGATGCATCAGCTAGTAGATCGTCACTGAGTTCTTCCTTCTTGGGAAGTACATACCGTTCAGGAAGCGAGGCTGTTTGGCAGTCAGCACAGCAATGTCTCCCCTACAGAGGTCAATTTCTAGATGAATCTGTAAGTTTGTTCATAGCAACACATAGACACAATATGGACACACACATATACACTACACACTGATGTAAGCAGTATCAAGATAGTGCTGAGAGACACAGAAATATATATAAAAGAACTTTCTAAACAACAAATAGAGCGTGTAAGTAAAAAGTGTTTGTGCAGCCCCACCAAGTTGGAAAGGCTCAGATTCCAGGATTTGGGAGGCAGAGGTTCAAGAATTATGAATTCAAGACCAGTCTGGGCTACATTATATCCTGTGACAAACAATATTTGTTTTATTATATAACAATATATTATAATATTACATATTATAATACATATAATATGTAAATATATGTATATGTAAATATATGTACATAAAATAAATATATGTGTAATATTATATTATTATAACAATATTGTTATATTAGGGCTTGCAATATAAGTTTTTCCTAGTAGTAATTTATCCCCACTCCCCTCCTTTGCATTTCCATAAATATTAGTTATATTTTTGAAAACTACATTAGGGTGCAGACCCATAAGTGAAGCAGATAAATCAGAAGCAGATCTGGCCTTGAGGTGGATTAGAAGGCACAAAGACAAGGCACCAGATCAGTTCCCATTACCTGTGATGTAATACCAACACAACGGAAGCCATCTCAGGGAAGGGCGTTCAAATGCATGGACTTTCTTGAACACAGAGAAGAGACTTCTGGAGAAAGAGTGCAGAACCGGGGCCAGGGAAGACTGCCCTGGCCATGAAGGAAGGTGGGTCCCAGGGTACAACAGAGAAATGCAGACATTTCTCTGCATTCCTAGTTCAGCTCTCTTTACTCCATCAGGAAGTCTTGGCCAAGGCAGTAAACCTTCCTGCTCTTGCCCTCAAGTCCTCACCTTAACTAAAGGAGCAAGATATGTTTTTTTGTTTGTTTGCTTGTTTGTTTTTTAAAGATACTTTCTCCAATTTCAAAGATATTTCTGGTAACTGTTAGGGAGGCTTCTTTTTGGCAATCAACAGCATGGAGCCACAAAGACAGAAGGAGGTAAAAGAGAAAAAAAGAGTACCTTCCTCCATTGAGTATCTGCTCCAGCTACTTCATAAAAATAAAACCGTGAGAAAACTGAACCCTTTCCTATAGAGTAAGCAAAGTATTGGTTTTTTGTTTTGTTTTACTTCTTTCCCTGGACTGTGAGTACATCACTGTCATTTCTCTACTGCAGAAAAAGCGTTATGCTGGGGCAAGTAAGGAAATATTCCCTCATTCCAACAAGCATTTGAAACCTGAAGTTTGAGAAGCATGCTTCTTGGCTTCATTTCAAATACCCTTCTTATTATGAAGGGTGTGAACTGGAAATAAAGATGTCTTCGTTCATCAGAAAGACTGTGAGCACTCCTGCCTGATAGTCCAAATAAATGGCTGGAAGCTGCCAACCGTGTACAGCTTGAAGTCAGAGAACAGAGACAATCGAAACTGTCTGGTTTAGACACGGCCTCACGTCGTTATGATGGAAGAACGCAATCTGAGCAGGCTGAGGGTTAGAGTATGTAGTTCCAGCCTACCTGTGCAGATGCCCAGGGAGCTGGGAAGAGAAGGAAAAGAAAATGATGATGGAGAAGGGGGAGGAGGCAGAGAAGGCGAAACAGCAGGGGGCACAGCCTTGGCAGCTCTATTGTAAATAGTCAAGAGAAAGCCTTCCTCTGGGAGGGAAGCTCTGCCCGGCTTCCCTTCATGCTTTCTGGCTCCTATTCACCAATGTGTTTAATGCCAATTTTGTTATTTCTTTCTCATGCCAGAGGATATTGGAACCAATAAACATTTGAAGGTGGCGGGGAAGGCTACAAGAGGCAGCTTAGTCACAGCAGAAATGGCAGCTGACAGCCCGAGGGGAAACGAGAGGAGAATGACCGCATTTCTGTGAAGCATATTAATGGACATTCATGGTGATGACCTTGAGGTAGCAAGGGTTTCAGAGGCTCTGAATGTCCTGGTTGAGAATGCAGTGCATTTAATGAGGGGCTCATCCAAAGCTGTTTCTATTATTAATTTTGTGTCTGATGGAGGAGACAGCTTGAGCGTCATGGTACAAAGTGACCATATGGAGTACAATACAACACATTCACGGTCATATGCAAATTCATCAGCTCCTCTGAGTGGCTAAATATTTTCAAACTTATTAACACACAACACCACACACACACACACACACACACACACACACACACACACACACACAATTCTGGGTTAAAGTCGGAAGTCAGCACTTCATATATATTTCTGCTCTTTTCTCCCAAGCCAAGAAATTTCTAGCTCCCATGTTTCCTGTGAGGAAAAGTTAAGTTACATCCCTGTATCAGCAAACTTACAAATTAATTTCTTTCAATTGCTTCTAGTCTTCTTTTAAGCATCTTTTTCTTCCCATAGGATTCAGGATATAGCTTACTCTTTTTTTCCCACGAGGCCAGATTCCAGGTCTTATTGGTTGGCATGTCCTTCACTATACCTATCACAATGCTTAGGACATCGTGGTATATAGGCCAGATCCACAGATAACTAAATATATAATATGCAACGGAAAGGGAATAAAGTTTAGAATCAGAGATACTGGGATCCTACTTTTTTCTTGGTATTTCTGTGTTGAGCCCTTGGGTAAATCTTTGTGACTTTCTCAAGTTCTCTGCTTATTATTAGGACAGAAGTTTGTGGTACATGCTGAGCTATGCGATAATCAGGATTTTCTTGGTTAAGATACATTCCAATGGATTTCCCCACATTCTTTGCATGGCCCATTCAAAAATGTTTTAGATATAGTTAGGAAAATGCTAACGTACAAATCTTAAGCACATATACTAGACCAAATGCTAAGTCTGGTCAGAGTGGAGAAGAAATTCATTTGCTATACTAATGTATAAACCATCTCAGCCACCCCTTCCTTCTCTCCTTCTTCATTCAAAGTGGAAGAAAGCCTGCTATTGCAAGGCAACCATGTGGTGGGAATTGAGGCTTGGAAGAAGATGGCCTGCGCTCATCCTGAATCTGAAATAAAGAACAATATACTAGAAACTAGAATAAAAAGTATGAATGGATGGGCTTGGGGCTTTTTCAAGTAGTTCTTCCTGTTCCAGTTGTTTGACTGAGAGCAGTTCACAGGCTGTGATCTGTTGCAGTACAGGGGAGTCCTCCATCCCCCAAAACATGCTCCAGTCTCATAAGTCATCCCAGAATCTTGCCCAGACTGCTGAGAAGTGGACAAGGCCTCTCTGACCCAATCACCTTGAAAACTTATTCCTGATCAACTTGAGTATTAATTTCAGGTAGTTTTTCTCACTCTTTTCTCCCTTCCAGCCTCACGTTTCTTCCTTTGAAAAAAGTTGTTCTGAGCCAAGCGGTGGTAATGCACGACTTTAATCTCAGCACTTGGGAGGCAGAGGCAGGTGGATCTCGGTGAGTTCGAGGCCAGCCTGGTCTACAAGAGCTAGTTCCAGGACAGGAACCAAAAGCTATGAAGAAACCCTGTCTTGAAAATCCAAAAAAGAAAAAAAAAAACAAGAAAAAAGTTGTCCTGTTGAGGACATCATAGTTAAGCACCCCATCTACATACATCAGTCCTGCCACCAACTCCTCCTCTGCCCTTCACGCCTCCAGGTTCAGTTTTCTTTTCTTTTTTTTCTAGACAGTTTCTCTGTGTAACCGCCCTAGCTGTCCTGGGACTCACTTTGTAGACCAGGCTGGCCTTGAACTCACAGAGATCCACCTGCCTCTGCCTCCAGAGTGCTGGGATTAAAGACGCACCACCACCGCCTACCCGGCTTCCTTTTTCCACGTTTACATTGTAAGCAGAAAAGCAAGTTGGCTGGTGAAACTCTAGATACAGGCTACCTGTCCAGACGTAGCCCACTCATCAAGGCATGCTCCCTGTACCAGAATCTGAAGCAGTATTTTCAATTCTTCCATCTTTTTGACTAACACAGAGCAGGGTGACTCCTTTTCTTTCACGATAAACAAGTTACTCATCTATGATCCTAAGCCTTGACGTACCTGGAAAGAGGGAACCTAAGTTGAGGAAATGCCTCCATCCTATCTTTTGGTGTGTATATAAAAGGACTTCCTTGATTGCTAACTGGTATAGGAGGCCCTGAGCGGCGCAGGCAGTACAATTCCAGGGCTGGCGAGCCCAGGCTATATAAGCAAGGCAGTTGGAAGTGAGCCTGGGAGCAAGTCAATAGCAGCGGTCCTCTGTGGTTTCGGTCTTTTCCTCCCTGGATGGAGGCCTGTATTTTCTAAGATGAAACAAACCCTTTTCTTGCCACATTGCTTATGGTTGTGACGCATATCACAGCAAGAGAAAGCAAAGGAGAAGAGAAGTCTCTCATGCTGTGTGGAGATGTTTGAAGTTTGGAAGTCCCAAGCAGAACAGCCATTAGTGTCAGAGGGCACCAGAACTCACTTTGCACGCAACTTCCATAACAGTGTTCCACTCAGTTGCTGTTTCTGACTCAGCATCCACGCTGTACCATTACAGAATCTGAAGTAATAAACCCCCTGGAGGGCCCAGTGCTTGGCTTTCCCACGAAGGGAAAGAACATCGAGCTCGCAATCAGTGATGCTCAGAGTTCAAAGCTCAGTTATCTTCCCACACGGACACACGTGGTGAATATTTCTGGTTTCAGATTTGACATTACAAATAGAGATGGCACTCTACTTTGCGAATAAATTGGAATTGATACAAGAAAGCCTACTCGGCATTTGATGAGAAACAGCTGCTCATTTCGTTACTTTCCCTCTTATTTCTTTTACTAATAGCCCAAGATTTAGTTAATTCAGCTTGAGTTTGGGTACCTCAGCGTTACCAAAACCAACTGAGGTTTCGAAATGAAAAGCTTCCTGAAGTCGATTATACTGCAGACTGTGGTGTGTTAAATGATGGAAATGCATGACTCTACCCAAGGCAGGCGGCGAGGGTGGAAAACCAGGCCGTTTTTTTCTATGAATAAAAAGTGAGAGGGTTAAAGGGACCAAAATGATTCATGAAATGCTGAAATGTGGGGCTGGGACGTAGCTCCGAGGTAGAATGTTTGACCTAAAGAGCAAATAAATGTTCCTGCATTTGATCCCTAACACCTCAAAAATCAAATAGCAACAATAATTACCAAAAATCGATGATAATTTACCTTAAGTGTTCACAAAAGTGAAGTGGGGAAACACCGTGTTTGAGAAGAATGAGGAAAGATTATTAGGAGCCTCAAGGGCAGGGCCGTTTGGGCAACCACTGGGGGACAAAGTTTCGGGTGATATGCCTTGTGAAATCATTGCACCTTCAGTGTCCCAGAGGGACCGTAGGCACCCTAGCCAAGCGTCATCGCTCACACACAGAATAGTACAATTGCTATGAGAACTTGTAGGTAAATTCAGAAAGTCAAGGACAGCTTGATATATTCCAGGATGTTCCTGTGTTGGTTATGGCATGCCCAGTGAATGCTCCTTTCTACAATGGACAGAGACAATATGCAAGGGGTCATTTTATTAGTTGTCTCCTAGCAAGAAAATATGACTCAATCTTCAGTGCCGGCAAGATAAAAAAATACAATAAATGAATGCTAAGAGTCTTTGCCTTTGCTCAGGAGGCTCCGTAGGAGCTGTGGGTTGTATTCTAGATGGTCTCTGCCTCAGAAAAGCACACTTGCCTTCCACTTCTCACCCTCAAAACAGAGACGAGCAATTGGTCCATTTCCTCTCTGCCACGAGGACAGGAAGGGGCTCAGCATACAGAACTACAGACTCAAGGAGAGAAAGAAGGGGCACAACCCATGATTTCAAATACCAGCTGGCAAGGAAATCCTGCCAAATGGCCCCCAACACCACAGCGTTTTCAAAACCACAGAAAGACCTAAAATATGAGTTCCATAATTTTTTAATATAAACTTAAGAGGGAAATCTAAAGTTATATGCCAGTTATTGAGACTGGAGAAGATGGAGCAGTTTTCTAACTATTTAGTAACTTAGCTAACGTTGAAGTCAGTGGCCAGAGTTTTGACCTTTCTCTCATATGATTATACAGGGTCCCAGTCATTTATGGAAATGCACAGCCCATTGAAGGCACACGGGGCCTCGGAGCTATAAAAGAAATACACACTCTTCAGGATTTGCCCAGCCGACATTACATTTCTCCTGGCTAAAAACATACATCCTTCCATTTGGAAAAGCAAACACAGAAACAACCCAAAAATCCATGATAATTGGGAACATGTTCATCATTCATAGGAACAATATTTACAAGCTCCTTCCTTTACTTGAACAGTCAGGCCACGCTGTATCAGGGATTCTCAGTGAATAAGTACTGAAAGGATGGGAAGCAAAAAATATCAATGAATTAATTAAATGAATTTAGTTCTTTAAAATTGATTTATTTATTTTATATCCTGGCTACAGTTTTCCCTTCCTCCTCTCCTCCCAGTCCCCGCCCCCACTCCCAACCTACTTCTCCATTTCTGTTCAGAAAAGGGCAGGTTCCCCAGGAACTTGGTTTTAGCTACAGGTATGGAAGCTAGTACGTAGATCTCACACTGTGACGCAGGGGCAGCTCCTATTATGCTGATGTAGTTGCTATAGCTGCAGTCTCTCCAGACCCAGATCTCTAGCAAAGAAAACTCGTTTGACAGCAGCTCTCGAAGTAACTTTGGGCTGTGCTGTTCAAGCAGCAGAGCAGAGAACAAACGTGGTAAAAGAGCAAGCAATTCAAGAGCCCTGTGGTCCCCAGAGGCAGAGGGAGAAACACAGTTAACTCACTGCCACCTTCAGGGGCCATCTCTGCCGGGGACAGGGAGCAGGAGATAGCTAGACAGACCAATTGGTATAGATTAAAAAAATCCCACCTCTGCTCCCTCCACAAGGAGGACAGGAAAGATAAAAAGTATCTTTACTCGGGTTCTTTTTGTTGTGTTTTGCTTTTTAAGTTGATTTTATTGAGCTCCACATTTTTCTCTGCTCCCCTCTCCTTCTACCTTCTCCCATGGTCCCCATGCTCCCAATCTACTCAGGAGATCTTGTCTTTTTCTACTTCCCATGTAGATTAGATCCATATATGTCTCTCTTAGAGTCCTCA